>NC_079192.1:34317099-34622099 GCF_029499605.1 Hyla sarda
TATAAATAAATAAATGTATATTTTTTTTATAAATAAATATATATATTTTTTTTATTAATTAATATAAATATATTATATATATATTAAACATTTGACCAAGTAGCATACACATTTACATTACTTTGCAGAAAACAGATGGAAGTTCACTTGGGCATCTCCTGTGTCTTCTTACCTTAAAGGGGTACTCCGTCCCTAGACATCTTGTCCCCTATCCAAAGCATAGTTGATAAGCTGTCAGATCGCGGGGGTCCCGCTGCTGGGGACCCCCGGGATCTCGGCTGCGGCACCCCAGTGTCAGTACTGCACAGAGCAAACTCGCTCTGTGCGCAATGACAGGCGATACAGGGGCACGAGCATCGTGACGTCATGGTTCCGCCCCTCCTGACACCACGGCCCGTCCCCTTAATGCAAGTCTATGGGAGGGGGCTTGACAACCGTCATGCCCCCTCCCATAGAGGGCGGGCCATGACATCACGAGGGGCGGAGCAGTGATGTCATGATGCTCCGGCCCCTGTATCGCCCGTCATGAACTCTCTCTGTGCAGTAATGAAAGCGGGGTGCCGCAGCCAAGATCCCGGTGGTCCCCAGCGGCGGGACCCCCGCGATCTGACATCTTATCCCCTATCCTTTGGATAGGGGATAAGATGTCTAGGGGTGGAGTTTCCCAACCAGGAAGCATCCAGCTATTGCAAAGCTACAGCACCCAGAATGCCCAGACAGCCGAAGGCTGTTGCAAAACTACAACTCCCAGCATGCCCGGGCATGCTGGGAGTTGTTGTTTTGCAACAGCTGGGGGAACCTTGGTTGGGAAACACGGACCTATTCAAAAGGGGCCAATATATTTCAACAGCCCTGTTCCATACATCCTATTAAGGCATACAGAAGTCAAAGAGTTGGGGTCAGACACAGACACTTCATCAAATAGAACGTATTTCAGCTACAGAAACTATATTAGTCTCTAAAATACTTACAGAAGGATAGGTGTATCCATCCGGACTCCGACATATGTGAACCTCATCTTCCTCTGTTGTTTTCTGGTATACTGGATTATCAAAGTGAATGGTGTTGGTGTTTTTCAACCTCCAGTTTCTCCACAAGAGGAAGCCACCGAACGAAAGCAAGCACAGTATAACTAGAAAATGGCAAAAGAGAGAGCAGAACTATTAGTTTATTCTGTAAAAACCATACAGTATGTCAAGTTTATAAAAAGGCTGTATAGTCAAATAGGGAATCGGTGTGCACTGCTGCATCCACATTGCTGTATAGTTCAGAGTTTATTACAGAAAGGGCATAATCTGGGTTATCAATGGGTCAGAATCACTGAACTCACCGACGGGGATGACAGCGTAGATAGCATTGGAACGTGAATGAGATTCTGCCGTTTCCATCTTTACTTCATTATTCCCGGCTGTAAACAAAGCCACCAGAAAATTCAGTAAAAGTTTACACATGATTCATAGTTGCATAGTTAGTATGGTTGAAAAAAGACATACGTCCATCAAGTCCAACCAGGGAATTGAAGGGAAGGGTGTAAGGGGATAAGGGGAAGGGATGTCGTTTTATAATTCTGCATAAGCATTAATGTTATTTTGTTCCAGGAATGTATCTAACCCTGTTTTAAAGCTGTTAATTGTTCCTGCTGTAACCAGTTCCTGAGGTAGACCGTTCCATAAATTAACAGTCCTCACGGTAAAGAAGGCGTGTCGCCCCTTTCGACTAAACCTTTTCTTCTCCAGACGGAGGGAGTGCCCCCTTGTCCTTTGGGGGGGTTTAACCTGGAACAGTTTTTCTCCATATTTTTTGTATGGGCCATTAATATACTTATATACGTTTATCATATCCCCCCTTAAACGTCTCTTCTCAAGACTAAACAATTGTAACTCCTTTAATCGCTCCTCATAGCTAAGATGTTCCATGCCCCATATTAGTTTAGTCGCGCGTCTCTGCACCCTTTCCAACTCCGCAGTGTCCCTTTTATGAACAGGCGACCAAAACTGAACAGCATATTCCAGGTGAGGCCGTACCAATGCTTTATAAAGGGGGAGTATTATGTCCCTGTCCCTTGAGTCCATGCCTCTTTTTATACATGACAATATCCTCCTGAAGAAGGATTCCTCACATCCTTCTTCAGGATTACATGATTTATAATATTTCTACCTAATCGGAGGTTGTACCTGGTTGGGAGTCTGTGGTACTTCTAAGTTCTGGTGTCGTCAGATCAGGGTTCCTATTTGCGCTTTGTGTCATGCTTGTTCTAGTGGTTGACGGCCTTGATGTAGGCTGTACAGGTTTAGTGGTAGAAGGCCTCCTGGATGGGGTGGTGAGAAGTTTTCCTAGAGTTGTACTCCTAAGAGTTGTAGATGGAGTGGTTGTTGTTGTCGTGGTAGGAGGAGACGTGACAGGTGCATCTGAAGATGGTGGTTCTGTAGAGGAAATAATGGACTCTGTTAGATTCTTACTAAGATTGTTCACACTGAGGAAATTCTACAAAGAAACTTTTCTCACTGAATTCCTTAGTGGATTCGCGTCATTCAAAATAATCCTTAGTCAGCGCTTATGTTGGCAGCAATACAGCGGACATACAGTAAGTGAATTTACAAAAAGGATTTGTTTGAAAATGCTCAATCTTCTGCCGGAATCCTCTTTGGAAGTTCCACTACGGAACTTCGGATGTGTGAACAGAGCAGCAGAATTGTCATTGAAATCAATGGGAGGGTGCTGCAAGGCAGAATCTGCATGAATATTCCACGTGGATGCTCTGTAGTGTGAATGGAGCTTTAAAAAATTGGAAAAATTGGCCTCCATACTGCCGGCAGTAAAAAAATTAAGAGATACATACCTTCCTTCGCTCCCCCGATGCCTCCGGTAACCCACTCCGGTTGGGACTTTGCTGTGGCCGGTGATTGGCTGAGTGCAGTATGACTCACCGACCACCGGCAACCAGGAAGTGGATTGTGGCCGAGACCGGAGCGGATTACCGGAGGCACCGGGGGAGCGAAGGAAGGTATGTTTTTTTTGTTTTGTTTTTTTACTGCCGGCAGTATGGAGGACACTTTTTCCATCCCGGAGTACTCCTTTAAGCATTCCCGGGAAAAATCCCTGTGTCAGACACCTCCCCTGCTCATCACTAAGAATAACATGGTGTGCCTGTTTTGTCTATAAGTAGACAACATACCTTTTGTACAGCTCCTCATGTCTTTACTCAAGTGCTCTCCATCAGGACATACACAAGTATACTTGGCAGAATGCAGAGTTATATGTGGGGCCGGCAGGCACATGTATTCACAGCCTCCATTTTCAAGATGAGAATTGCACCAGTTTTCAGCTAGAAAGGATACAAATGTAAATATTAGCAATGCCTTAATAAAAAGTCATAAACAAGTACAGGCAGATAACTCAATGATCTAGAAATGAGCATATATACTAGTTGTATACTAAGGGCTGATCGATAAAGCTGATTTTGAAGCTATACTACAGGACAAGTCATAATGCCAGCCTGACATAAATCCTAACATTGCCCACTTTCACATTTCAGTATTATCCATTATTAGTATTACCGTATATACTCGAGTATAAGCCAACCTGAATATAAGCCGAGGCCCCTAATTTCACCCCAAAAACCCAGGAAAAGTTATCGACTCTACTATAAGCCTAGGGTGGGGAATACATCATCCCCCCCATGTCATCATCCAGACCCCCCGTCATCATCATCACCCTGTCATCATCCCCTCCACTTCATCATCACCACCTGTGTCAATCCCTTCAATCAGTGGTCTTCAACCTGCGCACCTCCAGATGTTGCAAAACTACAACTCCCAGCATGCCCGGACAGTCATAGTCTGCTGCGCACGGACGTCCCTGTGCGTCGTCGTCAAGGCAACGTCACTAGTCCGGGGCCGGCCCGGAGTGGAGAAGAGGGCCTCCCGGTGAAGATGGACAGCCAGGAACGACTAACCCTCCCCACCGGACGGTCCCTGCAGCATAGATGGCCCGGACCAGTTCACCCCTTCCTTCCCACCGAGGGGAGGAGAGTAGAAAACTAAAGGGGGGTCTGGATTATGACGAAGGCCGCAGTGGTCTTCAACCTGCGGACCTCCAGATGTTTCAAAACTACAACTCCCAGCATGCCCGGACAGCCGATGGCTGTCCGGGCATGCTGGGAGTTGTAGTTTTGCAACATCTGGAGGTCCGCAGGTTGAAGAGCACTGAGAAGGGATTGACAGGCGGAGAGTTCACTCAAGTATAAGCCGAGGGGGGCGTTTTCAGCAGGAAAAAATCAAGCTGAAAAACTCGGCTTATACTCGAGTATATACGGTAGTATTATTTGCAATCCAAAACCAGTAGGGGAATCTACAGTATAAAAGGGAGAGTTTTCTGCCTTACAAATGCTGCCATGTGAAATTGGCCAAACAGAGGTTCTATTCTTTAGCAACAATAAAGACCATCACACATCCTACCTTCAGGTTGTCCCCTATTGTGATACAGGACAATGTCTTCTGGCGATAACAGATCCTCAGCCACCTTCTTGATTTCTTCTCCGGTCAGCCTGTTAGCACTGAATATAGCTTCATTGTCGATATCAGTCCAGAAAACCAGGTCCTTCAGAAAGTAAAACGAAATGTTAAAAGAGGGAAACGTTAATAATAAAGTTGGTTCAAGTGGTATGAGCTCACTCCAAATAAGAGAGAACACACACTTAAGGAAATACTTGGCACAAGTATAGCTGGCATCAGATTTGTGTTTTTTTTTATGTCGTAAGTTTAACCACAATGACTGTGACAAAAGGATAAACTTACCTCAAAGATGGTGAGGCCGAACGGGTGAGATAAGGAATGCTCGTCGGAAAGGACCATTCTCCGGTTTCCCCCAGTCACGTCAATGCTGGACAGAGTGTGCAACTTGGAGTCCACCCAGTAAAGTCTCTGATGGGTCAGGTCTGAAGGGGAGAACACAACATGTTGTAAGATTAAAATAATTCTCGGGTCAATGTCCATTTTATTGGTTTTAACGTAATTACAAAGGGCAAAAATGGGGACGGTGCACGACACATGGATTGAAAGAGCACAACACCCTTTGTCGTACACCACCATTTTCGGCACTAAGTTCCTTTAAAGCAGATCATAAAAATACTCACCCAGTGTGATTCCATTGGGCCATTCAATGTCGCTGTCAACCAGAGTATGTCTGGCTGCTCCATTCAGACCGCCCCTCTCAATTTTGGCAGGAGAGCCCCAGTCGGTCCAGTACATAAACCTGAGAGGGTAAAGAGAGAGTAAGATTTAATATGAGCTAATGTTCTATCTACCAGATTAATTTTTCCTGTTGCAAAACTACAACTCCCATCATGACCAGACAGCCATCATCATGTAGTGCAGTGGTCTTCAACCTGTGGACCTCCAGATGTTGCAAAACTACAACTCCCAGCATGCCCGGACAGCCGTAGGCTGTCCGGGCATGCTGGGAGTTGTAGTTTTGCAACATCTCGAGGTCCACAGGTTGAAGACCACTGATGTAGTGGTTAGAAACAACATTTCTTACCCTTTAGTGGGATCCACCACGATATCTCGTGGCTTTGCCAGACCCTCTCTGAAGAGTGTTTTTCGCTTGGAGCCAGCAGTATTGGCTACAGAGATAGCGCCCATGGCAGAGTCTGTCCAGTATAGGTTGGCATGGACCCAATCTACTGCAATGCCATCCGGAGCTTGAATTTCATTACCGATGACAGTCTCGTGGTGGGAAAAGTTATGAGCCTTGTCCATTAAAGCACTGTAGGGGGGGGGTAAGAAAAGAAACGTCAATCTTTTCTTTTTATATGAATTCCAGAATGCAAAACAAATAGCAAATATGTAGATCAGTGTTTTCCTAAAACAGTGTACCTCCAGCTGTTGCAAAACTACAAATCCCAGCATGCCCGGACAGCCGCTGGCTGGAGGCACACTGTTCTGGAGGCACACAGATGTAGAACAATTGTCATAGTCACTCTCATTACCTGTAAATCTTCTTTTGGGATAGGTCAGACCAGTAGATTTTATTGCTTGCTATCTCCATATCCAATGCTACTACATTCTTAAGACTCGGGATGAAACTTGTGTACTCGCTCCTGTCCAACGTCATCTTCCGCACCTCATGACGGTTGGTGAAGAAGAGGTAAGCCACTGTTCCTAAGAAATGCAAACAAGTACAACCTTAATAGCTGCTCAATGCAAAACAGTCATTTAAATAAAATGATTTTAATATTGATTTCAGCCCCGGAATAGCTTTTCGGAGCACCTGTTCTTTCCATCGCATATCACTATGCGTTAGGAGCTTCCAGTTCCATAGCACCCATCTCCAGTAAGAGACCCAGTATTGCACAGCACTGGGTTTTGCACAGGAGACAGGTGCTATTAAGACGGAGCAGAAGGCTATGTCTCATAATGCAGACAGGGAGCGGGAAGAACTCGGAAAGCCATTTTGGTGACAAAATCAAAGTGATTTAGTTCGGTGCCAAAATCTATGAATGACCGTGATTTAAAAAAAATGATCATTCACAGTGCTGCCCTATAGTAATTTTTCATAAAAGCGAAAAGCATCGAAGGTACACTTTAAAAGGGGGTATTCCAGGCCAAAACGTATTTTTTATATATATCAACTGGCTCCGGAAAGTTAAAAACAGATTTGTAAATTACTTCTATTAAAAAATCTTAATCCTTTCAATAGTTATTAGCTTCTGAAGTTGAGTTGTTGTTTTCTGTCTAACTGCTTTCTGATGACTCACGTCCCGGGAGCTGTGCAGTCCCTATGGGGATATTCTCCCATCATGCACAGCTCCCGGGACGTGACATCATCATTGAGCAGTTAGACAGAAAACTTCAGAAGCTAATAACTATTGGAAGGATTAAGATTTTTTAATAGAAGTAATTTACATATATATATATATATAAAGTTTTTGCCTGGAATACCCCTTTAAGACTTACCAATGCCCTTGCAGGACCCAGTCATGGGATCAATTTGGTAGCCATCATAGCATTCGCATTTGTAGCTTCCGTCCAGGTTGGTGCAGATTTGGCTGCAGGTATCAGGCAGCGCACATTCATCAATATCTAAAAAAAAATAAAAATAAAGATTGAGACCTACATAAATTCTTTGTATATGTGTAACTGTATAGAGCAGTGGACTCCAACCTGTGGACTTGCAGATGTTGCAAAACTACAACTCCCAGCATGCCCGGACAGCCATTGGCTGTCCGGACATGCTGGGAGTTGTAGTTTTGCTACTTCTGGAGGTCTGCAGGTTGAAAGCCATTGAGTTGTCCCTCCAGATGTGGCAAAACTACAACTCCCAGCATGCCCAGACAGCCGTTGGCTGTCCGGGCATGCTGGGAATTGTAGTTTTGCAACATCTGGAGGTCTGCAGGTTGAAAGCCATTGAGTTGGACCTCCAGATGTGGCACAACTACAACTCCCAGCATGCCCAGACAGCCAACGGCTGTCTGGGCATGCTGGGAGTTGTAGTTTTGCAACATCTGGAGGTCCTCAGGTTGAAGACCACTGGTATAGAGCATAAACTGATAACACAAGTGAAGATGAAATTTTGCTAGTAGAAGACTTTAAACACCAATTTACCTTCACATTTCCTTCCGTCAACTAAGCGATATCCCTCTGGGCATAAACACTCGTATCCAATCTTGAGGTCATTGCATATATGAGAGCAGCCGCCATTCTTTTTCATGCATTCGTTTTCACCTGGAAAATAGGAGATGGCCCCAATGAATATAGATAACCCTTGCATATGATCATTCAGATGTTCCTGAGGTGACAAGGATTGTCATACTCACCACATGCTTTAATCGGTTCATCTGACCAGTCTCTACAGTCTCCGACGTTGTCACACACTCGTTCCATACTAATACATTCTCCGCTGGAGCATTTGAACTTGTTGGGACCATCGCATTTTGTCACTGGGGAAATAAAAAAATATGTTTTATGTTCCAGAAGAACATTTGGAGACTGTTACTAGCACTTTATCATACACTGGGTCTAGGCCCGTCATCAAGTACGGTGCTCACCATTCATGCAGTCTTTTTCGTCACTTCGATCATCACAGTCGTATTGTTGGTCACACTGCCGGCTGCCATGAATGCATTTGCCGCTGGTACACTGGAACTGATCTGGGCCGCAGGTCGGTTTTTCTGCAATTGCGAACATTAAAAAAAAAAAAAAGTTTAGCTTGTATTCTGGGCAATATGTAAAAAGTTGTTCTTAAAGGGGTACTCCGGCGCTTAGACATCTTATCCCCTAGCCAAAGGATAGGGGATAAGATGCCTGATTGCGGGGGTCCTGCCGCTGGGGACCCCCGTGATCTTGCACGCAGCACCCCGTTAAAATGAGTCCCCGGAGCACGTTCGCTCCGGGTCTGATTACTGGTGATCACGGGTGACGGAGCATTGTGACGTCACGCCTCCGCCCCCGTGTGACGTCACGCTCCGCCCCCTCAATGCAAGCCTATGGGAGAGGGCGTGACAGCTGTGGGACCCCTGTGGGCCCAGCGGCAGGACCCCCGCGATCAGGCATCTTATCCCCAATCCTTTGGATAGGGGATAAGATGTCTAAGCACAGGAGTACACCTTTAATGATAATGACGCTTTAAGTTTGACATGGCAGGTTACTTACCACAGTCTTTTTCGTCAGATTTGTCCTTGCAGTCAAAGCCTCCATCACACTTCCAGCTCATATGTATACACTCGCCACTGCCGCAGTGGAACTCCAAGGAGGAGCAGGGCTTGTCTGTCTTGATTGGCTCCTTCCCTTCACAGCTTTCCTCATCGGAGCCATCTTCACAGTCGGGATCCCCATCGCATGTCCACAACTTTGGGATGCAGAGGGTATTGTTCTTGCATTGAAAAAAAGATGGATTGCAAGTAGGGGCAGGGCAATTGTCTTCATCGCTGCTGTCGTCACAGTCGTGATCTCCATCACATAGGTATTCAAGGGAGATGCACATTCCACTGCGGCACTGGAACTGATCATCAGAAGCGCATGGCTTGTGAGCTGTAACGGAAGAAAAAGGCCAAATTAGACATAAATTAGTTATAGCCAGTAATCAGACCCAGAGCGAGCGTACTAGATATTGCAAAACTCGCTATAGTTTTCCATTGAAGAAAAGGTTGAAGTCAGCAGAATAGAGCAGCCTAAACATGACACCTACCGCAGTCCTTCTCGTCAGAGCCATTTTCACAGTCTTCTTGGTCATCGCACTGCCATGACTTGGGGATACATCGGTTTGACCGGCCACCACAGCTGAACTGGTCAGGGCTGCATGTTTTGTGCTCTGCTGGGAAAAACATATAAAAAGGTATTATAAACATGACTTCATTAGAATAGGATTTTCTTTCAGGGTCTGTATAGTGTATAGATCCGGTACTTACGGCAGGTCTCGTGAAACTCATCAGACCCATCCCTGCACTCCTCAGTGCCGTCACAGACCCACTTGTATGGGATGCATTTCCCGTCATCACATTGGAACTCGTTTCTGTCACATTTGGTGACCCCTAGGAGAAGAAGAAAGACAATATATATATAAAATGTAATGATGTGCTGATTTTATGATACATGACCTAATAGCTTAAAAGATCATTTACGGCCCATGCACACTGCGGACATTAATTCCAAGCAGATTTCTCGTGCAGTAAAACCCTATTTAATCTCAAAAGGATGCTGCTGCTTAAAGGGGTACTCCGGTGAAAACCTTTTTTCTTTTAAATCAACTGGTGGCAGAAAGTTAAACATATTTGTAAATTACTTCTATTAAAAAATCTTAATCCTTCCAGTACTTATTAGCTGCTGTATGCTACAGAGGAAATTCCTTTCTTTTTGGAACACTGATGACATCACGAGCACAGTGCTCTCTGCTGACATCTCTGTCCATTTTAGCACCCGTGCATAGCAGATGTATGCTAAGGGCAGCATGGTGGCTCAGTGGTTAGCACTGCTGCCTTGCAGCGCTGGGGACTTGGGTTCAAATCCCACTAAGGACAACAATAAATAAAGCGTTATAATTATTATAATAACGTCAGCAGAGAGAACTGTGGTCGTGATGTCATCAGAGAGAATTCCAAAAAAGAAAAGAATTTCCTCTGTAGTATTCAGCAGCTAATAAGTACAGGAAGGATTAAGATTTTTTAATAGAAGCAATTTACAAATATGTTTAACTTTCTGCCACCAGAAGAAAAAAGGTTTTCCCCGGTGTACCCCTTTAATTCACATGTTGGAAGTAACATAGCGGAACTTCCCATGAGGAATAGGATTCTGTTGATCGAATGAACATGTTCATTCTTTCATTCTGGAATCTGCACAGAACTTTGGGACTTTTTTGATGCTTCTATTCCTGTGAAATAAGCGTTGATCAGGCCGGCGCTGCATTTCCTTAGTGTGCATGGGCCCTAGAGCCAACAAAGATAGTTTTACCACCATGAGCATGTTATTCGGGCACAGTATGATACACTGGTACACTGAAGACGGGTAGAGAAGCTACTGCACAGGGCACCAACCTATCTAACAGCTGGCCATGTGTCTTCACATAATATAGATCTCTTATGGCTTATTAAATGAAAGATTAACAAAATATAATTGTATTAATATTGTAGTTCTAAGTTATTCAGTTTTATATAAGGTCTAAAAGGCATAGTATAGGTATAATGTAAAACATGGGGCCATGAACAGGGAAAGTACATGCCCGAAGGTCTCGCACATGACAACTAGCAGGAAGTCAGCATGATATACATATATCTAGAACCTGTTACTCCAGCCTGGAGCCTCAGCAGTGAATATATTACGGATATCTACAACCTGGTTTGTCTGTATGAACATTTCATATGAGATAAGGGAGATTTAAAGGATTAAAGACAACCTCGACGGCCAAGAACATATGTTCTAAACATGGATACCGCCTCGGGAGATGGATGTTATGTCTCCAGACAATCTTGCTCAGAAAGCGACAGATGTTCCGTTAATGATGTATCCATCATTCCCTCCCCGGGGGGTGACGGACCCATAGGTCTGGTTTGTGATATGACAGCTTAATATTCCCCATAGTTACAGCATAACTTCGATCACGCTCCGGCAGCAGGATACCCGTTTAAATCTTCTGGCAAGACTTCCGGATAACGTTTTTTGATAGAAGTCCTATGCAAGTCTATGGGACTTTTGCCAAATCTGAAACCTGATCGCTGTAGTCTCGGGCAAAGTAGTTGCTGGGAGATTTAAACCGATATCCTGGCGCAGAAGTGTGATAAACTGTAGCAGAAATACAGACTATATGAGGATATAGGTCTGCCATACACATGTGATTTCCTTGCAGGGAGAAGCGTGTTCATGTCACATAGGAGTGGCTAAACTTTTGAATACCACCAGCATACAGTCAGCCCAGTCTATTCCGGTCTCTGGAGGGAATGAAGGCATTTACGTGTGGGAGGGGGGAAATATAAAGGTACTGAACGTGTGCCAAGATTTCCTCAACCAAAGCCTTACTAATGTAGAGAGAAGAGCTCTCGATTCTTACATACGCCCATACTACACCCTAAGACAAGTCAGAACATCCCTGTTCTTTCTTTCCAAATTTCAGTTTATACAAGATCGGGAACAGCTTCACATCTCCACCTTGCTATATGTTTACAGTGTATACAACATAACCTCACGATTCGTGAACATATATACAGTAAACACAAATGATAAGATCGCGGGAAATTGTACCATGTACATGTAGAATTAAGCAGGCACTGACCAAACCGGACCCCAGAGGAAGCTGCTTGGTGAAACTTGTAGAGCAGTGTTTTACAACCAGTGTGCCTCCAGTCAGGCATTGGGACTTTTTTTTTTTTTTTGCAATCGTGTATATTATCCATTGGTCTCTAGAGTTGGGCAATTTTTTTTTTCTTTTGTGCTTAAGTGGATGAGATTATAAACTTTATGGGGGAGATTTATCAAAACCTGTGCCGAGGAAAAGTTGTCCAGTTGCCCATAGCAACCAATCAGATCACTTCTTTCATTTTACAGAGGCCTTGTTAAAAATGAAAGTGGAGATCTGATTGGTTGCTATGGGTAACTGGGCAACTTTTCCTCTGCACAGGTTTTGATAAATCTCCCCCTATAGATACACCCCCTTTAGAGCATTTTTAGTGTCTAGCACATTTTTTTTCGGAGGCTTTATATGTTATGTTCTGTGCTTTTGGATTCTATTTATTTCAAGCAAATTTTTTTTTTACATGTTTGGATGGTAGAACAACAGGTAAGGGGTGTATGCAGAAAAAATAAAAAATAAAAATCAGAAACTCCCCGCCCTCATTGTTGGTTTACCCCTGCATCATGCTGACAGACTCTTTACCTGTAAGACTAAGTTCACACTGCTTTTGTGCTCCATCCCGTTCTGTGTCTGTTCGGCTCTTTTAGTTGCCCAACGGACTCAAAACAGGTCTGAGCCCAACTGACACCACCGGGTCCCGAAGGGGCCCATTGACTTGAACGCACAATTTTTTTCTCTGCTCAACTCCGGACTAGCCAACGGAGTACAACGGAAGTGTGAACAAGCCCTTATGGAGAAGAAGGGTATGCTCCTTGCCAAAGTAACCTGGTTGAAATGGGGAGCGCTAAGAAAGTTTATGCTTACTAAAAAGTACAATGCTGATCGGCCGGTACACTGTGGCCTACAACGCAAAGCTTCCTAAACCACAAACGAGTAACAATAACAATAAAAAAAAGACCCATCGCCAAAGACTTGACAAGATAGGATTAATTTCTTTAAGACAATTTTCTTTCAGGCCAGACAACGTATGTAATGTGTTATTCTGGGCCCTGCCGCTACGGAGCACAAGGAGATGGCAGCGTGTAACATTTCACCACCTACAGTTATACACAGGCCTGACACGAATAGAATCTGGCTTAAACATTTACCGAGGAGCGCAGACGCCCACGCATGCAAACTTTATCCTACATTTATATCACTGATCGAGAAAGATATTAGAAATGGAGGGCGCAGTGCAAGTGTGGATACCTAAACAATTACATATTGTCAAAAGTAGGAATCACCCACCTACCTAATGAATAACAACAATTTCATTACAAGACCGGAGACTCACATTATGCTATTCTTTCTTTACTGAAATTTATTGCAGCAAACATATGGTTAATAATATGTAACAAGAAAAAGTTTTATGTATCAGCATATAACATTCATATATGGTAACAATGGTACAGTCCGAATGGATATAATGTCTCATCTGAATAGACTCCTCCTCTTTCTTTGCTGCTGTGGCTAAGTACATGAAAAAAATGGTCTCCTCATAAATGTATTCATATATATTTAATATATTTACACAGTTTATTAATGAACTTCCCTATAGTTTATTAGTAATTAATATTCCCTCTCATTTATTTCATATTATATTTTTCACTATACTTCTTATAGAAATATATACCGTATATATTTGCATTTTTGGATTACATCCCTCTTCAAGTACGTCACCATTCCCCTTCATATTACCTCATACACGGTACTGGTGTACCCCTGAGCTAATTCCCGCTCCAGCCGGTTTGCGCTCCTTTTCTTTAGATGCGCTGTCCTCACAGCTCTGCTACTGTCAGCGCAGCACGGAGCATTACATCAACGCTGTCATACTCCGGCTCCCGTCAGACTTTTTCTCCCTAACCTGCTCTCTGTCAGCTGTATCCTTTCACCCGATATCTGTTTACAATTTATATATCATTAATTCTCTGACATTACCTTACTATATTCCTTCAGGGTTACTATTTATAGATTAAAGGAGTATTCCAGGATTTTTTTTTTATTTGACTATGCTACAGGGGCTGTAAAGTTAGTGTAGTTCATAATATAGTGTCTGTACCTGTGTGTGACGGTTTTCTCACAATTCTTCTGTGATTTTCACCCCAATATTTATTTTTATCAGCATACAAAATGACTATTGTCTCAGATTTTTCCCAGGTGTCAATGCGGCCGAGACCTGACATCACTAGTCAGCTGATGACAGGGAGCCTGTTTGCTTTATTGGGTGGAGGGATAGCTTGGTGGGAAAGAGATCAATCTGCAACTAATGCAACAGCTGTAGGCACCCTGATTGAAAACCACAGGTCTTTTGAATGGATGCAGCTCATTTATGTTTCAATGGGTGGGGCGGCTGATGTGTGGGGAGGGAGGAAAATGGAATTCTGGGATTTGTAGGCAAAAGAAGAAAACTCAAACAGGAAATACCAGTTCACAAAAAGCTAGCTACAGTGTTCTGGTAATCTCACAACATAGCCATATAGCCCCAAGACAAATACAGATCCTTCCTAAGCATGTCCATTACTGTCTGCCAGGTACGTACTAAAATCACCTTATGGTGGATAATTCCTTTAAAACTGCCAATTGGTCAACAGAATCTACATTCCAAACCTTTTACTTTAGACCAAGTTGCCATGTCTCTATGACTGTACTTTAAACATGTTGGGGGAGATTTATCAAAACCTGTGTAGAGAAAGAGTGGTGCAGTTGCTCATAGCAACCAGATTGCGTCTTTCATTTTTCACAGGCCTCTTTAAAAATGAAAGAAGCAATCTGATTGGTTGCTATGGGCAACTGCACCACTCTTCCTCTGCACAGGTTTTGATAAATCTCCCCCGTTGTGTATATTCTTGATGCATTATTTTAAGCTTTAAACAAGCATAATGTGAGTCTCCGGTCTCGTAATAAAACTGGGGATTTTCCTATCCTTGGTGATGGAAAATATAGATAAAGACAGAAAACGACCATTATCCCACCCATATTACCCAACCCTATTTATTAATGTATTTTTTCTTTCAGTTTAACCTTCTTCGGAAGTCAGATCTTCTTGAGTTACCGATTCCAAAATGGATCGTCTGTTTCCAGTCCTGTTGTACTGACCTCATTATACTACCTTCATTGTTCTAGTTTGTTCAGTTTCAATTTGGACAATATATACGTACTTCTACTTTATGGAGTTCTTCATCTTAAAGGGGTTATCCAGCATAAGGTGAGTATAGTACGTACCTGGCAGACAGTAATGGACATGCTTAAGAAGGATCTGCGCTTGTCTTCGGGCTAATTGGCTATGTTGTGAGATTACCATAACACTGTGTGTTGTTTGTGAATTAGTATTTCCTGTTTGGCTTTTCTTTTTTTGACTACAAATCCCATCTTCCTCACTCCCACACATCAGCCACCCAGCCCAATGAAACATAAATGAGCTGCATCCATTCAAATCAGTGTGGTTTTCAATCAGGGTGCCTCCAGCTGTTGCATTAGTTGCAGATTGATCCCTCCACCCATTAAAGCAGACAGGCTCCCTGTCATAAGATGACTAGTGAGTCAGGTCTCGGCCGCATTGCAAGCTGGGAAAAATCCGAGATAGCAGTCATTTTGTATGCTGGTAAAAATAAGTATTGGAGTGAAAATCACATAAGAATTGTGAGAAAACCGTCACACAAAAGGTACAGACACTTTATTATGAACTACACTAACTTTACAGCCCCTGTAGCATAGTCAAATAAAAAAAAAGTCCTGGAATACCCCTTTAAACCTCAAAGAAAGGAGGAGTCTATTCAGATGGGATATTAAATCGATTCGGAATGTACCATTGTTATCATATATGAATGTTATATGCTGATACATAAAACTTTCTTGTTAAATATTAACCATATGTTTGCTGCTATAAATTTCAGTAAAGAAAGAATAGCATAATGTTAGCTTCCTGTCTTTAATAAAATCTATATTTTCCATCACCAAGGATAGGAAAATCCCCAATTATGAACACAACACTGTCGCCATCTTTAAAGGAGTAGTCCAGTGGTGACTCAGTGGTTTACAACTTATCCCCTATCTTAAGGATAGGGGATAAGTTGCAGATCGCGGGGGGTCCGACCCCTGGGGCCCCCCGCGATCTCCTGTACGGAGCCCCGACAGCCCGCGGGAAGGGGGCGTGTCGACCTCCGCATGAAGCGGCGGCTGACACGCCCCCTCAATACAACTCTATGGCAGAGCCGAAGCGCTGCCTTCGGCAATCTCCGGCTCTGCCATTGAGATGTATTGAGGGGGCGTGTCGGCCGCCGCCTCGTGCGGGGGTCGACACCCGCTATCTCGGCGGAGAGCCGGGGCCCCGTACAGAGAGATCGCGGGGGGCCCCAGCGGTCGGACCCCCGCGATCTCAAACTTATCCCCTATCCTTAGGATAGGGTATAAGTTTTTCACCACTGGACTACCCCTTTAATACTATGTAAAAAATTTATTACAAAAGAACAGTCTGTATATAGATCTACAAGTAATTATTTATACTTGTAGGGATGCTATACCTTCATATGGTTCCCCTGTGGTATACATTACAACATGTACAGTATGGAACAGCGCTTTGCGACAAATATTACATAAGTAATAAACTATTCACCTTCTCGGACTCCTTTTGGAGTGTCTTACGATTACTATGCCCTCTTCACCTCTGCTGCATAAGATAAGGTTGGACATTACATAGGCATGTGCACTGTAATTGCGACACATTGCTTTCACCTGTTCCGCCTTATCTACTGTGGAAACTCGGCGATCATGTTATATGACTCACGCGGGTGTCCTTTAAGTCACACAACAAATGTGTAAAGGTAACTAAGAAACTAAGTAGGAGTTAGCACTGACAAGGTACGGATGTAAATTCATGGCTGATATGAAAGGAGATAGAAAAGTGTGGATTCTTCTTTGAGAAGCTGCATCACCCTTTTCCATAGGCTCCTCGCAGTATTGCAGGTCAGCTACCTTTAGTAGAGCAGGGTTCACCGATACAACGCCATTTCTATTATCCATCACAGGAAGCTGATGCAAAGACCGTCCCTTGCTGGCAAAAGCTGTCACACCCCATACATGGATGTTCATTGATCAAGTGGATTCCGTAGTGCAGTGGTCTCCAAACTGCAGACATCCAACTGTTGCAAAACTACCAGCATGCTGAGAGTTGTAGTTTTGCAACAGCTGGGAGTCCACAGTTTGGAGACCACCGCTGTACTGGTAATAGTGAGAACTTTGGAAATAACAGGGGTTGCCCAAAGTTGGCATCTACTCTAAAAATTACTTGTCACAGAAGTTTTGTTTCTCTTTTTTTACATTTTTATTGCAATTTTTTTTTTTAAACACACATTTAACAAGAAAAAAATAATACAGTAAAATACACGGACAGTATAGAAAATGGGGTCCAGGGCAACAAGTCAGGGACCCTGTCAGCAATTTGTATGCAGCTGTTTTTTTTTTGTTTTTTTTTTTTCAATGATAAATTCAAGTTCTGGATGCCCCCTAAAAACTGGCCCTAAATGGTATATTCCCAGCCGAAGGCTAAAAGTTCACACTGCAGAATTTCCAAGCGTAATTTTGCTTTAAAATTACTTATGGAAATTTCAGTAAGGCTGGGTTCACACCACGTTAAATAAGGTTCCCGTATACGGCTGGGAGGAGGGGGGGCGGGGCTTAATTGCGGCGCACGCACTCAGCCGTATTCGGGAACCATATTTAATGCATGTCTATGAGCCGACCGGAGCGAAATGCAGCCTCCGGTCGGCTTCGTTTTCGGCCGTATGTGGTTTCCCGACCGCAGGCAAAAACGTGGTCGATAGCGTTTTTGCTTACAGTCGGGAAACCGCATATGGCCGAAAACGAAGCCGACCGGAGGCTGCGGTTCACTCCGGTCGGCTCATAGACATGCATTAAATACGGTTGCCGAATATGGCTGAGTGCGGGCGCCGCAATTAAGCCCCGCCCCCCTCCTCCCAGCCGTATACGGGAACCGTATTTAACAAAACGTAGTGTGAACCCAGCCTAAAGCAGAATCCTATTACTGTCAATGGGATTCCCCGTCACAGTCTACACTACAGAATTTCATGATTAAGGCAGTGCCAGGCACACTTGGAACCTTGAAATCTCCTAGCCATACTGCAAGAATAACTTTCATAACAAAAATTTTTTGAATGCATCTTTTAAACAGTTCCAGTGATTATGAGTTGCGATAACACAGCAGTAACATGTGGCTTTGAGCCTTAAGGTCTGGGGTTTTGAACTGTGTATACCGTACACTAGACACAGATAAGTTATAGGCTCAGCCATGGTTAAAAAGAAGCATAGGGTGTGGCTCCTTGAGATGTTCATGCTGACAGCCCAGAGTTGCTGCAACGTGGACTGCTGCGATAAGAGCAAACATTAAAAAAGAAAAAAAAAATCTCAGTTACTATAAGGATCAATGCTTCTCCATGGAAGCAAATATACCTCCAGCAGAGAGTAGGTTTAAATGGACCCAACAAAGTTACTCTCTTGAGTGAACTTCAGATCGATCGCAAATTCAAAGTAAAATTGGACTGACTCTTTAATACAAGAGGGGAACCCTGCTCAAGACCCCCCTTTTATTAGCCAGGGAATAGACCTCATTATTTGTGGGAGCAGTCCGCCGGTTACAACAAAATCAGGGATTTGGCTGATTGATGTCTATAGATCCTTCAGCTAGTCAACATAAAGAATCAGGACTATGAGGATCACGTTCACTATACAGATATATCTTCTATTGTGACTTCTAGAGATGAGCGAACTTACAGTAAATTCGGATCGTCACGAACTTCTCGGCTCGGCAGTTGATGACTTTTCCTGCATAAATTAGTTCAGCTTTCCGGTGCTCCGGTGGGCTGGAAAAGGTGGATACAGTCCTAGGAGAATCTTTCCAAGGACTGTATCCACCTTTCCAGCCCACGGCAGCACCAGAAAGCTAAACTAATTTATGCAGGATAAAGTCATCAACTGCCGAGCCGAGAAGTTCGTGACGAATCGAATTTACTGTAAGTTCGCTCATCTCTAGTGACTTCACTCTTATACTCTTTTCTCGTGTTATCTGATAATGAGTCATGGGAAGTTTTTACGTATTTTGAGATTTCTCACTTCTCATGAGAAAATACCATGTTAATAGAGAAGCCAAATTGATCTTTATTAATCGATCTGGTAGAACATGCACTTGACTCAAGCAATGTTTTCCAGTAAATATGGCTGAAATAGTGGACCACGTCAATGGTCGCAACTGAAAAGTAGGGGGGTGGGCTATCGTTTGTTTACATATTTACGTCCACATGGACATCATAGGTACGCAGATCCCTAATGAAAAAAAATCCATGTTGTACTCCTATAGGATAATAATTTTATGGAATGTATTGCTTTGACTTATGACACAGCACGGCATCACATGTCATCATGTTTGGTCTATTGTACCCTATGGGCATGCGTCGCAATATAACAAGTAGACGTTTGGCCTATTGAACCCTATGGGCTTGCCACAGTATGAGTTGCAATATAACAAGTAGACATTTTGGCCTATTGAACCCTATCGGCATGCCATGGTATGCGTTAGAATATCACAAGTACATGTTTGGCCTATTGAACCCTATCGGCATGCCATGGTATGCGTTGGGATGTCACAATTAGACATTCAGTGTACTAAACCCTAAGAGCACGCCATGGTACGGGAATATCACAAGCGGGCGTTTGGTCTATTGAACCCTATGGGCACACAAGAGTATACGTCGGAATATCGCAAGCAGACATTTGGCCTATTGAGCCATATGAACACCACGGCATGCGTCGGAATATCACGGTATGTGTCAGGATATCACAAGCAGATGTATGGCCCATTGAACCCTATGGGCACACCACAGTATCTGCCAGGATATCTCAAGTAGACGTTCAGTGTATGGAACCATTCGGTGCACTGTGGTAAGTGCTGAAATACCTTATGGCTGGCATTCAATCATACACGAGTGACATATTACCAGTATTAGATGTAAACATAACCTAATAGGCTGGAGGCCTCACGTTTACCTCAGGAATATTGAGGTATTTACCTCAGATTTGAAAACTTCCCGTCTTAAATTGTAAAGATATATGTATCTGTATGCTCCTATATATGTATAGACACACGGTGTACACACACATTATATATATATATATATATATATATATATATATATATATATATATGCCATGTGTCTGGCTCTTATCAGTAAACCATAGCGCAGGGCCCGCCACACCCTGGCCCCAGCCCCACACACGCATAAGGAGACACTAGTGACGCACTCCCGCTCTCCTCCCCTCACAGAGAAATGGGCGGGAAAATCGTCATAGAAGGAGATGATGCCTCGTATGAGGAGGGGGATAAAAAGACGCCCGCTCAAGCCACGCCCTCTTGTTTTCCTATTGGCTCCGGGGGCGGGGGCTCGCGATCGGCAGATTTCACGTCACCCAATGAGACGACGCGACGGCGGCGGCCCCATTCATGCTGTGGGCGCGGCCACGGGAGGGAGGCGGTTACTCCGTCAAGCGCGTGAGGCGTGTGTGAAAGCCGGTTGTAACTGTCACCGCTCCTAATAATTGGGGACGTTCTAATTTATATCGCGATATGACGATTTATATTATACATATAGACAGGTAACTATCCCAACTATAACATGTATACATATACTGGTTTGCTGCGTTGCCATAGACGACCGTTACCTCAGACGCCCCCCCCCCTATTACCATATAGCGGTTATCTGAGGTAAAGATGCCCCTGGCTACCCCAGTAATGGCTGACAAGACTCAATGAAGAAGCAGCTTCCCTGACAGCCAGGAGTGCCAGTCTGGCTTGCTGGGACTTGTAGTCCCCCTCCTAACACAAGACAAGTCGTAGTCATCCCAGGTAACTGCATAGATACGGGGGGGGGGGGGGGGGGGGGGTGTTATCAAAACTAGTGCAAAGGAAAAGTTGCCCATAGCAACCAATCAGATCGCCTCTTTCATTTTGCAGAGGCCTTTTCAAAAATGAAAGACGCCATCTGATTGGTTGCTATGGGCAATTCAGCAACTTTTCCTCTGGATGGGTTTTGATAAATCTCCCCCAGGGGGCTTATTTATGGAACGGTCCTTGTTGCTCATAGCAACCAACCGCAGCTTTACATTTCAAATAGGAAAATCAGAATCGGTTGCTATGGGCAACCAATGCATACATCCATAGGCATCAGTGTAAGCCCGATTCTAGTGATCACCATAGGAACGTGTAGTAAACCTAAATGTTTAAATAGGAGATAGATATAGATAGGAAATATGAGAGACGTGTGTGTATGTGTGTATATATATATATATATATATATATATATATATATATATATATATACACACACACACACGTGTATATGTCTGTGTATATATATGTATGAGACTACTTATCTCAAAAAAAAATATATATATACGGTATATATATATATATATATATATATATATATATATATATATATATATATATATATATATATATATATAAAATAGATAAAAAAAAATAAAAAATAAGAACCTAGCAAGGTCCAATACAGTGTTTCCCAACCAGGATGCCGCCAGCTGTTGCAAAACTACAACTCCCAGCATGCCCGGACAGCCGTTGGCTGTCCGGGCATGCTGGGAGTTGTAGTTTTGCATCAGCTGGAGGCACCCTGGTTGGGAAACACCGGTCCAATACATAGCACAAGATCACCACAGTATATGTATATTGATATATTACCTGAGTTAGCAGATGTCAGATGTATTAGCAGCAGCAGCAAGCAGATCTTAGAGATCCTGGAAGGTCCCATAATATTGCAAATTAAGATCCTCTATAACTAAAAAGCAGCTCCCCTATATACAATGTGACGCCCAGGACTCCTTGTATCCAGGACCAAAGTGCACACCCTTCAGGTTCAGGTTGTAGACTGTCCAGGGTAGCTCAGGGTGAACTTCAATTAATTTCTTTTCTTTCCCCTCCTATACCACTATTAGGGGCAGGGACTAAGAGTGGTGTGATTTTTAAAAGATGGTTAGTACATCCCAGAGAGGTGGGGCTTATAACACATGATGTGACATAGTCGAGTGCTTTCCTATGCCTGGCTCTGGCACACCCGCCCTGGGGGCTGACTCATTTCCTATAGGTACCCAGGCACTCCTACTTGCATAGCTCAAATGCCTTCGTACATGTTGTTTTTTTATTTTTATCAGACACAACCCAAATAATACATATATATCTGAGGTGACCATGTGCGACAGTGCCTGTATGGGCTGTGGCTCTGTGCGAGGCTATTTATAATGGTAATTCATGAGAAAAAAGTGTCAGCAGCTAATGTGCCCAAAATTCTGAATACTGTACTATGCATAGTCCCCAGCCCTATCTTATATTAAGGATAGCCTTATGCCTATCCTTATCTTATATGAAGGATAGCCTTATACCTATCCCTATCTTATATGAAGGATAGCCTTATGCCTATCTTATATGAAGGATAGCCTTATGCCTATCTTATATGAAGGATAGCCTTATGCCTATCCCTATCTTATATGAAGGATAGCCTTATACCTATCCCTATCTTATATGAAGGATAGCCTTATGCCTATCCCTATCTTATATGAAGGATAGCCTTATGCCTATCCCTATCTTATATGAAGGATAGCCTTATGCCTATCCTTATCTTATATGAAGGATAGCCTTATGCCTATCCTTATCTTATATGAAGTATAGCCTTATGCCTATCCCTATCTTATATGAAGGATAGCCTTATGCCTATCCCTATCTTATATGAAGGATAGCCTTATGCCTATCCCTATCTTATATGAAGGATAGCCTTATGCCTATCCCTATCTTATATGAAGGATAGCCTTATGCCTATCTTATATGAAGGATAGCCTTATGCCTATCCCTATCTTATATGAAGGATAGCCTTATACCTATCCCTATCTTATATGAAGGATAGCCTTATGCCTATCCCTATCTTATATGAAGGATAGCCTTATACCTATCCCTATCTTATATGAAGGATAGCCTTATGCCTATCCTTATCTTATATGAAGTATAGCCTTATGCCTATCCCTATCTTATATGAAGGATAGCCTTATGCCTATCCCTATCTTATATGAAGGATAGCCTTATGCCTATCCCTATCTTATATGAAGGATAGCCTTATGCCTATCCTTATCTTATATGAAGGATAGCCTTATGCCTATCCTTATCTTATATGAAGTATAGCCTTATGCCTATCCCTATCTTATATGGAGGATAGCCTTATGCCTATCCTTATCTTATATGAAGGATAGCCTTATGCCTATCCCTATCTTATATGGAGGATAGCCTTATACCTATCCCATGTATGTTTAAATTCCTTCACTGTATTTGCAGCGACCACTTCTGCAGGAAGGCTATTCCATGCATCCACTACTTTCTCAGTAAATTAATACTTCCTGATATTACTGCATAAACTAATGTTCTCCAAACCGAGTGTCTCCAGCTGTTACAAAACTACAACTCCCAGCATGCCCGGACAGCCTTTGCATTATGCCGATCCCTATCTTATATGTAGGATAGCCTTGTGCCTATCCCTATCTTATAAGTAGAATAGCCTTATACCTATCCATGCATATTTAAACTTCTTCACTGTATTGGCAGCTACCACTTCTGTATGAAGACTATTCCATGCATCCACTTCTCTCAGTAAATTAATACTTCCTGATATTACTGAATAAACCAGTGTTCTCCAAACCGTGTGTCTCCAGCTGTTGCAAAACTACAACTCCCCGCATGCCCAGACAGCCTTTGCATTATGCCTATCCCATGCATGCTTAAACGCCTTCACTGTATTTGCAGCTACCACCTCTGTATGAAGGCTATTCCATGCATCCACTACTCTCTCAGTAAAGTAATACTTTCTGATATTACTGCAGAAAGCAGTGTTTTCCAAACAGTGTGCCTCCAGCTGTTGCAAAGGTACAACTCCCAGCATGCCCGGACAGCCATCGGCTGTCCGGGTATGCTGGGAGTTGTAGTTTTGCAACAGCCGGAGACACACTGTTTGGAAAACACTATCATAAACCTTTGCCCCTCTAATTAAAACTAAGGAAGTAAAAAAAACTAAAGGGGTACTCCCACCGTAGACATCTTATCCCCTATCCAAAGGATAGGGCATAAGATGTCTGATCGTGGGGGTCCCGCCGCTGGGGACCCCCGCATTATTGCATGCGGCACCCACCTGTTTCTTGTCCGGAAGCGCTGGAGGGTCTGAGTCGCGACTATGGGAACGGAAGTCCGTGACGTCACGTCCGTCCCCTCAATGCAAGTCTATGGGAGGGGGTCGCGACTCAGACCTTCCAGCAGTTCCGGTGAAAAAACAGCGGCGGGACCCCCGCGATTAGACATCTTATCCCCTATCCTTTGGATAGGGGATAAGAGGTCTAGGGTGGGAGTAACCCTTTAAGCAGATGCTCCTCTTACAATGATCAGCTTTTTGTCAGCAGGAAAAGCGCAATATTTACAGTGCGCCTTTCTTGCACGTGTTACGAAACGCGACAATGTATTGATGTACATAAGACCCATACATTACATATTTGTAAGCTATTAGACCGCACACGGTAGCTAAACTGAAAGCGGTCGTCCAGGGATGTAGAAATGGCAGCCAGATGTTTTTAGACATTGCATTTGTTTTTCTAACTCCACATCATATGTTTTTATGTTTACAGACATCCGCACATGTGGAAGGGATACAGCAGCGCCGACTTAGGGAAGGAAGTGTTGAGATATATTGTTGATATTACAATATATCTGTGGTTTTTAAAAAGCATGCAGGTAAACATATTCATTTTTTATTTTTGTTGCGTATACAGTGATCCCTCCATTTATAATGGCCTCAGTTTACAATATTTTCATTTTTGGGCCATTTTAACTTGAAACCAAACTCAACCATACAATGCTATGGAAAGTCCAGATCTGTGAAACGTTTCAATATCTGAAAGAACTGACCAATCAGAATGGACATTTCACTGGTAAAACACTTGTATTCCTTGATGTCTTGTAGCGCCTCCCTACCGTACAGAAAGGTACTACATGTTCTGTACTACCCTTTACCTGTGCCAGGGATAGCTGCTCCTTTGGACACCAGGTGAAGGTGGCTTTATTTTACTTTATTCGTACACTGTGTGTACAGAACACTACCCTGCAGAAACTCCTGTACATTACATACAGTGATTTTCAGCTCCCAGCAGCTCTTTCTTACCTTTTATATGGAAGGACTTGCTTTATCTGTATTAGTTATTTACTCTGCTCAAAAAAATAAAGGGAACACTTAAACAACACAATGTAACTCCAAGTCAATAACACTTCTGTGAAATCACACTGTCCACTCAGGAAGCAACACTGATTGACAATCAATTTTACATGCTGTTGTGCAAATGCAACAGACAACAGGTGGAAATTATAGGCAATTAGCAAGACACCCCCAATGAAAGAGTGGTTCTGCAGGTGGTGACCACAGACCACTTCTCAGTTCCTATGTTTCCTGGCTGATGTTTTGGTCACTTTTGAAGGCTGGCGGTGCTTTCACTCTAGTGGTAGCATGAGACGGAGTCTACAGGATGGCACGTCAATGCAAGCTGTGGCAAGAAGGTTTGCTGTGTCTGTCAACCTAGTGTCCACAGTATGGAGGCGTTACCAGGAGACAGGCCAGTACATCAGGAGACGTAAAGGAGGCCGTAGGAGGGCAACAAGCCAGTAGCAGGACCACTACCTCCGCCTTTGTGCAAGGAGGAGCACTGCCAGAGCCCCGCAAAATGACCTCCAGCAGGCCACAAATGTGCATGTGTCCACTCAAACGGTCAGAAACAGACTCCATGAAGGTGGTATGAGGGTCCGATGTTCACAGGTGGGGGTGGTGATTACAGCCCAACACTGCTCAGGACGTTTGGCATTTGCCAGAGAACACCAAAATTGGCAAATTCGCCACTGGCAACCTGTGCTCTTCACAGATGAAAGCAGGTTCACACTGGGCACATGTGACAGACGTGGAACGTTCTGCTGCCTGCAACATCCTCCAGCATGACCGGTTTGGCGGTGGGTCAGTAATGGTGTGGGGTGGCATTTCTTTGGGGGGCCGCACAGCCCTCCATGTGCTTGCCAGAGGTAGCCTGACTGCCATTAGGTACCGAGATGAGATCCTCAGTCCTCTTGTGAGAACATATGCTTGTGCAGTTGGCCCTGGGTTCCTCCTAATTTAAGCCAATGCTAGACCTCATGTGGCTGGAGTGTGTCAGCAAGAGGAAGGCATTGATGCTATGGACTGGCCCGCTTGTTCCCCAGACCTAAATCCGATCGAGTACATCTGGGACATCATGTCTCGCTCCATCCACCAACGCCACATTGCACCACAGGGTGTCCAGCAGTTGGCAGATGCTTTAGTCCAGGTCCGGGATTTAGTAAAGCACACTGCCACTCGCTTCATCATGTTTTACCTCGCAATCGCAGCAGTTCTTAGGATTGCGACATGGTATGATCTAAACTTTTAACATGTGAAAAGTTCATTTTAATGACAGTAATACTTTAAGGGTACGTTCAAACGTGCAGATCTTTTGCAATTTTCTGAAAATCTGCAGCAAAACCCATTGTAGTCAACATAATCTGCGGAAAATATGCAGCAGAAAATTCATCGTGGCTGAAACCAGCAGCTGGAAACTGACAAATGATCTGTTATTGCACCCTATACGAGGGTTTTACACCAGAGAATTTATATGGCATACATGGTGGTGCACAGTCCCAGAAACAGTTTGCATTGCTCCTTCACAGTTTTAGGGTACGTTCAGACGAGCGGATCCACATCATATTTTAGATGTGCCTGCTCGGAGCAGCACTACGCCGCTACAAGCAGACAGACTTCTGCGATGTGTGAGTCGCCGCGCATGCGCGGTGTACTCACACACATTGTGGCCGCTCCTTGAGCTAGGCTGTGAGCAGCCGCTATGTGCGAGTATACTGCGCATGTGCGCGGTGACCCACACATCGCAGTGTGTCGGCTCGTAGCTGCATATTGCAGCTCCGAGCAGGCACATCTTAAAGGGGTTCTCCGGTGCTTAGACATCTTATCCCCTATCCGGTAATCGCTTCGGGTCTGATTACCGGCGACCACACGGCCGGCGGCGTGTGACGTCACGCTCCGCCCCTCAATGCAAGCCTATGGGAGGGGTCGTGATAGCTGCCACGCCCCCTCCCATAGGCTTGCATTGAGGGGCGGAGCGTGATGTCACACAGGGCGGAGGCGTGACGTCACACGCCGCCGGCCCTGTGGTCGCCGGTAATCAGACCCGGAGCGAACACGGGGACTGATTACAAACGGGGTGCCGCGTGCAAGATCCCGGGGGTCCCCAGCGGCGGGACTCCCGCGATCAGGCATCTTATCCCCTATCCTTTGGATAAGGGATAAGATGTCTAAGCACCGGAGAACCCCTTTAAGGCACCATGCAGCGGTCCTTCGGTGGCGGATCCGCAGTGTAAAATACGCTGTGGATCTGCTCGTCTGAACATACCCTTAGGGTAGGTTCACGTGTGTGTGTGTATTTTTGCTACAGATTTGCTGCTGCAGATTTTTTTGCCCTCTGATTTCATTGAGTAGCATAATCTACTAAGCAAATCTTCAGAAGAAAATATGCACGTGTGAACGTACCCTTAGCCTCTGTCATTTTGTATTCTCGGCCAATGCTTTATTCACTCACTACTGGACTTTTGAACATAGCCAAGTTCATAGCCAAGATAGCAACTTAGCTATCTTTGGATGTCCTATAGACAGTGAATGAGCATTGGCACTGCTGCTCCAATCACTTGGGGGTTGGCATAATGTTACATTTTGGGATAACCTAGTCAAAGGTGCAATGTTTTTGCTAAATGGGTTTCCAAAACTGGATCTACATAGTCCAACAATGACTAATACATTTCATCACTATGCAAATTATATTGTGCCATGGTCTGTACTTCGCACTGAGTATAATGTGTCACAACGCCCCATGCATGCTGACCCATGAATGAACAATACACTGCAAATCATATATATTTTGTATGCCCCATCAAAAATGAAATAAATATTCCTTTCTATAATTCAGTCCCTTTGCATAACGTGTGCCCAACCTTATTGTCCAATAAGCTTCTTGATCCATTAGGTGGTGTCTCCAATCACTGCTCCTTGGATGAGGAGCTGCGCGTTCTATAGGGAAAAACGTCTCATCTGAATTGTCCTGGGTCCTTAAAATGTCTCCCTGCACCTAAGAGATTTTGATCAGCCTGACTGTTCATGTTACCCATATAACATTTAATAAACAGTTTGATTTGGGGAGATAAAAATACCCAATGTGCGGTCTCTCCTTGAAACTACCCTACAACCATCTTTTAAAGGAGTAGTCCAGTTTAGGTAAGTTTATCTCCTATCCAAAGAGGATAAGTGTTAAGGATAAGTCCTGCCAGGCCCCCTCCATGCATCTCTATTGGAGAGTCCAAAGAGTACAGCACTTTGGCTATCCCATAGAGATGCATGTGGGTCAATATGATTTCAATGATACTCATATTTACATCCTTTTCTATTATTGTCCTACTTTTAAAAAAGTACGTATGCTTACACTTCTGTATTCTGACCCCTTATTTTTTGTGTCCTGATCTGTAGTTTTTATCGGTAGCACTTTTGCACATATGTGACTTTCAAATCACTTTTTATTCATTTTTTCAGTTATGTGATAGGACCAAAATGTAATAATTTGGTACTATGGTATCTTTTTACATTTATACCATTCATGGTACAGGAGCATTTTATTCTATTGGTTTGGATACCAATTATGTTTACTTTTTTTTTATTTAATTTAATTTTTTTTTAAATAGGAAAGGGTATTGGGAAAGTGGCTTATTTATATTTTAAAATCATATTTTATCACTTAATTGCTATTATGTTTAGTGCTTTGCAATGGCATAGCACTAATCAGTAATAACGGTTAACCACTAGTACAAACGGCAGACTATACAAGAGGATACCTGAATGAGTGGCATGATGTAGGTAAGGAGACCTCCTGCAGCAGTCTTCACTTGTCGAACACTGCGATCACACTGCAGGTGGTCCGATGTGTGCACGAAGCCCTGCAACTGTTTTAGATGTAGTGATCTGTATTAATCACACAGCATCTTAACAATAAGTCAAGGTCATCAGCAGGATCGCTGATGTCTGCCATCAGCGGAGAGGGACCTGCCGTCTATCAAGCAAGAGTAGCTCAAGGGCTCAATTCATAGACTGTACATGCCACAGGGCATACATGTAAGCTCAGGTGTGTTGAGTATCAGGCAGCTTTGTCGTACATTTACGCCCTTGGTCCTGTAGGGGTCAAGGGTCAATCTCATATCCACTTCTTTTCGTCTGGTTCTTTTCAATGATCATTGTGCTTAACCTGTTACACACCTTCTCCACCTTCCTTTCATATGTTTCAGACTCACAACATTTTTTGTTCAAACAAGTTCCCCAACTGGCACAAATTAATAACATGCCATGGGTGGTGGCTACATGCATGCAATACAGTATTGCCTGAGATAGGCTTACTAAATGGTGCTGTAATAATATTTTTATTGTGGACACCCATTAATTTTAAATCAAGGAAAGCAATGGCTGCCTGTCACCATGTGTGTCATTCAACTTTATTTTTTCTTCAAACTTTTGAATGACGGGAAAGCTGGTCTGTCATTCAGGAGCCTGGGAAAGCTGAATGGAACACCTTGTGACAGCCATGTTGGTTCATTAACAACCTTTAAGGGGTGACCCCCCTTGCGGGGAAAACTCTTACTAGAAACCCCCCCCCCCCCCCCCCCGTAAAATCTTTTTGGTATTACAGTTTAAAACAAAACCCCTATAAACACACTTTAAAACTATCAGCGGTGTGAGTGGGTGAAGATGGAGAGGGTAGCCTCTCCTATTTGCTTGAGTGCTGCTGTCACTTATTGTATGCACTTTGTGACAGCTTCTATTGCACTAATCTGCATATCCCTATCCGCTGTGTTAAAACAATGGCTAGCCCCCCCCCAAAGTTTCGCTGAACGGATGATCTTTGTCAAGGGCTATGGGGCTGAGCAATGTTGGTTGTCATCCAGATAGAGCAACAATTCTTTTTTTCTTTAGATCTTCAAAGAGTTCTTTGCCATGAGGTGCCATGTTGAACTTCAAGTGACCAGTATTAGAGAGTTTGAGAGTGATAACACCAAATTTAAGATACCTGTTCCACATTCACACCTGACACCTTTTAACCTTAACAAGTCACATCACATGACATTGGGGAGGGAAAATGGCTAATCTGGCCCAAATTGGACATTTCCACTTCAGGGTGTACTCACTTTTGTTGACAAGGTTTAGACATTAATGGGGTACTCCGGTGAAAACCTTTTTTCTTTTAAATCAACTGGTGGCAGAAAGTTAAACAGATCTGTAAATTACTTCTATTAAAAAAACCTTAATCCTTCCTGTACTTATTAGCTGCTGAATACTACAGAAGAAATTCTTTTCTTTTTGGAATGCTCTCTGATGACATCACGAGCACAGTGCTCTCTGCTGACATTATTATAATAATAATAATAAGTCTTTATTGTTGTCCTTAGTGGGATTTGAACCCAAGTCCCCAGCACTGCAGGGCAGCAGTGCTAACCACTGAGCCACCATGCTGCCCTTAGCATGCATCTGCTATGCATGGTTGCTAAAATGGACTGAGATGTCAGCAGAGAGCACTGTGTTCGTGATGTCATCAGTGTTCCAAAAAGAAAGGAATTTCCTCTGTAGCATTCAGCAGCTAATAAGTACTGGAAGGATTAAGATTTTTTAATAGAAGTAATTTACAAATATGTTTAACTTTCTGCCACCAGTTGATTTAAAAGAAAAAAGGTTTTCACCGGAGTACCCCTTTAAAGGGGTATTCCAGCCAAAAACATCTTATCCCCCTATCCAAAGGATAGGGGATAAGATGTCTGATCACGGGGGGCCCGCTACTGGGACCCCCGCATTTTCCGTGCAGTACCCACTATCTATGCGGGGCTGTGTCTCCAGTTTCAGAAACCTCCGGGTTTCCGGAACTGGGGACGTGACGTGACGTCACGCCATGCCCCCTCCATTCATGTCTATGGGAGGGGGTGTGACGGCCCAAAAAAAAAAAAAAAAAGTGTTAATAAATGTGAATTAACCACTTCCCTAATAAAAGTCAGAATCACCCCCCTTTTCCCATAACTATTTAAATAAAAATAAATATACATAAACATATGTGGTATAGCCGCATGCGTAAATGTCCAAACTATAAAAATATATAGTTAATTAAACCGCATGGCCAATGGCGTACTTGTAAAAAAAAAATCCAAAGTCCAAAATAGCATATTTTTGGTCACTTTTTATACCATTAAAAAAATGAATAAAAAGCGATCAAAAAGTCCGATCAAAACGAAAATTGTACCGATAAAAACTTCAGTTCATGGCACAAAAGATGAGCCCTCATACCGCCCTGTACATAGAAAAATAAAAAAGGTACAGGGGTCAGAAGATGACATTTTTAAACATATACATTTTCCTGCATGTAGTTATGATTTTTTCCAGAAGTGCGACAAAATCAAACCTATATAAGTAGGGAATCATTTTAACCGTATAGACCTACAGAATAATGAAGGTGTCATTTACCGAAATATGCACTACGTAGAAACGGAAGCCCCCAAAAGTTAAAAAATTTTCTTCAATTTTGTTGCACAATGATTTTTTTTTTCCATTTCGCAGTGGATTTTTGGGTAAAATGACTATTGTCACTGCAAAGTAGAATATGTGTCGCAAAAAATAAGCCATCATATGGAATTTTAGGTGGAAAATTGAAAGGGTTATGATTTTTAAAAGGTAAGGAGGAAAAAACGAAAATGCAAAAACTGAAAAACGCTGAGTCCTTAAGGGGATAATACTGCCTCCTATGTACCAGAATATAACTACTATAATACTGTCTCATATATACAAGAATATAACTACTATAATACTGCTCCTATATACAAGAATATAACTACTATAATACTGCTCCTATATACAAGAATATACCTACTATAATACTGCTCCTATATACAAGAATATACCTACTATAATACTGCTCCTATATACAAGAATATAACTACTATAATACTGCTCCCTATGTACAAGAATATAACTACTATAATACTGCTCCTATATACAAGAATATAACTACTATAATACTGCTCCTATGTACAAGAATATAACTACTATAATACTGCCCCTATATACAAGAATATATCTACTATAATACTGCTCCTATATACAAGAATATAACTACTATAATACTGTCTCCTATATACAAGAATATAACTACTATAATACTGTCTCCTATATACAAGAATATAACTACTATAATACTGCTCCTATTTACAAGAATATAACTACTATAATACTGCTCCTATATACAAGAATATAACTACTATAATACTGCTCCTATATACAAGAATATAACTACTATAATACTGCCTCCTATATACAAGAATATAACTACTATAATACTGCTCCTATATACAAGAATATAACTACTATAATACTGCATCCTATATACAAGAATATAACTACTATAATACTGCCCCCTATATACAAGAATATATCTACTATAATACTGCATCCTATATACAAGAACATAACTACTATAATTCTGTTTCCGAATATAACTACTATAATACTGCCCCCTATATACAAGAATATAACTACTATAACACTGCTCCTATATATAAGAATATAACTACTATAATACTGCCCCCTATATACAAGAATATAAATACTATAATACTGCTCCTATGTACAAGAATATAACTACTATAATACTGCTCCTATATACAAGAATATAACTACTATAATACTGCTCCTATATACAAGAATATAACTACTACAATACTGCCTCCTATATACAAGAATATAACTACTATAATACTGTCTCCTACATACAAGAATATAACTACTATAATACTGCCTCCTATGTACAAGAATATAACTACTATAATACTGCTCCTATATACAAAAATATAACTACTATAATACTGCTCCTACATACAAGAATATAACTACTATAATACTGCCTCCTATGTACAAGAATATAACTACTATAATACTGCTCCTATATACAAAAATATAACTACTATAATACTGCCTCCTATATACAAGAATATAACTACTATAATTCTGTCTCCTATGTACACAAATATAACTACTATAGTACTGTTCTTTATGTACTAGAACAGTGTTTTCCAACCAGGGTGCTTCCAACTGATGCACAACTACAACCTCCAGCATGCCTGGACAGCCTTTGGCTGTCATTGCATGTTGCGAGTTGTAGTTTTGCAACAGCTGGAGGCACCCTAGTTGAGAAACACTGTACTAGATTATAACTCCTTTAACAATGCCCCTACATACTGTGAAAGTACATAACTACAATAATATTGTCCCCTATGGACATATTACAGTTTCATAATATAAAAGATAGGAGCAGATTGTATCATACACGGATTTATAGGGTGAGGTCAAGCAAAACAAGAGGTGGAGTTAAATAAATGGCTTATATAACAAAACCAGTAATAGTGACCTGCAGCGTTCCCTGTATCTCTGATCTAATTTCATTTTGTATAAATTAAGTTGTGTAACATACTGCAGGCTCTTGGCGCTACTACTACTATGTCCTGGAATATATTAGTGGAAAACAGTGGAATTATCTTCATGTATTATCTCTAGTAATACTAATTATAGATAAGAATATATAGAATGTATGGAATGAACAGGATTATGTATCTAAACTAACATAACCTATATCATTACAATCTGAAATGTAGAGAACTATAATGCATACAGTGTAAAAAAAAAAGGTGTGAAAGAATCTAAAAAAAATATACATTTGCAACATGCAGAGTTGCATATTACAACTGCATCCTCTATCATGATGCTCCACTTGTTAATCCCTGTATGACATAGAGAATTTTTAGTTTTTTAGATTTCATTTTTTTTTTTAAATAAGAGGATGTCTAAATTTTTTTGCACTGTGATCTGTAGTTTTTATTGTTTTTTGTTTTAGATGGGACTTTTTTGATTACTTTTTATTTTTTTCTCATATATGATGTGACCAAAAATCTGCAATTCTGGGCTTTACATTTACACCATTCATTGTGCGGTTTCATTAATGTTATTTATGATATTTTAATAATTGGGACCTTTGCGCATGAGGAGATACCACATATGTCTCTGTTTATTTTTGTTTACATCATTTTATTTGATAGTGGGCAAAATGGGGGCGACAACCTTTTATTAGATGAGGGTCTTTTTTTTACATTTATTAAAGGGGTACTCCGCCCCTGGCATCTTATCCCCTATCCAAAGGATAGGGGATAAGATGTTAGATCGCCGCGGTCCCGCTGCTGGGGACCCCGGGGATCGCCGCTGCAGCACCTCGCCATCATTACTGCACAGAGCGAGTTCCCTCTGTGCGTAATGACGGGCGATACAGGGGCCGGAGCAGCGTGACATCATGGCTCCGCCCCACATGACATCACGGCCCGTCCCCTTAATGCAAGTCTATGGCAGGGGGCGTGACGACCACCACGCCCCCTCCCATAAACTTGTATTGACGGGGGCAGGCCGTGATGTCACGAGGGGCGGAGCCGTGACGTATTGATGCTCCAGCCCCTGTATTGCCCGTCATTATGTGCAGAGCGATCTCGCTCTGCGCAGTAATGATAGCGGGGTGCTGCAGCAGCGATCCCCGGGGTCCCCAGCAGCAGGACCCCGGCGATCTGACATCTTATCCCCTATCCTTTTGGATAGGGGATAAGATGTCTAGGGGCGGAGTACCCCTTTAACTATTTTTTATTATCTTAGTTAAAAATGTTTATACTCCATGGGGAACTATTAAATGTAATCTTTCAATTGCAAACACTGTTATCATTGGTCAGTGTTATCAGCACTCTGCTGATATAGCATGCCAAGGCAGCCTGGATAGTCAGAGTGTGGATCCGATGGCAAGGAGGAGAAAAAGTGACCTTTGGATGTCATCTTAACTGATCAGGACCCCTGCGGAGGTTCTGATCAGCCGCCCTAACAGACTGACACCTACTTTTTACTAAACTTAGAAGTAGTGATCTGCTGTGACAGGATCTGAAGCTGCATTAGTGGTGAGTTCCATTTGCTATTAGCAACTATATTCTAACTAACTATATTCACATGCTTCTGAGACGAGCACTCGGAGCAGGACCGGCCTACCCAGCCAATCAATGGTGGCAGTGGAGTCCCATCTTGGCTAGTGATTGGCTGAGTGGGCAGGTCCTGCTCTGAGTGCTTGTCTTATAAGCTGGCTAAAGAGACAAACAGGGAGGACCAGAGAAGAAGAAATAGAGCTGCTAGGTATGGCCATACTCCGCAGGAGTGCTGCAGATGAAAATAGTGGAAAGTCTGCAATATTTTAACTGCAAATCATGTCTATTATATCCATTAAGATTGTGGAATGTGTGAAGACTAAATTGCCATTTGATCCAAAGCTCTATCTGTTAGGATGTAATGATTATTCAAAATCTCCCAAAATCAAGTTCCTATTAAAATTATTATTTACTGGTAGATTATTGATCTTGAGGAACTGGCTATCTGCATCAGGCCCGACTCTGAAAATGTTGGAGGCAGAAGTAGAGAAAATTAAAAATATGGAAAAATTTAGAGCCAAGTCGGCCAAATCATTGGCCCAATGGGGGGAAAGCCTGGAGGCTGGGGTATGTATGTATTATTATTTTTTCTTTCCTTGTGTTGAAGGGGTGGGGGGGGGGATTATAAATGTTTATGATTTATTATTTGTGTCATCGTTATATTGTTGTATTTTAATCATCTGGAAATGTGTGATGAATATTGTATAATTGTTAAAGGGGTATTCCAGGATTTATTTATTTTTTTTTTATTTGACTATGCTACAGGGGCTGTAAAGTTAGTGTAGTTCCTAATATAGTGTCTGTACCTGTGTGTGACGGTTTTCTCAGAATTCTTCTGTGATTTTCACCTCAGTATTTATTTTTAACAGCATACAAAATGACTGTTGTCTCAGATTTTTCCCAGCTTGCAATGCGGCCGAGACCTGACTCACTAGTCAGCTGATGACAGGGAGCCTGTCTGCTTCAATGGGTGGAGGGATCGCTTGGTGGGAGAGAGATCAATCTGCAACTAATGCAACAGCTGTAGGCACCCTGATTGGAAACCACAGGTCTTTTGAATGGATGCAGCTCATTTATGTTTCAATGGGTGGGGTGGCTGATGTGTGGGAGGGAGGAAAATGGAATTATGGGATTTGTAGGCAAAGAAGAAAACTCAAAAAGGAAATGCAAGTTCACAAAAAGCTAAACACATTGTTATGGTAATCTCACAACATAGCCATTTAGCCCCAAGACAAGCGCAGATCCTTCCTAAGCATGTCCATTACTGTCTGCCAGGTACGTACTAAAATCACCTTATGGTGGAGAACCCCTTTAAGCTTTAATTAAAAAAAAATGTTATAAAAAAAAAAAAAAAAAAGAACTGCAAATCATTTTTGCATGGATTCGTTGCAGATATCTTCAAAATGTATTTTTCTTCCCCTCAGAAGTCAATGCGGAAAATCTGCACCAATACCAAAATTCACTTGCTGCTGATTTGAAACCAGGTTTAGTTTCGGCACGAAAATGCTATTTTTTTCACAATGTGTGCTAGAGATTTTAAAATCTCATCCACTGCAGTTCCCTATTGCATACGCGGTTCAAAACAAGTATCAAAATACAACCATTTGTTTAAGTCCCAGATGTCAATGTCCATGAATTTGAACTTTAAAATACTGTACATTTGTTTTGGTTTTTATCAGATCCCCTTTATCTTCCCTGCACTGTTTGCAAACAGAGAGAGACGGACTTTGACATCCAGACCTATATCTCATATAAATACTGGTGGACACCCACTGCCAGTTGTCAACACAGAGGCCTGCATGAATTGTATATGTTTTATAAGTAAAGTACAAAACTTGGAAAACACAGCATGGAAGCTTTAAAATATGTAGAGCAGACCACATGAAATACGCTGCTCAGTGGGAAATAGGCTTTCAGCTTTGAGCAGACACACAGAGATTCCCCGCCACAGCCCTGTGTGTGCAGTTTGAAGGCAAAATCTCACTGCAGACGCAGGGCTGTGGCAGGGTAGCCCTGTGTGTCTGCTTGTAGCAGAATCTGCTTCCTATTTCCCTTTGCGCAGGGTATTCCTGCAAGCGTCAAATAGACAGCAGATGCACTACATGTAACCCTACCCTAAAAGTGTATTCTGGCATCACATAGAGCTGAACAGAGTGGGTATGCTGTTTTCCTCATCTGTCAGGTCCTGGGGCTTTGTGTGAGGCCTCGTAGACCTAATAGGTTCTTGTTAAATATTGTGCACCCTTTATAATCTTAACCATTTTGTTTTATCTCCACCTAAATTTGTACCAAAAGTTATAGATTAAGCCAGTTTTTTTGATAGTATTGGCTGTCCCTATATACCTGGTGGTAATTTTAGTCTGTGAAAAGCTGGAAAGGTGAACAGGTCAAGTGACACTGCTGTCCCTTGGCCAATTGGGATTTCCAGCTCATTACACTAAACGTTTTCACCATTGTTGTTTTGCAAAATATTGCTTATTGGTATACAGTATTTATACAGAGATACCGTTCTCCCCACCTTCACTCCCATATTGCCAAATGGAAATTGGTTGGAGAACTACTGGTATTGGGTTAAACTGATCACTATGGTATCTTGATTATGTAACTCTTTTAAAAAACATCCAGAAATATGCAAAGTAGGATCTTTGGTTCACTGGGGACTTTACCTTACCCCCAAATGCACTACTACACCTGCCCACTCGGTCATGTAACTATGCCACTTTGGAAATATTCATAGGTAGTGACAAGGCTCAATCCTGCTTGGAAACCTTGAACATCAACATCCAGCAAGGTGGATTGAGCTAGGTCACTGCTGGGAAGGCCTATGAATAGTTATAGGAAGCAGAGTAACACCCCCAAACCCTAATTTGCCTATTGCTATTTTTGTAGACCACGGTTTTCAGTCCGATAACATAACCGGATATGGTCCAAAAATGAACTGAGCTGAGTCACTATCTGATTCCGTCCAGATCATTCAAATAAATAAGATGTGTGCAGTGGGGATACAGCAGCGGACAGTTTTTAAATTTCCCCACTGGATCTGTCAGCTGTATCACAGAATTGTGATTCTTATAAGAAAATTTGTTGTCCTTGCTAATAAGTTATCTGTGGGTTTACATTTGATTTTGAGGGTCCAATGTAGTTTAGCAGTATTTTTTCTGGTAATATGATAGATATCATAACTGAAATTGGAAGATGCCATCATTATTAATAAGGGGACCATAAAGGGGTACTCCACTGGAAAACATTTTCTTTTAAATCAACTGGTGCCAGAAAGTTAAACAGATTTGTAAATTACTTCTATAAAAAAAAATCTTAACCCTTTCAGTACTTATCAGCTGCAGCATACTACAGAGGAAGTTCATTTATTTTACAGTGCTCTCTGCTGACACCTCTGGCAATGTCAGGAACTGTCCAGAGCAGGATAGATTTGCAATGGGGACCTGGTCCTACTCTGGACAGTTCCTGACATGGACAGAGGTGTCAGGAGAGAGCACTGTGGTCAGACAGAAAGGAAATTCAAAAAGAAAAGAATTTCCTGTAGAGCATACAGCAGCTGATAAGTACTGGATTTTTAAATAGAAGTAATTTACAAATCTGTTTAACTTTCTTGCACTAGTTGATTTAAAATAAATGTTTTTTAATGGAGGACGCCTTTAAGGCGATAGATTCAAAACTCCACAAATTTTTTCCTATGACAGAGCAACGGAATTGATGAACACAGATGTGAACAGGGCCTGAATGTTCTCCTTTTTAATTGTTTTGCTTTGTTTTTTCTTTAGGTGATCAATAGAATTGTATAATGGTGCCATTTGAATAATGATAAAAGCCTCTGTTACAAAATCATAGAACAGCACAAAAGAAAAACAATACAAAGAATGCACAAGTGTTATAGGGCTGATGTTTACATCTGTACTGTGGTCTGGGTGTAGGTGTGTTACAGTAGGGGCAAAGCAGAGCTTAATTCAAGGCAGAATAGTGGGTCATGTTTTTACGACTTGCTGGACGATCACAGCACATTCTCTGCACTCCTTCACATTGGAGAATACAAGGGAAGGAGTGTGCTTACAGGAATTTAATTTCCGAGCCAAGAAATCTATGAAGCCCCTATCAATGTGCGAAACAGTGTCAAGTACTGGGCTTCCTCTTCTACCATCCCATGCGTTTTCTAGGAAAATATGTGAAACGTGCAGCCAAGTTTATCATTCTTTCAGTGTTCTGCCTCATTCTCTTCTTACATTCCTCACATGAACTTTTTAAGGTTCACAGTGGAGCAAATATATACGTCTCCAAGTGAATGTTTCCATTCGGACAAATACAATTTAACCTCATGATAACATTTTTCTATTGACATTTTGGAACCCAGATGGTAGGAGAACAATATTATGAAAGCTGTCAACAAGGCTACACAGTCTGCTATCCAGATTTGTGTAGCAGTCTGGGTACCACTGTATACCTCCATATACAACCATGAGACCTAATATATTAATTATACATAATGGTAGGGTCACATGTGCCATATTTAGATGCATAAAATTAGTCACGTGTGCCCCTACCCTTAAAAGTTATTAGCTCCTCTGGAGCAGTGTCGGGCTGGGGTGCCAAGGGCCCACCAGTGGAATCGCCAAAGCCAGTTAGCCACAGTGGCCCAGATTTACCAATCTATCTGAGACAAAAACTCTCTGATTTCCCAATAGCAACTGATCATGGCTCAGCTTTCATTTCTTTTTGGTAAAATGACAGCTTTGGTAAAAGTTTCTATGGCAGTGTTTTCCAAATAGGGTGCCATCAGCTGTCGAACAACTACAACTGCTAGCATGTAGTTGTGCAACAGTTTTAGGCCCCCTATTTGGGAAACACTGCTATGGGCAAATTATACAGTTATAATAAATCAGCCCCATTAAGTGACTTTGTCTCTGTTAATACTAGACATAAGGGGACCCATTTTAGCTAGTTGGGTTTTAGATAGAGCTTTCCTGTTTATAGTAGAGTAGCAGGACAAATGCCCATAAAAATTGGAGCAAAGCTGGACAAACTTGGCAGTTTTTGCTGGTCCAACTGTCTCATGTGTATTAGGGAGCACTGAAGGACAGGGCTTAGTGAATTTCAATGTCTGATTCTTTTGTTCTCTCTAGGTGTCTGGAGAAGTGTTAAGCAGCAGCTTATTTTTCTCCCTATTTCTCCCTAATGAGAATACATGCATACTTGGCTGAACTGAGCATGCATGTGTTTGTGGAAGACAGGAGGTACAGCTGTGGCTGAACTATCAATAGGACAACAGTTGGAAGTTCTTTTGCCATCTTGAGACACTGCATTTGGAAAAGGGAGATGTGCGGGCATTTATCAATGTCTTTAGAGCTGTTTTTGGGTGTAGATTTGTCTCTATATTGGCGCAGCACTGCACCTCAGGCTATTTTTCGCGACTTTTGGGTTTGCACCTTTTCTAAAAAGAGTGTACAGACCAGCTGTTAAGATTAGTCTTGTGCAGTGGTAATGAATTTATCAACTGTGACTTTCGCAAAAAACATAAAGTGGCGATTCTAAACCAGCCAAGACCTAGCGTAGCTTTTTGGTGTATGTGAAGAGTGAAATTTCAGAAAACGAGTATCCTCCACAAAAATGTATCAAATGCCGTGCGACCATTTAATAAATTTGGCGGATTCACGCAAAAAAAAAAAAAAAAAACTCAAAAAGAAAGGACTAAAAAATTAACTACATCACACATATCTTATGTAAATGCCCCCCATGGTGCCAACCATCTTCCTCTGGTGTCACCAGAGCTGATCCTATACCACCTGTATGTGTATAGGTCAGAAAGTGCTGATTGTCACCCTCTACCTCCATTAATAGTAGTACCTTTTATTAAAACTATTTCAGACTGTCTAGGAATTATTACTCCCAATAACAAAATGAGGGACCTGACACCTTTCAAAACTAATTTATAGGTATTCTGTATCACAATCAGTTTATTTATCAACTAATATTTCAGACTGTCTATGAACTGATTGGGTTTAATGGGAGACCTATGAATTATTTCGAGGGGCTGTCAGATGTTTCATTTTGCTATTGTGAGCATGTGAAATTCTTGCCACTAACTTATAAATGGATTTTCTCAAGCACATAGTCAAAGTATATGTTACCGTCTATTTATTTTTGTTCTCTTTTTATGTCCAGAATGATCAATCTCCTGAGTCCAGAGGCTGTCACCAAGGGCATGGCCAGAATTCACACACAAACTAACCTTTGAAATGATGCTCTAGCCTTGCACTGACGGTCAGTGACTGACTGATGTGACGAATATGGGGCATAATCTGATACAGGTTTAACTAAATACTGCCAGGATTTGACCAAAAATTAGTCACTTGGAGGTACCTTATGTAATAGTCCTAAAAGGATTAAATATTGTATTGTGCTGGTCTAATGGGTATGGTCTAACTCATAGGTGGGAACAAGGGACATCATTGTTAATAATATCACCTCATAATTTGTTTGTAGATGCTTAAGATTATACCGATGGATATTGATCTTATATTTGAATCAGGGGTACTGCTGTAAGTTCTTCTGTTGAGTTACTGTTATATCAATGTTCACTGCATACATGCAACAGTTTCCCAATATGTTCTGCCATTCATTGTATGCAGTTGTTTGCATCGCAAGATGCTAATGTTATTTTTGTACTTTGAAAAACTTAATAAAAAACTATTTTAAAAAAAAATCACCATGTAAAATCACCTCAAAAGTCATCTGTAGCTTGCTCCACACCAAAATAATTCCATACACATTACTACCTGACCATGTAATGTATGTAGTAACCTCCCAACACTCATCATCTCTCAGGGGAGTAAAGGATCAGTCATGATGGATTTTAACTGCCTGATCCTTCTGTTCTTGAGTAGATAAGCCACTACTAGAGGATAGTGGAAGTGGCTTACATCCCTTCATCCTTTCAGAACACATGAACAGTCAGCTGAGCATTTATGTATATGGGAAGATCAGAAAGGTTAGCTGTCTGCCAGAGTTTGGCAAACAGCTATCATACTGGTATGGCGGGCTGTAGATAAAAACAGTTCATACAAATTGTCGATTTCAATCAAAAGGATTATTTGTCAAAAGAAATGTAACAAACGTCACCCGCAGTTTAAGCCTATACCAATAGGTTAGTGCGGGTGATGCTAATGGCAGATTCCCTTTACAAAATCCCCTCCCCCCCCCCCCCCCCCTGTTTAGAAAGCCTTTGTGGCCTTTTGATTTCTACAGCGCCGTAAGAATATGTTGCACATAATATGTATGCTGCAGATTTTATCATTGATTTACCAGCATATCATCTACAACACTCAGCACATATAGTTGACGTGAACATACCTTAATAGTTGTGGGATCCCAGTGGTTTACTTTTTATATTTGAGTAGCAATGTTCCCCTGTGATTTTTTTGTTTATAAGATTAGATCTCCTGTGATGAGATGTTACAGTAACCCCCCCGACATGCGATGGCTCCGACATATGATCAAATCGACATACGATGGCCTCTCAGAGGCCATCGCATGTCGATGTCAGCATCGACATACGATGCTTTTATATGTCGGGGCCATCGCATTAACTGCTATCTGACAGCGCAAAATGCTTAAGCTGCTGTCGGATAGCAGTTTAAGCATCCCGGACAGGTTCACTTACCTATCCCCGCTGCTCCGGGTCCACTTCGCGATCCTCCGGCATCTTCTGCATCTTCTCCGGGGTCCGGGCCTCGCTTTCCGGTGTCGTTATTACGTTGCTGCGCACTTTGTCCCAGCGCAGCAACGTAATAAAGTCACCTGAAAGCGAGGCTCGGACACCGGAGAAGATGCGGAAGAAGCCGGAGGATCCCGAAGAAGACGCCGGAGCAGCGGGACAGCATCGGGAGCCCCTGGGACAGCATCGGGAGCGGTGAGGACGCGGTCCGGAGCGGCGGGGACAGGTGAGTATTAAATGCACTTTTTACATTGCACGAATCCCTCAACATACGATGGATTCGACAAACGATGGGTCGTTTGGAACGAATTACCATCGTATGTTGAGGGACCACTGTATTTTTAAAGACTTCACAATGCTGAGAAGCTGGAGAAGCTACTTTTAGTACTGTGATATAAATTACTATGGGATGCACTGGCAGCTGATGGGGTTTTAAGAGTCTAGCTTGCAGCTAGAAGTTGACTGTGGCTCGAAAATGACAGAGAAAAGTCACAAAAATAAATATGTTTAAACACTGAAGAAAATGTGACTTAGACCACAGACCTCAGTGCAAGTAAAATTATATAGAACTACTTACCTAAATAGTTGGCTACTCTCAATTTACCCAAGTGCAAGTAAAAAGTGCAAGTGTTCACACAAAAAAAAAGTGCACGAGGATGCGGTCCATTGCAAGTCCTTCTCTGACAGGAGAGAGGCCCCCAACAAACCAAACCCTTCACCTCCAGGCCAAAAGGCACCTGCAAGGCTCCAGGTACAATGTCCCCTTTCGCCGAAGCTACTCAGGGACCAAAAAGTGCTCCTGGTGAACAACTAGTCGTTAACAAAGCTGCCACCGAGGAACCAGTAAAACCGGTTCGGCATCCCTGCCAAAGCAGAAATGCCCGGGGTATGGCAGGGAGGTAAGGAACCTAATGGCCACACACACACACACCTCCCCTAGACCGGCATGATGGACACCCAGAAGGGCTACCACACCCTGACCAAATCCAATGAACATAAAAAAAACACAATTCTAAATAGTTGGTATACTGAATACTGGTATTCAGGAGGAATTGCAGAGAGAAAACCACTGAATGTAGGTATTCTGTGCAGAAAGAGCAGGTCACTTACCTGTCTGATTGAGGCTAGACAACATTGACTATGACCTGTCTGTCCCTCACACCACTGTCTGCCCAGGTCAGTCACCAGCACTTTTTGAACAACTTTATTACAACATGTTCTATTTTTGCAGATGATACTAAACTTTGTAAAGTAGTTGACACTATACAGTATACTGTAACACAGGGATCTAGATAACCTAATTCCGTTTATGGATCGTAGTTCTCGTAAAGTGGCTACCTGGCATAAACTTCCCCTTTCCATAATTGGTAGATCTAACCTGATTAAAGGGGTATTCCGGCTTTAGAGACTTTATCCCCTATCCAAAGGATAGGGCATAAGATGTATGATTGCGGGGTGATCATACATCTCCCTGCAGCACCCGTATTATGTGCGGAGTGATCTCCCTGCAGCACCCGTATTATGTGCGGAGCTGCATCTCCAGGCTCTGAAGCTGTTATGCCCCCTCCCATAGACATGAAGGGAGGGGGCGTGGTGTTAAATCACGTCTCCAATCCCGAAAACTTCCGGTTTCCGAGCCTGGAGATGCAGCTCCGCACATAATGCAGGTGCTTCAGGGAGATCACAGGGGGTTCCAGCAGTGCCCCCCCCCCCTGATTAGACATCTTATCCCCTATCCTTTGGGCTGGTGGCTTATCTGTTCCAAATCCTTGGTTGTACTTTCTAGCGTTGCAAGTTCAACAGTTGAATGGATGAGCGCAGTTTGTCACTATGGGGCGCACAGCTGAACTACTGTTGAGGCGTATTGGTAGAGTGACCTCCCAATATATCTGCTGGAGGTGGCTGCACAGACATGACCCTCAGACCAGCCTCCCACTTTTGTACTTATTCGTAAGGTGTGAACGAAATTAAGGACCCTTATGCACTATCCTCTGTTTGTTGCATATTCTCCTTTATGGTATAATCCCGGTCTTTCTGAATTGTGTTCGCTACCTGATGACTTTCCCTGAATTTCCCTTTGGGTTACCCATGGGGTTTTGTATCTGTGGTGTCGGACGGGGTAATGTGTGCATTAACCTCTTCGTGATGCCAGGGCATGGTTGACCTATACATCACCCGAGGTAGGCCAGCTTCACCTGTGCCAAGCCCGGGGAAAATAATCACTCCGACGCTAGGTTACGGTTAACTGGCTTGCTTTACTGAGGTAGACAAGAGGTTAAAGTCCATACAGCTCAGATTGGCACTAAGGAGATGCAGGGTGAACTTAGGGAAGCTTATCGGCTTGCTGGGACTTGTAGTTGCAATTGTATTGACTGATGCAGCCACACTTGACTTTAGTAATTGACAGACTGACTTGACTGACTACTTGGACTGGACTGGACTTCAGCAGAATCCCCAACACCTTTAGTTCCTACCGTCATTCTTTGACTTTCACCCACGGTGCAGGGGTTAACTTGCAGTAGAAGCGTGGTTGCTGGACTAGGCCTCAGGCCTCCTTCAGGAACACCAGACAAAGTCCTCGGACTTCTCTTCACTGTACCTCAGCTACAAGAGCACGAGAGAGCTAGAGCTCAAGAGAGTGAGCTGAACCCTGACCTCACTATATAAGGGGACAGTTTAGAGAGATCCCATTGGTTAGATAAGTACCCTGTTCACCTTGCATACTCCCCTAACAACAAAGGTCCTTAACAACAACAGATTTCTTAAGGCAACGGTGCATAGAAATACAATATATTAACCCTTAGGTAACATGACATTAGTAAGTGACATATAGAGAGTTCTAAGGAGAGGGGACCCATGACGGACATTCAGCAGCATCGGCCACACAGGATGGGCAGAAGTACAGAAGAGCACGTCATTTCTGTACTGCGTTACCACATATTTCTCCCAATTGTATGATGGGCCTGTATTGAAATCATTTGCTCAATTGCAAGAGGAATTTTCTCTACCTCACTCATTTTTCTATTGATATTTACAATTATGACATGCCCTTAATGCGCAATCTAGAGCTTTTGATTTGACTATTGGCTCTTCTATGGTGGTTGGTGATCTTTTTACGCAGATTTTTACTAAGGGGGTGATTTCTGTGTTGTATAGAGAGCTGCTGTCCTCTTACCATGAAGCCTATCCGCTGAATATTAAGGATAAATGGGAGTCTGATGTGGATCCCGTGTCAGAGTGGGCACAAAATGCTGTTCACTCTTTGGTTCTGTTAGCAACAATTACGTATACACCACCTTATTGTTGCCCCCTCTTCTGTACTACCTGAATCTGTTTTTTTTTTTTCCATTTTCATCTGCAGCTACTGAATAGTATTTGGTTATATATCTTGCCTTACTTGTGCCTTTTTCCCAGGGGTTTGTTTCTCCATATTGCACTGTATTATTTTAAGTATGGTTTTTATTGTTTTACCTACTGTGAAGGATGGGCATGGGGTGGCCTCTGACACCTTTTTCGGTAGGTCCCCGCTGTTGTTTGCAGCAACCCAAAGATTTAGGAGGGAACTTCACAGAAAGCCCCTTATTGATCTCTAACACAACCTACTATCAGAGATTACACCTACTATTCCCCTCCAACACTTACTTTGGCTGTATTAATGTGATCTTTATTAGCCACCCTTTTTTTTCTTTTTCTTCTGAAAGCTTCCATTAACGTCATAGCTTGGTCAGACCATCCGTCTGTCCTTTTCAAAATCCAACTCTCTACCCCATGTGCCATCACTTGAAGACAAAGGCTGATGTCACCTCAGTGACATAATATTTTGCTCCCAACATGCAGATGACTCTATTCCAAACCCAATTAAGAGGCATGAAAATGCACTTTGAGGGGTATATGCATTTCACATGGCTCGAGGCTGAAGAAGACAAGATGTGCACAACTTAAGAAGTTGTTCCATGTCCTCATTGAAGACTGGTAACAAGGGACGGTGCTCTGCAGACTTACTGTTGCAGATCTACTACAAGATAGAAGTTGTCTCTTGCCTTGATCAACAGTTGTTTTGTCTCTACATGAAGGTACATATAGTGTATTATGAATACGGCAACAAAAGTTGCATACGGCTCTCAAGAGCACTTCACCCCTGACCACTGTCTGCTTATATTTTTTCCCTCAACTCGCCTACCCAGGGATTAGTTCACTCTACTTCACAAATAGCAGAGAAATGTCCGCTCTTACTATGCAAAATAATACAACATTAGGAACAAATTTACTGACCTTCCGGTAAAAAAAAAAAAACTAGCCAGGACTGAACTTCTTTGCCTTTCCCCTCACACCTGGAATTTAATAGACCGACTCCTTAGTACAGAGGAACTAAAGTTACCTAAAGCACTAAACAAGGGAAAAAGTCCTCGGCCAGACGGCATTTCAGTCCACTTCTACAAGACTTTTCCTCCCTGTTCCTTCTTGCTACCTATAAGTCAAGGTGCTTCATTCCTCCAGCAGACATATTTGTCATTTCTAAAGGCAAATATTTGTATTTTTTGCGGCAACTACTGTCCCATTTATTTTTATAAATGTAGACATCAGCAGGGCTCTGTGCACTGAGGACAAGCAGGGCTCTATGCACTGAGGACAAGCAGGGCTCTGTACACTGAGGACAATTAGGGCTCTGTACACTTAGGACAAGCAGGGCTCTGTGCACTGAGGACAAGCAGGGCTCTGTGCACTGAGGACAAGCAGGGCTCTGTGCACTGAGGACAAGCAGGGCTCTGTACACTGAGGAGAAGCAGGGTTCTGTACACTGAGGACAAGTGGGGCTCTGTTTACTGAGGACAAGCAGGGCTCTGTGGAGTGAGGTATTGTGACACACTCCCGACTCACACATCAGGATGATTGACAAGCCAGGAGCCTGCACAGAGCCCTGCTTGTCCCGTCAACACTTCCTGTATTTGGTCTCCCCACAAAGGCAACAGCTGTAGGGACAGCATATGTTTACCCAAAAATAAATTTTTTAACCAATGTATATTACAAATATTAATAAAGTTTAAGTACAAATGTATAAAAAGTTTTTGCTAACGACAGATACACATTAATTGTGACTTCCATTACTATGTTTCTGCTATCCATGATTATCCCAGATTTTGCATATCCTGTGTAAGCAAACACAATTTTTCTTACATTTTTATAAACTTGTCCAATAAAATACGATTTACCAAAAGTATGATAATGTAAAAAGTTATCGCAACATTTGGAACAGTATTGAAAAAAATTATAAGAAGAATTTGAGGAAATTATGAATTTTAATGGAATTTGATAATGCTTTTCATGTCATATTGGACAATTGGTACATTCCACATTTATATTGCAAGGAGTCCCACCACATAACCTTGGTCTAGCACTGAGAAAGTCATTTCTGTGGATCTACCATTATCATAAAATGTATCAAATTAAACCTTGACTTTTCTTTTACTTAATCACTACAGTCCCTGAGGCAAACTCGAGGACACACAGACCCTCACTACCAAGGAGTTATGTAACTAACTGCGTATATGCATTAGTACTGACAAGAACTTTGGAGCATTATTTAGTTTCCTCCACAAAAAAAGAATAAGAGGCACTAAAATAAACTTTCCATGTGTTAGCTTAAAGTGGTTCTCCGGGTAACTAAAACGTATCCCCTATCCTGTGCTTAGGGGATAATTGTGTGATTGCAGAGAGCCCGACCACTGGGACACCCCTCAATCTACTGTATAGTGTTCAGTAACTCACCCGACCTCGGCACGCTGTGGCCCATACCTTTCGAGACAAATGGGATGGACCGCCCACTCACCAAATTATCGGCTGAGACGTGGTTCCACCTCACCCAGTGATTTGCTGCGCATCATAGTAACATCAAGAGGCTTTACTACGAAGATGCTGGCCAGATGTCACCATGCACCCACAGCTTCGGAATGCCCCACGCGTGCACCAAGCTCCTTTATTAGCATATTCCAGATAACAGGGATTACAGAGGCACGAAGCAAAAAACAGTTAGTAACGCCACTACAAGCCTGTAGTAACAGATTAGTTCAGGTGATACTGATGGCAGATTCCCTTTAATTTAGATTCTGTCATGTTTTTAACCCTTTAAGGACACAGCCCATTTGGCCTTATAGGGGTACTCCACCCCTAGACATCATATCCCTTATTCAAAGGATAGGGGATAAGATGTCTGATCGCGGGGGTCCCGTTGCTGGGAACCCCCACGATCTCTCCTGCAGCACCCCCTGTTATCTGGTGCACAGAGCAAGCTTCGCTCTGTGCCTGATGACTGGCGATGCAGGGGCCAGAGGAGGCCTCGCCACCTCAATGCAAGTCTATGCCCCCTTCCATAGGATTTCACCTACTTTAGTGCACTGGAGAAGCAACAGCAAGACAACCCCATAAAAGAAATGATCTTATCTCTCCTTATCCTTTCTGAATGTGTCTTCCTCAGAATGGCACAGGCAGTCCCACAAAAGTTTTCTGTGTCTCCCAGCAGTTTTTAGAGCATGAAGCAGATGCTAGGACACAGGCCATTACATGAGGGACATAAAAGGGCATCATCCCCACAGCAGGACTAGTATCTGGTCCTTTAGGTGAAAGGACAGATGGAACTAGGGATGTCCCGATACCATTTTTTTAAGACCGAGTATAAGTACCAATACTTTAATTCTAGTACTCGCCGATACCAATTATGAGTACTTTTATTTGAAAGGAAATCTGACACCAGGGTGACCTGTTTTCTGGCGCTGCTTACCGTGCTGATATGTGGGTTCCTTGTTGCGTACAATGGAGGCGGCTGCTTTAGTATGAGCCACGATTTCTCTCTTCTCCAGGGAATTTGTATTGGCGTTGAGACCGATGTCTCCGGAGCTATTGCGCTGATGATCACATGGTGAGCAGCAATAGAAACCGGGTCACCTGCACTATCTACATATAAATTCAAGTTAGTGCAGGTGACTCTGCTGCAAGATTGCCTTTAATAGTAGGGAGTATAGATAGGTGCAGACATTAGTAGCAGCCCTCCTGTAGACCGCAACCTCCCCTTGTAGCCAGCAGAACCCCCCCTTGTAGATAGCAGAACCCCCCCCCCCCCATGTAGATAGCAGGAACCCCTTGTAGTTTCTCACTTGCACCTGTCCGGTGTCGCCGCTCTGCAGCGGGCTGCTGAGCATACTACCAGGTATCGGATTTGGTATCGGGGACATTTAACGAGTCCCTGATACCATGCAAATACCTGGTATCGGCCCCGATACTAGTATCAGGACATCCCTAGATGGAACACTGCCAGAGTCCAACAAAATGACCTCCTGGGGGCTACTGATGTGCATGCTTCATACCATACTTTCAAAAACAGACTCCATGAGGGCCAACAGCCTCTAGTAGGACCTCTGCTCATATCCCATCACTTTTTAGTATCATTGGCATTCACCAGAGAACATCTGAATTCGTTCTCTTCACAAATGAGAGCAGGTTCAAAGTGAGCAACATCATCCAGCATGACCAGGTTGGCATTGGGTCAGTGATGGTCTGGGAGGCATATCCTTGAAAAGTTGTATAAACCTTTTGAAAAGGCTAATGTACCCTGACTGCTGTTAGGTACTGGGATAGGTCACTGTCAGACCATACACTAGGGCAATTGGTCCTGGGTTCTACCTGGTCAAGGACAATGTCCAGCCTTATATGGCCAGAGCATGTAAGCAGTTCCCGAATGACCGAGGCATTGATGTTCTCATGTTCTCCAGACCTTAGTCTAATTGAGAACCTCTGAGACAGTATGAATCAGTGCATCCAACACCACCAAGTGGTGTCACAGACAATCCACTGCTCACCAATACCATGATCCAGCTTTGGCAGGAGAACCCCCCCAGGACATCATCTTTCTTATCATGGACATACCCAGATGTTGTCAGGGGTGCGTACAAGCACAAAAGGGCCACGTACTATACTAAGCCGCATTAAGAGTTGCTGTGATGAAAGTCACGCAAATGGGATCCACCTGCCATTTCAGTTATTTGCTTTGATTTTCGATGTAATAGAAATCCAGGCGTCAAATGGTTGATGATTTTCGTTTCCATTAACTATTGATATGTCCCTTTGTTCTCAACAAATCACACAATTCATATAAGTAAAGGCTTTTAGCTTGAATCAATTGTTTATCGGTATCCAATGTGTAATGCTGCCCTATATTTTTGAGCACTGTAATTACTATATTCTAGAGAAGGGATTGTGATCCAGGGATTTATTTTGATTGCAATATTTGGAGTCTGGAAGCAAATTTTTCCTAAGGTAAGGAAAACAGTTTTTGCCTTGAGAGAAAAAAATAATGCTTCTATATGTTACTTACTAGGCCATTCAGATTATTTACATGTCTTTTTTTATGTCAAACATATGAATCCAAAAATACACAATTTTTCCTGATTGTCATCCTGACTACATGGGGCCTCTCTATACACTATTTATGAAAAAGAGTGGAAACTCAATACAACTATTTACCCGCAAAGAATAAGAAAAAAAACACTTTACCTATTAACAATAATTTTATTGAGACATAGTTAAAGGAAAACTGTCACATATTTTCTCCCGCAATATCCACAGGTACTGATGGATGATGCTGGAGACGCTGATTCCTATGAGCCCTACCTTGCCTGGATCTGCTCGGCCGCTTGCCCGCAATCTTAGTTTTATTATATGTGGAAATCTGTCTGTAAGTGGCACGGGTGAGGCTTCTGTAGCTTAACCCCTTAAGGACCCAGCCATTTTACACCTTAGGACCCGGCCATTTTTTGCACATCTGACCACTGTCACTTTAAACATTAATAACTCTGGAATGCTTTTAGTTATCATTCTGATTCCGAGATTGTTTTTTCGTGACATATTCTACTTTAACATAGTGGTAAAATTTTGTGGTAACTTGCATCCTTTCTTGGTGAAAAATCCCAAAATTTGATGAAAAATTTTAAAATTTTGCATTTTTCTAACTTTGAAGCTCTCTGCTTGTAAGGAAAATGGATATTCCAAATAATTATATTTTTTTATTCACATATACAATATGTCTACTTTATGTTTGCATCGTAAAGTTGACATGTTTTTACTTTTGGAAGACAGCAAAGGGCTTCAAAGTTCAGCAGCAATTTTCCAATTTTTCGCAAAATTTCCAAAATCACAATTTTTCAGGGACCAGTTCAGGTTTGCAGTGGATTTGAAGGGTCTTCATCTTAGAAATACCCCACAAATGACCCCATTATAAAAACTGCACCACCCAAAGTATTCAAAATTACATTCAGTCAGCATTTTAACCCTTTAGGTGTTTCACAGGAATAGCAGCAAAGTAAAGGAGAAAATTCACAATCTTCATTTTTTACACTCGCATGTTCTTGTAGACCAAATTTTTGAATTTTTACAAGGGGTAAAAGGAGAAAATGGATTGTTATTTTTGTAGCCCAATTTCTCTTGAGTAAGCGCATACCTCATATGTCTATGTAAAGTGTTCGGCGGGCGCAGTAGAGGGCTCAGAAGCGAAGGAGCGACAAGGGGATTGTCACGATGCCGGCTGGCAGGTAGTGGATCCTCTGTGCCAGAGAGGGATTGGCGTGGACCGTGCTAGTGGACCGGTTCTAAGCCACTACTGGTTTTCACCAGAGCCCGCCGCAAAGCGGGATGGTCTTGCTGCGGCGGTAGTGACCAGGTCGTATCCACTAGCAACGGCTCACCTCTCTGGCTGCTGAAGATAGGCGCGGTACAAGGGAGTAGGCAAAAGCAAGGTCGGACGTAGCAGAAGGTCGGGGCAGGCAGCAAGGATCGTAGTCAGGGGCAACGGCAGAAGGTCTGGAAACACAGGCAAGGAACACACAAGGAACGCTTTCACTGGCACTAAGGCAACAAGATCCGGCGAGGGAGTGAAGGGGAAGTGAGGTGATATAGGGAAGTGCACAGGTGTAAACACTAATTGGAACCACTGCGCCAATCAGCGGCGCAGTGGCCCTTTAAATCGCAGAGACCCGGCGCGCGCGCGCCCTAGGGAGCGGGGCCGCGCGCGCCGGGACAGAACAGACGGAGAGCGAATCAGGTAGGGGAGCCGGGGTGCGCATCGCGAGCGGGCGCTACCCGCATCGCGAATCGCATCCCGGCTGGCAGCGGAATCGCAGCGCCCCGGGTCAGAGGACGTGACCGGAGCGCTGCCGCGGGGAGAGTGAAGCGAGCGCTCCGGGGAGGAGCGGGGACCCGGAGCGCTCGGCGTAACAGTACCCCCCCCCTTGGGTCTCCCCCTCTTCTTAGAGCCTGAGAACCTGAGGAGCAGACTTTTGTCAAGGATGTTGTCCTCAGGTTCCCAGGATCTCTCTTCAGGACCACAACCCTCCCAGTCCACTAAAAAAAAATTTTTCCCTCTGACCTTTTTGGCAGCTAAAATTTCTTTGACCGAGAAGATGTCCGAGGAGCCGGAAACAGGAGTGGGAGGAACAGACTTGGGAGAAAAACGGTTGAGGATGAGTGGTTTGAGAAGAGAGACGTGAAAGGCATTAGGGATACGAAGAGAGGGAGGAAGAAGAAGTTTATAAGAGACAGGATTAATTTGACACAAAATTTTGAAAGGACCAAGATAGCGTGGTCCCAACTTGTAGCTAGGGACACGGAAGCGGACATATTTAGCGGAGAGCCATACCTTGTCTCCAGGGGAAAAAACGGGGGGAGCTCTTCTTTTCTTATCCGCGAACTTCTTCATGCGTGATGAAGCCTGTAAGAGAGAATTTTGGGTCTCTCTCCATATGATGGAAAGGTCACGAGAAATTTCATCCACAGCGGGCAGACCAGAGGGCAAGGGAGTAGGGAGGGGGGGAAGAGGGTGACGGCCGTACACCACGAAAAATGGGGATTTGGAGGAAGACTCAGAGACCCTGAAGTTATACGAGAATTCGGCCCATGGGAGGAGATCTGCCCAGTCATCCTGGCGGGAGGAAACAAAATGTCGCAAATAATCACCCAAGATCTGGTTAATCCTTTCTACTTGTCCATTGGACTGGGGATGATATGCAGAAGAAAAATTTAATTTAATCTTGAGTTGTTTACAGAGAGCCCTCCAGAATTTAGACACGAATTGGACGCCTCTATCCGAGACAATCTGCGTAGGCAATCCGTGAAGACGAAAAATGTGTACAAAAAATTGTTTAGCCAACTGAGGCGCAGAAGGAAGACCAGGAAGAGGGATGAAATGTGCCATTTTGGAGAATCGATCAACGACCACCCAAATAACTGTGTTGCCACGGGAAGGGGGTAAATCAGTAATAAAATCCATACCAATCAGAGACCAAGGCTGTTCGGGGACAGGCAGAGGATGAAGAAAACCAGCGGGCTTCTGGCGAGGAGTCTTATCCCGGGCACAGATAGTGCAGGCTCGCACAAAGTCCACAACATCCGTCTCCAGAGTCGGCCACCAATAGAAGCGGGAGATGAGTTGCACAGATTTCTTGATACCCGCATGACCTGCGAGATGGGAGGAGTGACCCCATTTGAGGATTCCGAGGCGTTGGCGAGGAGAAACAAAGGTCTTTCCTGGAGGAGTCTGCCTGATGGAGGCAGGAGAAGTGGAGATCAGGCAGTCAGGTGGAATGATGTGTTGCGGAGAGAGTTCAACTTCTGAGGCATCCGAGGAACGAGAGAGAGCATCGGCCCTAATGTTCTTATCGGCAGGACGAAAGTGAATCTCAAAATTAAATCGGGCAAAGAACAGAGACCACCGGGCCTGGCGAGGATTCAGCCGTTGGGCAGACTGGAGGTAGGAGAGGTTCTTGTGGTCGGTGTAGATAATAACAGGAGAACTTGATCCCTCCAGCAGATGCCTCCATTCCTCAAGTGCTAATTTAATGGCTAGAAGCTCTCGATCCCCGATGGAGTAGTTCCTCTCCGCTGGAGAGAAGGTCCTAGAGAAAAAACCACAAGTGACAGCATGCCCGGAAGAATTTTTTTGTAGAAGAACAGCTCCAGCTCCCACTGAGGAGGCATCAACCTCCAATAGGAAGGGTTTGGAAGGGTCAGGTCTGGAGAGGACGGGAGCCGAAGAAAAGGCAGACTTGAGTCGTTTAAAGGCGTCTTCTGCTTGAGGAGGCCAGGACTTGGGATCAGCATTTTTTTTGGTTAAAGCCACGATAGGAGCCACAATGGTAGAAAAATGTGGAATAAATTGCCTGTAATAATTGGCGAACCCCAAAAAGCGTTGGATAGCACGGAGTCCGGAGGGGCGTGGCCAATCTAAGACGGCAGAGAGTTTGTCTGGATCCATCTGTAGTCCCTGGCCAGAGACCAAATATCCTAGAAAAGGAAGAGATTGGCATTCAAACAGACATTTCTCAATTTTGGCATAGAGTTGGTTGTCACGAAGTCTCTGAAGAACCATACGGACATGCTGGCGGTGTTCTTCTAGATTGGCAGAAAAAATTAGGATATCGTCCAGATATACAACAACACAGGAGTATAACAGATCACGAAAAATTTCATTGACAAAGTCTTGGAAGACGGCAGGGGCGTTGCACAGTCCAAAGGGCATGACCAGATACTCAAAGTGTCCATCTCTGGTGTTAAATGCCGTTTTCCACTCGTCCCCCTCTCTGATGCGGATGAGGTTATAGGCGCCTCTTAAGTCCAATTTAGTGAAGATGTGGGCACCTTGGAGGCGATCAAAGAGTTCAGAGATGAGGGGTAAGGGGTAGCGGTTCTTAACCGTGATTTTATTAAGACCGCGGTAGTCAATGCAAGGACGTAGGGAGCCATCCTTTTTGGACACAAAGAAAAATCCGGCTCCGGCAGGAGAGGAGGATTTACGGATAAAGCCCTTTTTTAGATTCTCCTGGACGTATTCGGACATGGCAAGAGTCTCTGGGGCAGAGAGAGGATAAATTCTGCCCCGGGGTGGAGTAGTACCCGGGAGGAGGTCGATAGGGCAATCATAAGGCCTGTGAGGAGGTAGAGTCTCAGCTTGTTTTTTGCAGAAAACATCTGCGAAGTCCATATAGGCCTTAGGGAGACCGGTTACTGGAGGAACCACAGAGTTACGGCAAGGGTTACTGGGAACCGGTTTTAGACAGTTCTTGGAACAAGAGGACCCCCAACTCTTGATCTCCCCAGTGGACCAATCCAAGGTAGGGGAATGAAGTTGAAGCCAGGGAAGTCCAAGGAGAATTTCCGAGGTGCAATTGGGGAGGACCAAAAGTTCAATCCTCTCATGATGAGATCCGATGCTCATAAGAAGGGGCTCCGTGCGGAAACGTATGGTACAGTCCAATCTTTCATTATTTACACAATTGATGTAGAGGGGTCTGGCGAGACTGGTCACCGGGATGTTGAACCTGTTGACGAGAGAGGCCAAAATAAAATTTCCTGCAGATCCAGAGTCCAAGAAGGCCACTGTAGAGAAGGAGAAGGCAGAGGCAGACATCCGCACAGGCACAGTAAGACGTGGAGAAGCTGAGTAGACATCAAGGACTGTCTCACCTTTGTGCGGAGTCAGCGTACGTCTTTCCAGGCGGGGAAGACGGATAGGACAATCTCTCAGGAAGTGTTCGGTACTAGCACAGTACAGGCAGAGGTTCTCCATACGGCGTCGTGTCCTCTCTTGAGGTGTCAGGCGAGACCGGTCGACCTGCATAGCCTCCACGGCGGGAGGCACAGGAACAGATTGCAGGGGACCAGAGGAGAGAGGAGCCGAGGAGAAGAAACGCCTCGTGCGAACAGAGTCCATATCTTGGCGGAGTTCCTGACGCCTTTCGGAAAAACGCATGTCAATGCGAGTGGCTAGGTGAATAAGTTCATGTAGATTAGCAGGAATTTCTCGTGCGGCCAGAACATCTTTAATGTTGCTGGATAGGCCTTTTTTGAAGGTCGCGCAGAGGGCCTCATTATTCCAGGACAATTCTGAAGCAAGAGTACGGAATTGTACGGCATACTCGCCAACGGAAGAATTACCCTGGACCAGGTTCAACAGGGCAGTCTCAGCAGAAGAGGCTCGGGCAGGTTCCTCAAAGACACTTCGGATTTCCGAGAAGAAGGAGTGTACAGAGGCAGTGACGGGGTCATTGCGGTCCCAGAGCGGTGTGGCCCATGACAGGGCTTTTCCGGACAGAAGGCTGACTACGAAAGCCACCTTAGACCTTTCAGTGGGAAACAGGTCCGACATCATCTCCAGATGCAGGGAACATTGGGAAAGAAAGCCACGGCAAAACTTAGAGTCCCCATCAAATTTATCCGGCAAGGATAAGCGTATCCCAGGAGCGGCCACTCGCTGCGGAGGAGGTGCAGGAGCTGGCGGAGGAGATGACTGCTGAAGCTGTGATAGTAACTGTTGTAGCATAACGGTCAGTTGAGACAGCTGTTGGCCTTGTTGCGCTATCTGTTGTGACTGCTGGGCGACCACCGTGGTGAGGTCAGTGACAACTGGCAGAGGAACTTCAGCGGGATCCATGGCCGGATCTACTGTCACGATGCCGGCTGGCAGGTAGTGGATCCTCTGTGCCAGAGAGGGATTGGCGTGGACCGTGCTAGTGGACCGGTTCTAAGCCACTACTGGTTTTCACCAGAGCCCGCCGCAAAGCGGGATGGTCTTGCTGCGGCGGTAGTGACCAGGTCGTATCCACTAGCAACGGCTCACCTCTCTGGCTGCTGAAGATAGGCGAGGTACAAGGGAGTAGGCAAAAGCAAGGTCGGACGTAGCAGAAGGTCGGGGCAGGCAGCAAGGATCGTAGTCAGGGGCAACGGCAGAAGGTCTGGAAACACAGGCAAGGAACACACAAGGAACGCTTTCACTGGCACTAAGGCAACAAGATCCGGCGAGGGAGTGAAGGGGAAGTGAGGTGATATAGGGAAGTGCACAGGTGTAAACACTAATTGGAACCACTGCGCCAATCAGCGGCGCAGTGGCCCTTTAAATCGCAGAGACCCGGCGCGCGCGCGCCCTAGGGAGCGGGGCCGCGCGCGCCGGGACAGAACAGACGGAGAGCGAGTCAGGTAGGGGAGCCGGGGTGCGCATCGCGAGCGGGCGCTACCCGCATCGCGAATCGCATCCCGGCTGGCAGCGGAATCGCAGCGCCCCGGGTCAGAGGACGTGACCGGAGCGCTGCCGCGGGGAGAGTGAAGCGAGCGCTCCGGGGAGGAGCGGGGACCCGGAGCGCTCGGCGTAACAGGGATTTTGGAGAGTACGTTTTTCTGAAATGGTTTTTGGGGGGCATGTTGCATTTAGGAAGCCCCTATGGTGCCAGAACAGCAAAACCCCTACACATGGCATACCATTTTGGAAACTAGACCCCTTGAGGAACGTAACAAGGAATAAAGTGAGCTTTAATACCCCACAGGTGTTTCACGACTTTTGCAAATGTAAAAAAATATAAAAAAATTTTCACTAAAATGTGTGTTTCCCCCCAAATTTCACATTTTTGCAAGGGTTAATAGCAGAAAATACCCCCAAAAATTTGTAACCCCATCTCTTCTGAGTATGGAGGTACCCCATAAGTTGACCTGAAGTGCACTACGGGCGAACTACAATGCTCAGAAGAGAAGGAGTCATATTTGGCTTTTTGATAGCAAATTTTGCTCGGGGGGCATGTCGCATTTAGGAAGCCCCTATGGTGCCAGGACAGCAAAATAACCCCCACATGGCATACCATTTTGGAAACTAGACCCCTTGAGGAACGTAACAAGGGGTACAGTGAGCATTTACAACCCACTTGTGTCTGTCAGATCTTTGAAACAGTGGGCTGTACAAAATGTTTTATTTGCACAGCCCACTGTTCCAAAGATCTGTCAGACACCAGTGGGGTGTAAATTGTCACTGCACCCCTCATTACATTCCGAGAGGGATGTAGTTTCCGAAATGGGGTCACATGTGTTTTTTTTTTTTTTTTGCGTTTGTCAAAACCGCTGTAACAATCAGCCACCCCTGTCCAAATCCCCTCAAATGTACATGGTGCACTCTCCCTTCTGGGCCTTGTTGTGCGCCCTCAGAGGACTTTACACCCACATATGGGGTATCTCCGTAATCGGGAGAAATTGCATTACAAATTTTGGGGGGCTTTTTTCCCTTTTACCTCTTGTCAAAATGAAAAGTATAGGGCAACACCAGCATGTTAGTGTAAAAAATTTATTTTTTTACACTAACATGCTGGTGTAGACCCCAACTTCACCTTTTCATAAGGGGTGAAGGAGAAAAAGCCCCCCAAAATTTGTTAGGCAATTTCTCCCGAGTACGGCGATACCCCATATGTGACCCTATTCTGTTGCCTTGAAATACGACAGGGCTCCGAAGTGAGAGCGCCATGCGCATTTGAGGCCAGAATTAGGGATTTGCATAGGGGTGGACATAGGGGTATTCTACGCCAGTGATTCCCAAACAGGGTGCCTCCAGCTGTTGCAAAACTCCCAGCATGCTTGGACAGTCAACGGGATGTCAGGCAATACTGGGAGTTGTTGTTTCGCAACAGCTGGAGGCTCCATTTTGGAAACAGTGGCGTACCAGACGTTTTTCATTTTTATTGGGGAGGGGAGGGGGGCTGTGTAGGAGTATGTGTATATGTAGTGTTTTTTTACTTTTTATTTTATTTTGTGTTAGTGTAGTGTAGTGTTTTTAGGGGACAGTCACACGGGCGGGGGATTACAGCGAGTTTTCGCTGCCGCGCAAAATTTGCTACATCGCAAACTTGCAACCTGATAATCACTGTAAGCCCCCTGCCCATGTGAATGTACCCTGCACATTCACAGGGGGGGGGGGGGGGGACCTCCAGCTGTTGCAAAACTACAACTCCCAGCATGCACACAGTCTATCAGTGCATGCTGGTAGCTATAGTTTTGCAACAGCTGGAGGCACACGGGTTGGGAAACACTGAGTTAGGAAACAGACAATGTTTCCCAACCAGTGTGCCTCCTGTTGTTGCAAAACCACAACTCCCAAACATTCTCAGGCATGCTGGGAGTAGTAGTTCGGCAACATCTTTAGAGCCAGATGTTGCCGAACTACAACTCCTAGCATGCTTGTAGTTGTAGTTTTGCAACATCTGGAGGACTACAGTTTGCAGACCACTAATACAGTGGTTCCCAATCTGTGCCCTTCCAGATGTTGCAAAACTACAACTCCCAGTATGCCAAAACTGTCAAGGCATGCTGGGAGTTGTAGTTCTGCAACATCTGAAGGGCCAGATGTTACAGAACTACAACTCCCAGCATGCCTGGACAGTAAGGGCATGCTGAGGATGTGTAGTTTTGCAACATCTGGAAGGGCACAGTGGTCTCCAAACTGTGGACCTCCAGATGTTGCAAAACTGCAACTCCCAGCATGCCCAGACGCCAAGGGCTGTCTGGGCATGCTGGGAGTTGTAGTATACAGGGTCCCATTACAGCAATGCATGTCACTTTACGGCGACGTGCATTGCTGTAAAGGGCCCGACCGCGGCTGAAGATCTACTCACCTGTCGTCGCCGCCGCCATCTTCATCGCCGGGAACCGGGTCTTCAGGGACGAGCTAAGTACCGGGGCCGGTCCCCAGCACTCCCCCGTCCCCCGCCGTGTCCTCCGGTCTTCCTCCCATCCTCTCCGGACTTTCAGGGGCCGGGCAGGACGGAAGGAAGTAACCGCCCCCGCCCCCCTGCGATTGGTCGGTTAACTAACCGACAGATCGCAGGGGATCGGAGGAGGTGGCCGGCTTGCCACCTCGCTCCTAGGCTCCAGCATGGTCCTGGCTGTCTGTGACAACCCGGATCATGCAAAATTACCGGGCGGTTGGGTCCCAGAGACCCGATCAGCCCGGTATCGCCGAAGATCGCAAGGGCGATTTCCCTTGCGATTTGCGGCGATCGCCGACATGGGGGGCTTACATGGCCCCCCTCGGCGTTTGCCCTGGATGCCTGCTGAAGCATTTCAGCAGGCATCGGCTTCCGATCTCTGCCCGGCGCGCGGCAGGGATCGGAAACCGCCAGGGCGTAAGTTTACGCCCTGGGTCCTTAAGTACCAGGGCGCCGGGGCGTAAAATTACGCCCTGGGTCCTGAACAGATTAAAGGGGTATCCCAGGAAAAAAACTTTTTTATATATATATATATATCAACTGGCTCCAGAAAGTTAAACAGATTTGTAAATGACTTCTATTAAAAAATCTTAATCCTTTCAGTACTTATGAGCTTCTGAAGTTAAGGTTGTTCTTTTCTGTCTAAGTGCTCTCTGATGACACGTGTCTCGGGAAACGCCCAGTTTAGAAGAGGTTTGCTATGGGGATTTGCTTCTAAACTGGGCGTTTCCCGAGACAGGTGTCATCAGAGAGGATTTAGACAGAAAAGAACAACCTTAACTTCAGAAGCTCATAAGTACTGAAAGGATTCAGATTTTTTAATAGAAGTAATTTACAAATCTGTTTAACTTTCTGGAGCCAGTTGATTTAAGAAAAAAGTTTTTTCCTGGAATACCTCTTTAACCTGGGCTGACGTCAGTGTAAGTTAAGCTACAGAAGCCCCGCCCGTGCCATTTACAGCCAGATTTCCACATATAATAAAACTAAGATTGCGGGCAAACGGCCGAGCGGATCCGGGCAAGGTAGGGCTCATAGGAATCAGCGTCTCCCGCACTATCCATCGGTACTTGTGGTTAGTGCGGGAGCAAATATGTGACAGTTTTCCTTTAAAAATACATAATTAGTCAATGTAACATGCCTCTAGTCTAATCTATATAAGCTGGCTAAAATTTCCAGGTACCTTGTACTGGGAAGAGGTGATTTTAACACATGTATAACCCTTAATAGGGCGCAAATTCCCCAGTCACTACAGGTGCATAACAATAGAATAGCACAAATGCTTAACAGTTAGATTGTATGAGACACGTATATAACATGATTCTTACCCATTGTAGTATGAGGTGTATTGCCTCCGTACCCCTACGTACGTTTCATTCCCATTTTTTCAAGGGGAACACAGACTATGTATTTGTTAAGTAATGTATCCCCTCACGATCTGTGGATTCCTTTGAAGCATTTCTCATCTAGTTTGTACTTTTTGTATACAAGATAAATATATTTTCTCTATCGGCTCCATTGGGGGACACAGACCATGGGTATATGCTGCTGTCACTAGGAGGTTCGACACTATGGCAACAAGAGAAGTCTGCTCCTCCCAGCAGGATATACCCGTCCACAGGCACCTGAGGTAATCAGTTTTAGCTTAGTGTCTTAAGGAGGTGGACATGGTCTGGAGTTCTCTCCAGACCAGGTCTTATGTTTTATTATTTTCCTAGTTAGGGATGTGTTGGTTTTTATTCCTTCTTCTTTCATGTTTCAGGTGGGGATTCAGGAACTGCGGCTCACTGTCTCCCCATTGCGATTGTGGGGGGCACAGACATTGCGTATATGCGCTGTTAACCCCCTCTCGCCAACGGTCAGCGCCTGGGGTTGTACCTCATGGTTGTGGGTCCCCCTATTTCCCTGCTCGCACATGGTAGCTCGCCGTGATGCAGGTGACAGAAAGCTGACTGAAGACATTCATGGGAAGACTTCATGAGGTAAGTTCTTCTGACTGACGTGAGTATATTCCCTTTCTCCTTGGTACAGCCTTGCAACCTCTGGAGACCCTCACTTTTTGCTCACTTTTTCTCAGGGGCTGGCCTGGACAGGGGTTTTTTCTATATTTATTGAAAAAACTGGGGTGAGCAGGAGCATTTTTGGACTGGGGCACAGCTTTATTCAGAGGGCACTATACTTTTCACTTTCCTGAACAATATGTGTGTGGTGTGGTGTGTATGTTTCTTTAAGCGGCTGACAGCCGTGGCGTTTTTACTATGCGGGCACCTGAAGCGCCGGCTTACTTTCCCTTTCGGCAGCAGTCGGCTGCCGGCGGCATCTCGCTCGCTTGCTTCCCCGCAAGCGCATATGCAAATGAAATGTGCGCTCGGGGAGAGGAGCAGGCTTGGGCACCATTACTGACCTTCTTGTCAAAAACTGAGGGCGTTATAGCTCCGCTCCCTCTGTTGTCGGGGCTTCTGAGAGGCGCGAATTAGCCTCCAATCAGCGCTGTGCGCGCGTTGTGAGAGGCAGGGGCCAATCAGCAGTGCCCCTGCTCCTGGCCCACCCCTCTTATGCTATTGGCCGGTATTTCTCCCTTCTTTGTCTACACTAGAACGGAGTTCTCCTCACAGCAGCTGCCCTGGGGTCACAGACTTGGGCTGCACAGACAGCTGGAGCGTTAGTTCATCATTTTGTCTGTAAAAGCTGTAATTCCAAAATGCCTGGTTCTGCTGAACCCATTTGCTCCCTCTAAACAGTTAACTGGAGTGTTAGCTACTCATTACATCTGTAAAAGCGGTATCTCAAAAATGTCTGTTTCTGCTAAACCACTTGTTCTGCCTACTCCACTGCTCCCCCAGACCCCCCTGCTATTCTACCCCGGTTGTCTACCAGACCCGGTGGGTTCAGCCACCCCTCCAGCCTGGGTTCTCTCCCTCCCCCAGTCTATATCCAACTTGGCTCAGGTCTCCTGTTATTAGGTGACTGCATTGGAGAGGCCCTCCCGGCCCTCCGGAGGGTCCCACTCTCCTCCTATACTGATGCTCTCGCATCGTCATAGGGATGTTTTTCTCATCCTCCGAGTCTTCTGGCAGGCACGGGCGCTCCCCTCACAGGCATCACTCCGTTACTCCGCCCTGTAGCATGGTCGCCGCTCTGGCTCTCCAGACCTGCGTACCTGGTCAGTCTCCCCCTCTTCCAGGGCCACCTCACACGTTCCCATTCACCTGGAGAACTTGTGGATGCAGTTTCCGATTCGGCCTCTGATTCAGAGGACCACACGGATATGTCGGACATGGTGCACTCATTGGTCTCGGCCACAAGAGAGCCCTTCCATCTAGAGGAAGTTTCCTTTAATCGTACCAAACCTCCAGGGCTGCCTCACCTCATTCCCATTCTCCCGGAGAACTTGTGGATGAGGTTTCTGATTCGGCCTCCGACTCAGAGGACCACACGGATATGCCTGATGTGGTATACTCATTGGTTTCGGCCATAAGAGACACCTTCCAGCTAAGGACCCAGGAACTTTGGACGTGGTCCAGAAGCTTCCTCTCATCGTGCCCGACCTCTTCCAGGGCTGCCTCACCTCGTTCCCATTCACCTGGAGAACTTGCGGATGAGGTTTCTGATTCGGCCTCCGACTGAAAGGAACGCACGGATGCCTGATGTGGTGTACTCATTGGTTTCGGCCATAAGATACACCTTCCATCTAAAGGACCCAGGAACTTCGGACGTGGCTCCAGAAGTCTCCTTTTCTTCGTGCCTGACCGGCACCCAAGACCTTCAGTTCTCACACTGAATTTTACGCCCTGCTGGTATCTGCCTGGAGGCACCCTGACAAGAAGTTTCAGGAAACTTAGAAGGTTCAAGCGCGGTATCCCTTCGCCAAGGACCTCATTGCTCGGTGGACCTCCTCTCCAACTGTGGATCTGCCGCTCTCCTGCCTCTCTAAGGTGCCTACCAGGCCTTTGGCTGATGCGGCTCCATTCAAGATCCAGCCGACATGAAGGCTGAGACTTTGGCAAACTTTGCCTTGAGACAGCAGGACCTTCCTGCTTTTGCTTCGGCCTGGGGGACAAGGGCCCTTTCAGTGTGGTCTCCCAACTCCGCCAGGGTAGTCTTCAAGATCCCTCTGGAGGATTTATTTAATCTAGCCCGATGCTCCGCAGCTGGAGATTTTCTGTTCCATGCGCAGCCACTGTGCTCCCTTTGCCACAAGTTACCTAGTAGCCACCGTCCTTCCATGTGGCTTAAAGCCTGGAATGTGGATGCCGCCTTCAGGAAGTGAGGCGTTGGGCGGAAAAGAGTTCTTTATTACCTCTGGATACCGCTCACAGAACTGCTTTCAGTTGTAAGTCCTCCTTCGGGTTCTGCAGACCTTTGGTGCCACACAGGGTACCAAAAAGGGGTCCAGCCGGGCGCCTTCACGGGAAGAGGGCTTCCTCCTTCCGGACCTGTCCCTACCGTAGGTCGGCTATCCGTTCAGGCCGTTTTGCGGCCCCATTGGGCACCCGTAGGCCTTCCTCGATCTGATGGGTCGCTCCCACCCGCCGACCTTTTCTCGGGTGGTTGGTCGCCTCTTACTCTTCCGGGATGCCTGGACTACGCACATTCATTGTCCCGGTTCCTTCAGGGGAACGTTTTCGAGGTTTATTCCAACCTCTTTGTGGTCCCCAAGAAAGACGTTTCTGTTCGCCCAATCTTGGTTCTCGAGTATCTCAGCCAGCATCTCCTGCTTCCCATCCCGAATGGAGTCTCTCCGTTCGGTGCTGGCGTCCCTGGTTCATGGGGAATTTTCATTCCTCGGTGGACATCAAGAATGCCTGCCTCCACATCTCATTGTTCCGGTCATCAGTGGTACCAGTTCTGGACGGTCATTTTCTATTGTGGTTCTCCATTTCGGTCTGGCCACTTCTCCGTCGAACCTTTAACAAAGTCCCGGCGCCTGTGATAGCCCCTTTTACGGACAACAGTTGTTTCCGTGATTCCTTACTTGGACGACCTTCTGATCAGAGTTCCAGCCAGGGCCCAGATCCTGGAGAGTCCAGACCTTGTCTCTCTTCAGTTGGATGGTCATTCGGGACAAGTTCAACCTCTTTCCTGGGGCTCCAGTTCGACGCGTCCTCTGCCTGCTTTCAACTCTGCCGACCAATCGTCTGGCTCTCTTATCAAGAGTCCGATGACTTCGACACCCTGCTTCAGTTTTCATTCGCTTTTGCATGGATGTCCTGGGTTGGTTAGCGGCGGCTGTGAAGGCCGTGCCATTTGCCCAGTTTCATCACCGACCTCTTCAATTGGTGATTCTCTTCCGGTGGGACAGGTCTCCATTGTCACTCGACAGTCTTGTCGTTCCCTTCTATGGTGGCTTCGTTTCCCCCTGCTTTTTCGGGGGCGCTCCTTCCTGCCCCTCCCTGCCAGTCTGTCGGGCTGGGGAGGTGTTTTCAAGGACCGGCCGGTCTGGGGCCTTGGTCCCTCGAGAAGCCCTTTTCCCCTTCAACATGTTGGGGCCTAGGGCAATCTTTTCTTTGCTTATTTCTTGGGAAATTCCCTTCTGGGCCGAACTCAGGTTTCCGGCCATCTCAGCACTTTTCATTCTGGGCGTTTCTGGGATGTGGTCTTTCTCAGCCGGTCCTCAGCCGTCCAAGGCGAGTGGTCCCTACATCCGGAGGTGTTTACAGTGATCTGCAACCTCTGGGGCGCTCCAGTCGTGGACCTCTGCACATCCCACCACAATCAAGCGTTCCTCTTTCTTGGTCAGGCTTTGCCCTACCTTATCTGTTTATTGGTCGGGCTTTGCCCTACCTTATCTGTTTCCACCCCTTCCTCTCTTTTCGGGGTCCTGAGGAAACTCACAGCAGAGGGCGTTCCCACCATTCTCGTTGCCCAGACTGGCCCCGGCGGGCGTGGTACGTAGTCGTGGTCAGGCTCCTGTACTACTTACCTCTGCACCTTCCCTATCGTCCAGACCTCCTATATCAGGTCTCCTGTGCCACCCCTATTTACCGTCTCTGCTTTTGACGGCGTGGCGTTTGAGACAGTGGTTCTGAGGACCCGCGGTTTCTCTTCCCAAATGGTTCACACCATGCTGAGGGCTCACAAGCCTTCCTCTGCAAAGGTTTACCACCATACCTGGCGGTCTTATTTCTGTTGGTGTGAAACTCAGCCTTTTTCTCCGGTCGTGGTTGGCTTTCGGCCGTTTCCATTCTTTTTCAACGTTCTGTGGCGTTCAATTATCATGTCCGAAACTAGTTCAGGGAGGGGCACAAGCTGCCCTTCCTTATCAGTCCCCTTTTTTCCCTTGGGACTTACACTTGGTCTTAGGTGCTCTGCAGTACGCCCCTTTTGACCCTCTCAGGGACATTTCTTTTCGCTTCCTTCCCCGGAAGGTGGCGTTCCTTATTGCTCTTACCTCTGTTAGGAGGGTGTCAGAGCTGGTAGCTCTCTCCTGACGTTCTCCCTTCCTGGTGGTATACCAGGACAAGTTGTTTTCCGTCCCGATCAGTCCTTCTTACCTGAGATGGTTTTTTGACTTTTTCATCTCAATGAGAATATCGTCCTACCGTCCTCTTGTCCGGCCCCTTCTCATTGCTGGAAGCGTTTGTTCCACAACCTGGTTGTGGTGAGGGCTTTTCGGACTTATCTCTCAGTCACTCTTTCCTTTCGGCAGTGTGACCCCCTTTTTTGTTTTTCCGGAAGGTCATTGTATAGGACAACCTGCTTCTACGATCACCATTTTTTGGTGGATCCGGTCTGCTATTTTTGGGAGCTTACCGCTGCAAGGGGAAGATTCCACCTGTTTTTCGGGGCATCCTGGGCCCTCCTCTACGTGGCTTCGGCCTTGCAATTCTGTAAGGCGTCTGCGTGGTCGTCTTTGTATACTTTCTCAAGGTGCTACCAGATTCATGCCTTCGCATCGGTTGATGCTACTCTGGGCTGTAAGATGTTGCAGACAGCGGTGGTCCAACCGTCCACCTGTCTGATTCCTTACCCACCCAAGGGATGGCTTTGGTACGTCCCATGGTCTGTGTCCCCCAATGGAGCCAATAGAGAAAAGAAGATTTTTTATGCTTACCGTAAAATCTCTTTCTCGAAGGATCCATTGAGGGACACAACTCCCCCCCTTTTTTCTGGTGTTCCTATTTCAGCTATCTGTCCGAAGGTGTGTTTAGTTGCCTTTTCTTCTGATTGCTCGGACAGTTTGTGGTTTTCTCTTGACCTGTCGGTATTCTCCTATTGCTCTGGGACTAAAACTGATTACCTCAGGTGCCTGTGGGCGGGTATACCCTGCTGGGAGGAGCCAACTTCTCTTGTTGCCATAGTGTCGAACCTCCTAGTGACAGCAGCATACACCCATGGTCTGTGTCCCCCAATGGATCCTTCGAGAAAAAGATTTTACGGTAAGCATAAAAAATCTCCTTTTTAACTATGTCTCAATTAAATTATTTTAAATAGGTAAGGTTTATTTTTTTATTCATTCTTTGTTAGTAAATATGTCTTTTTTTTATGTGTTTGTCTTCTGTATTTGGCTCACAAATCCCTCTGTTCACTCATTCTGACATCCACTGCTCAGGAACTGGTGTGTCCGAGGCAAGCACTGAGCCTGCCCTCACTCACCATGCATTCACTTCCTTACTGAGTCTGCTGTGCTCATATATATATATATATATATATATATATATATATATATATATATATATATATAGTATGTATTTTTTATATTGTATATATTCTATTTGTTTTTATGTCCAACCTTGAAGCATTACATTTATATAATCAGACAACATATCATCATCCAGGAACTGTAAGGTTACAAATGTACACAATAAAAAAGTACAGCATCACATATACACAGGCAATAAAACAAGCGTCAATGAGCGTTTCTCAGATGGTTACTTTAGTATGAGGTAAAAGAAGCACTTAGCAATGGAGTGTTTGCCGCGTATGCGTGGTTCCTTTGATCTGGGAGACATTTTACCTCTCTTCAGTATGACTAAGGTTGGGATGTCTAAATGAAACATGTCACTGTCTACATGTCCACCTGTCTTGATGTAATCGTGTACAAGATTCAATAAAGAGTGAAGCTTTTAACACTTGCAGGTGCACTGGACAACAGTTTTTATTGTTCCGTTTCATTGGTTGTCTTTCCATGCCAGTCCATGTCACACCAGGTGTTTTGGGGTGAGCTGATAAGAACTCTTTGCTGTTTTACCTCCATTCCAGAGGTTTGCCCCCCCCCCCTCCCCACCAATATACTGTACATACACTGTACTTGTCAGTTATAAGTAAGTTATGATCCTCTACACATCATGAACTCAATACTCACTGAGTGAACTGTGTGAAAATATCTGTAGAGAACACAGAAACTAGATCAGACAACACTCACCTTGACTTGGTGACCTCTTTAACGTCATTACAAAGCAGCAACAAGGACGTTAGTTAGTTCCCCAGTAATATTAGCAGCTTTACGTATCTATCTGGAAAGCTCATGTTTCACCCTTCAGCAGACAAAGTGAACCACATTTATCAGAACTGTATACCATACATAGTGTATTGCAGACTGATTTTTAAGCGTAGCTGGTTTAGTTTAGGTTACTTCTGTTTAGGTTACTTCTTATGTGACATCCCAATGCTGCAGCCAAACACAACATTACCACACCCCTACACATGTACAACCATCTGCCCACTACCAATCTGTTCAGATCCAGGGTATGTTGGCAGGGCCCGACTGTCCTACTGGGATACCATGAAAATTCTGTCCATCTGATGCAGTTCCACAGTTAGAAAAAGTGCGGCTGCCTACTCGCATTAGCCCACAAGGTCCTAACATAAGTATCAGGACCTTGTGTGCTGTGGCTGCAGAGCAGAGAGCTATAAGCTCCCTGCCCTGGCACTCACTCCAGTATGTGCCTAGAGACTTCCATCGCACAGGATGTCTGTGTCATGGCACGGGCAGCGCAATGATATGACGTCATCACACCACCTATGTTATTTATTTATTTTTTTTTTAAATGTCTGTTTCTTAATGGAATTACTTATAGGACGAAATAAGACCTTCATTGATCAAGTGGATCCCGTAGTGCAGTTTTCTTCAAACTGTGGGCCTCCAGATGTTCCAAAACTACAAGTCCCAGCACACACTGTTTGGAAAACACTGCTCTAGCGTGGAAACTGTAATGTTCCCAAAAAAAATATTTTTTTTGTTGTTGTGACAAAGAAAATGAAAGGAATATTGTAAAAAACAATCATTAAAAATGTTTTTTTTCTAAAAAACATTGTATATAGGTTTCGGGTTCACATGTTATTCTGCAGTTTGACAACTGGTCTATGCTGAATGTAATCTTTGATGAATAGACTAGTAAATGAGCATTGGCATACAGACTAGAAGCAGTGGCTGTGATTCTGCCTGTACATGTGATCGCTCAAAGCCTCACATGCCTTACCCTTAGATCTACCATATCCATTATAATACCGTGACTCCTCTGGCCTAACCCTTGATTAGAGGCGAATGGGAAGTCACTTGCTTTCTTGGCACATAGAACAGTCATATTTCAAGTATTTCCACAGCAAGCGATGATCTTATTTTTATTCATTTAGAACTGCTTTAAATTTTAAAGGGGTTCTCCACCATAAGGTGATTTTAGTACGCACCTGCCAGACAGTAATGGACATGCTTAGGAAGAATCTGCACTTGTCTTGGGGCTAAATGGCTATGTTGTGAGATTACCATAACACTGTGGCTAGCTTTTTGTGAACTGGTATTTCCTGTTTGAGTTTTCTTTTTTTTTTTTTTGCCTATGAATCCCATAATTCCATTTTTTTTTCCCTCCCACACATCGGCCACCCCACCCACTGAAACATAAATGAGCTGCATCCATTCAAAAAACCTGTGGTTTTCAATAAGGGTGCCTACAGCTGTTGCATTAGTGGCAGATTGCTCTCTGTCTAACCAAGTGATCCCTCCACCCATTGAAGCAGACAGGCTCCCTGTCATCAGCTGACTAGTGAGTCAGGTCTCGGCCGTATTGCAACCTGGGAAAAATCTGAGACAACAGTAATTTTGTATGCTGGTAAAAATAAATATTTGGGTGAAAATCATAGAAGAATTGTGAGAAAACCATCACACACAGGTAAAGACACTATATTATGAACTACACTAACTTTACAGCCCCTCTCGCATAGTCAAATAAAAATTCCTTGAATACCCCTTTAATGTTCTTCAGGCAGGACTCCAACAAGGGGTAGGAGGACTAGACAATTCATTTTTTATGCTATTGAGAGAAGGCACAGCGCAATTCAGGAAATACATAAAACAATGTTCTCTCTTTAACCCCTTAACAAAGCATTATGTATATACATGTTATAGAGCCGTTAAGGATGTATGGTGTAGCTCCTGACTCAGAAATGACTCATAATGACTCTTATCCTCAGTGTACTGCTTGTCCTCAGTGTACAGAGCCCTGCTTGTCCTCAGTGTACAGAGCCCTGCTTGTTCTCAGTGTAAAGAGCCCTGTTTGTCCTCAGTGCACAGAGCTCTGCTTGTCCTCAGTGTACAGAGCCCTGCTTGTCCTCAGTGTACAGAGCCCTGCTTGTCCTCAGTGTACAGAGACCTGCTTGTCCTCAGTGTACAGAGCCCTGCTTGTCCTCAGTGTACAGAGCCCTGCTTGTCCTCAGTGTACAGAGCCCTGCTTATCATTAGTGCACACAGAGCCCCGCTTATCATCAGTGCACACAGAGCCCCGCTTATCATCAGTGCACACAGAGCCCTGCTTGTCCTCAGTGTACAGAGCCCTGCTTGTCCTCAGTGTACAGAGCCCTGCATCTACTGAGTTTACAGAGCCCTGCTTGTCCTCAGTGTAAAGAGCCCTGTTTGTCCTCAGTGCACAGAGCCCTGCTTGTCCTCAGTGCACAGAGCCCCGCTTATCATCAGTGCACACAGAGCCCTGCTTGTCCTCAGTGTACAGAGCCCTGCTTGTCTTCAGTGTACAGAGCCCTGCTTGTCCTCAATGTACAGAGCCCTGCTTCTCCTCAGTTTACAGAGCCCTGCTTGTCCTTAGTGCACAGAGCCCTGCTTGTCCTCAGTGTACAGAGCCCTGCTTGTCTTCAGTGTACAGAGCCCCGCTTGTCCTCAGTGTACAGAGCCCCGCTTGTCCTCAGTATACAGAGCCCCGCTTGTCCTCAGTATACAGAGCCCTGCTTGTCCTCAGTGTACAGAGCCCTGCTTGTCCTCAGTGTACAGAGCCCCGCTTGTCCTCAATATACAGAGCCCTGCTTGTCCTCAGTGTACAGAGCCCTGCTTGTCCTCAGTATACAGAGCCCCGCTTGTCCTCAGTATACAGAGCCCTGCTTGTCCTCAGTGTATAGAGCCCTGCTTGTCCTCAGTGTACAGAGCCCCGCTTGTCCTCAGTATACAGAGCCCCGCTTGTCCAACCACACTTCTTGTATTAGGTCTCCTCACAGAGACACACAGGCAATAGATGCAGGGACAAAAATATACACATTTTGTAACCAATGTATATTATAAATATACATATAATGGTATTAGCTACATTATATAAAAAGTTTTTGCTAATGACAGGTACACTTTAAAAGGGGTTGTACCATTTAGGACAGCCAAATGCTGTCCAGGCATGCTGGGAGTTGTAGTTTTGCAACAGCTGGAGGCACCCTGGTTGGGAAACACTGATTTAGGCTAATGATTGTCAGTTTAGTTATCATTCTGAATTTCAGGATGAGCTGCCCTCTAGTAGTAACAGTCTTTAGGCCTATATTTTTGAGGGTTCACAAGCTGGAATGCCAACAGAACCCAACAGAATTATGGGGATTCTTCTCACTTTTTTCTGGAAGTTCGGCTCAGTGATCTACACATTAACAAGCCAATGTTGATAGTGCTGCACAGTATTCATTGGTACTGTAACTAACAAGCATGAAGGTACCCAGATGGGCAAACCCATTTTTTGCATTTATATTCCTTTCTCTGCATAATTCTGCCCTACAAATGTACATGCATAGAAATGCAGTGCAGTCAATGTGACCTTCTCATGTACTTACACTTGTATAGGGTATTTTTGTTCTGCGCATGTTATCACACCGTTATTGATAATGACATTACGACATGCTCCGGGAGTAAATATTATGCGCCAATAATATTATGTTGCATGTTGGGATTGTTATCAGTGGTGATAAGATATCCTTTATACCCTGATGATGGCACCACAACTTCCTTTTTTATGGGGGTTATGGAGCAGATGTGTGTTTATCGGAGCAAGAACAGTTTACAGTTCAAAATACAACAATATAATCTTTGAACCCAACTATTCGCCTCCTGGTCTGACAGCTAAAGAGCTCACATTCTTTCTTGTTATAGTATGGAATGGCATCACAGGTTGTAATAACCATTTCAGCAATGTAGTAATCCGATGCCTCCAGACATGTGACTATAGGACGCTGCCTCCGTTCACCACCAATTCCGATCTGTGGTATAGTGAACGTTACACAGTGACGACTATGAATGTAAAATGTTATGAAGTCTTAAGATCACAAAAAAGAAAAGTTTCGGGGTCCAGACTGTGCCATGTGCCTTTCCCGAATGCACAGGTATAATGCACAAATTGATACTACAGGGTGGGCCATTTATATGGATACACCTTAATAAAAATGGGAATGGTTGGTGATATTAACTTCCTGTTTGTGGCACATTAGTATATGTGAAGGGGGAAACTTTTCAGGATGGGTGATGACCATGACGGCCATTTTGAAGTCAGCTATTTTGAATCCAACTTTTGTTTTTTCAATAGGAAGAGGGTCATGTGACACATCAAACTTATTGGGAATTTCACAAGAAAAACAATGATATGCTTGGTTTTACCGTAACTTTCTGACCACTTATAAAATGTGTTCAATGTGCTGACCATTGTGTTGGATTGTCAATGCAACCCTCTTCTCCCACTCTTCACACACTGATAGCAACACCGCAGTAGAAATGCTAGCACAGGCTTCCAGTATCCGTATACACTGCTATATACTACTATATACACCGCAGGAGAAATGCTAGCACAGGCTTCCAGTATCTGTATACACTGCTATATACTACTATATACACTGCAGGAGAAATGCTAGCACAGGCTTCCAGTATCTGTATACACTGCTATATACTACTATATACACCGCAGGAGAAATGCTAGCACAGGCTTCCAGTATCCGTAGTTTCAGGTGCTGCACATCTTGTATCTTCTCAGCATAGACAATTGCCTTCAGATGACCCCAAAGATAAAAGTCTAAGGGGGTCAGATCGGGAGACCTTGGGGCCATTCAACTGGCCCACGATGACCAATCCACTTTCCAGGAAACTGTTCATCTAGGAATGCTCGGATCTGACACCCATAATGTGGTGGTCACCATCTTGCTGGAAAAACTCTGGGAACGTGCAGCTTCAGAGCATAAAGAGGGAAACACATCATCATGTAGCAATTTCACATATCCAGTGGCCTTGAGGTTTCCATTGATGAAGAATGGCCCCACTATCTTTGTACCCCATATACCACACCATACCATCAATGTTTGTGTTCCAACAGTCTTGGAGGGATCTATCCAATGTGGGTTAGTGTCAGACCAATAGCGGTGGTTTTGTTTGTTAACTTCACCATTCACATAAAAGTTTCCTCATCACTGAATAAAATCTTCTGCGTAAACTGAGGGTCCTGTTCCAATTTTTGTTTTGCCCATTCTGCAGCACCTGAAACTATGGATACTGGAAGCCTGTGCTAGCATTTCTCCTGTGGTGTATATAGTAGTATATAGCAGTGTATAGGGATACTGGAATCCTGTGCTAGCATTTCTCCTGCGGTGTATATAGTAGTATATAGTAGTGTATACGGATACTGGAAGCCTGTGCTAGCATTTCTCCTGCGGTGTATATAGTAGTATATAGCAGTGTATACGGATACTGGAAGCCTGTGCTAGCATTTCTCCTGCGGTGTTGCTATCAGTGTGTGAAGAGTGGGAGGAATGGGTTGCATTCACAATCCAACACAATGGGCAGCACATTGAACACATTTTATAAGTGGTCAGAAACTTGTAAATAACTCATGAAAGAATAAAGTTATGTTAAAACCAAGCACATCATTGCTTTTCTTGTGAAATTCCCAATAAGTTTGATGTGTCACATGACCCTCTTCCTATTGAAAAAACTAAAGTTGGATTCAAAATGGCCGACTTCAAAATGGCCGCCATGGTCACCACCCATCTTGAAAAGTTCCCCCCTCACATATACTAATGTGCCACAAACAGGAAGTTAATATCACCAACCATTCCCATTTTATTAAGGTGTATCCATATAATTGGCCCACCCTGTACATCATGGAACTGTGTGCATTATTCCACTGCTGTGAAATCACTGTGCTTGCATGGTTCCTAATGAGACCTATAACTGGGGTTGGATTATCCCAGCACAGTGGCCCCACTCTGTTCAATATCTATTACCTCGGGACCCCAGGGCACACTGTGGACCTAGGCCACCCATCCCTCTAAACAGCATTGCTGGGTATGTAAAGATATGTTTTGTATCACGTCACTGGCTTAACCCCTTAGGGACGCAGCCCTTTTTCACCTTAAGGACTGAGCCCTTTTTCGCAATTATGACCACCGTCACTTTACAAATTAATAACGCGAAAACACTTTTACCGAATATTTTGATTCTGAGATTGTTTTTTCGTGACATATTCTACTTTATTTTGGTGGTAAATTTTCGGCGTTAACGCATCCTTTTTTGGTGAAAAATCCCAAAACTTCATGAAAATTTTGAAAATTTTGCCCAATGCCTGCTGAATCGGTCATGATGACCCCCCATGTCGGCGATGGACGCAGATCGCTGTACAATTCAGCCCAGCGATCTGCGGCGGATTCCGGGTCAATCGGGTCTCCAGTGACCCGGTGACCCGGAATTACTGGCTGATCGGGGCCGTCTCTGACAGCCCCGAACAGCCATAGCCAGCAGGCGTGAGGTGGCACTGGTGCCACCTCATGATCGCCCAGATTCGTCGGCCGGTTTACCGGCCGACCAATCAGGGCTCCTGCTGCGGGTGTCACTCCTGCAACCCGCTCCGCCCCTCTTCCGGAGGATGTGAGCGGGTGCGGGAAGTTGACCCCGGCAGCTGGGGACCCCGATCCCCGGCGTCCCTGTTGGGATCGGGGCCCCAGGAGCGGCGGCGGCGAGGGACTGACCTGCAGCGTGGATCAGCAGTTGGACGTGAGTGACAGCCTCCTGCTGTTGCTTAGCAACAGCTCCCAGCATGCAAAAAGGGCATGCTGGGAGCTGTAGTTATGCAACAGCAGGAGGCAGACCACCACAACTCCCAGCATTCCCTTATGGGCATGCTGGGACTTATAGTTTAGCAACAGCTGGAGGCACATTTTTTCTACGGAAAAGTGTACCTTCAGCTGTTGTATAACTACAACTCCCAGCTTGCACAATCAGCTAAAGTGCATGGTGGGAGTTGTAGTGGTGCATCTGCTGGTTTCATAACTACAACTCCCAGCATGCCCGTTGGCTGTCGGTGACTGCTGAGAGTTGTAGTTTTGCAACAGCTAAGGCACACTGGTTGTGAAACACTGAGTTAAGTACCAACCAGTGTGTCTCCAGCTGTTGCATAACTACAATCCCCAGCATCCCCAGTCAAAGTAGTATGCCTCCAGCTGTTGCATAACTACAACTCCCAGCATGTACAGTCTATCAGTGCATGCTGGGAGTTGTAGTTTTCCAACAGCTGAAGGCACACTGGTTGCAAAACTCTCAGTTTGTTACCAAACTCGGTGTTTCACAACCAGTGTGCCTCCAGCTGTTGCAAAACTACAACTCCCAGCATGCACTGATAGACCGTACATGCTGGGAGTTGTAGTTTTGCAACAGCTGGATGTTTCTCCCCCCCCCCAATGTGAACGTACAGGGTACACTCACATGGGCGGAGATTTACAGTAAGTATCCGGCTGCAAGTTTGAGCTGCGGCAAATTTTCTGCCGCAGCTCAAACTGCCAGCGAGAAACTACTGTGAACCCCCACCCGTGTGACTGTACCCTAAAAACACTACACTACACTAACACACAATAAAATAAAAAGTAAAAAACACTACATATAAACATACCCCTACACAGCCCCCCCCTCCCCTCCCCAATAAAAATGAAAAATGTCTGATACGCCACTGTTTCCAAAATGGAGCCTCCAACTGTTGCAAAACAACTACTCCCAGTATTGCCAGACAGCCACTGACTGTCCAAGCATGCTGGGAGTTTCACAACAGCTGGAGGCACCCTGTTTGGGAATCACTGGCGTAGAATACCCCTATGTCCACCCCTATGCAAGTCCCTAATTTAGGCCTCAAATGCGCATGGCGCTCTTTCGCTTTGGAGCCCTGTCGTATTTCAAGGCAACAGTTTAGGGTCACATATGGGGTATCGCTGTACTCGGGAGAAATTGTGTTATAAATTTTGGGGGGTATTTTCTGCTGTTACCCTTTTTAAAAATGTAACATTTTTGGGAAACCAAGCATTGTAGGTAAAAAAATATTTTTTTTTGACATATGCAAAAGTCGTGAAACACCTGTTGGGTATTAAGATTCACATTACCCCTTGTTACGTTCCCCGAGGGGTCTAGTTTCCAAAATGGTATGCCATGTGTTTTTTTTTTGTTTTTTTTTTTTGCTGTTTTGGCACCATAGGGGCTTCCTAAATGCGGCATGCCCCCAGAGCAAAATTTGCTTCCAAAATGCCAAATGTGACTCCTTCTCTTTGAGACCTGTAGTGCGCCAGCAGAGAACTTTTCACCCCCATATGGGGTGTTTTCTGAATCGGGAGAAATTGGGCTTCAAATGTTGGGGGGTATTTTCTGCTATTACCCTTTTTAAAAATGTAAAAATTTGGGGAAACCAAGCATTTCAGGTAAAAAAATATATATATTTTTTTTACATATGCAAAAGTCGTGAATCGCCTGTGGGGTATTAAGGTTCACTTTACCCCTTGTTACGTTCCCCAAGGGGTCTAGTTTCCATAATGGTATGCCATGTGTTTTTTTTTTTTTTTTTTTTTTTTTTTTTTTTTTTTGCTGTTCTGGCACCATAGAAGCTTCCTAAAGGTGACATGCCCCCCCAAAAACCATTTGTCGCTCCTTCCCTTCTGAGCCCTCTACTGCGCCCGCCGAACAATTAACATAGACATATGAGGTATGTCCTTACTCGAGAAAAATTGGGTTTCAAATACAAGTAAAAATTTTCTCCTTTTTACCCCTTGCAAAAATTGGGTCTACAAGAACATGCGAGTGTAAAAAATGAAGATTTTGAATTTTCTCCTTCACTTTGCTGCTATTCCTGTGAAACACCTAAAGGGTTAATACACTTACTGAATGTAATTTTGAATACTTTGGGGGTTGCAGTTTTTATAATGGGGTCATTTATGGGGTATTTCTAATATGAAGACCCTTCAAATTCACTTCAAAACTGAACTGGTCCCTGAAAAATAGGGAGTTTGAAAATTTAGTGAAAAATTTGAAAATTGCTGCTGAACTTTGAAGCCCTCTGGTGTCTTCCAAAAGTAAAAACTCATAAATTTTATGATGCAAACATAAAGTAGACATATTGTATATGTGAACCAAAAAAAAAATAATATTTTGAATATCCATTTTCCTTACAAGCAGAGAGCTTCAAAGTTAGAAAAATGCAAAATTTTCATTTTTTTTCATCAAATTTGGGGATTTTTCTTTTTTTTTATTCAACAAAAAGTTTATTAAGGTAGATGTGGTGAGCACACCAATACAGGAAATACTTAACACAATACGGTCTTGTGGACCGAAATATCAGACAAAGGGAATGAAAAATAACATGGGTAACAAAAGAACAAGACAAATACTTTCCAGTGAACGAAAGCATATGAGAAAGTTTCTCGTATTGTTCCTATCCCAACAATGCTGGGCGGTGGTTAAAGGCCAGGCAAAGAGTATACAACAAATTTAACACGTGTTTTTCGAAATAAATTTGGGGATTTTTCACCAAGAAAGGATGCAATTTCCCACAAAAATTTACCAAATTGTTAAAGTAGAATATGTCACGAAAAAACAGTCTCGGAATCAGAATGATAAGTAAAAGCATTCCAGAGTTATTAATGTTTAAAGTGACAGTGGTCAGAATTGCAAAAAACGTCCAAGTCCTTAAATGGGTACTCTCATTAAACATTACTTTTAATATAATATAGATTATGCATAAATAACAATCTTTGTAATATATTTTATTTTAAAAAAATGTACCTTTCATACTTTTTTTTACATTTGTAATCCTGGCCACTAGGTGTCACCCCACATGGTCCAGGAAGCATTCCCCCCCCCCCCCCCCGACGCAGGGCACGTTCGGACCACTGCTGGCCGGGCAGCGTGGTCCGAAAAGCGCGTCCTCGGCTTGCTCTCTGCCTGTATATGAAACAGGCAGACAGCGAGAACAGTGCTCGTGTGCGCGAGGTGCGTCTAATTTACATATCCCCGCCCCCTGCACCTCCCCCTTCTACTCATTGCAGCTCGAGCTGCAGTATAGATTGTGAGAGAGAGAGGGGACGGAGAGAGGAGAAATCTGCACCACACCCCCATGGGAGGACGAATCATATTTAGGTAAGTATAATCTTATATATACGCTATATATATATATATATATATATATATATATATATATATATATATATATATATATATATATAAAATATGTGTAGCTATCTATCTATATCTATCTATCTATCTCATATCTATCTATCTATATCTATCTATCTATCTATCTATCTATCTATCTCATATCTATCTATCTATTTATCTCTATCTATCTATCTATCTCTCTATCTATCTATCTATCTCATATCTATCTCATACCTATCTATCTCTCTGTCTATCTATCTATTTCATATCTATCTCTATCTATATCTATCTATCTCATATCTATCTATCTAATATCTATCTATCTCTATCTATCTATCTAATATCTATCTATCTCTATCTATCTATCTCATATCTATCTATCTATCTATATCTATCTATATCTATCTATCTATCTATCTCATATCTATCTATCTAATATCTATCTATCTCTATCTATCTATCTCATATCTATCTAATCTATCTATATCATTTCTATCTATCTAATATCTATCTATCTATCTCTATCTATCTATCTATCTATCTATCTAATATCTATCTATCTCTATCTATCTCATATCTATCTATCTATCTATATCTATCTATATCTATCTATCTATATCTATCTATCTATATCTATCTATCTATCTCATATCTATCTCATATCTATCTATCTAATATCTATCTATCTCTATCTATCTCTATCTATCTATCTATCTAATATCTATCTATCTCTATCTATCTATCTCATATCTATCTATCTCATATCTATCTATCTCTCTCTCTATCTATATCTATCTATCTATATCTATCTATCATCTATCTATCTATATCTATCTATCTACATATATTGAGCCAGCATGGTATGTACGCTCATTTTCATGTAATGAGCCAGCATACTATGCACGCTCAATATCAGGGATTGAAACAGCATGTTATGCACGCTCAATTTCATGTATTGAGCTTGCATAGCATGCTGGCTCAATATATGATAAGCATGCATAGCATGCTGGCTCAATACATGTAATGAGCCAGCTTGGTATGCACGCTCATTATCAGGTATTGAGCCAGCATGCAATGCACCCTCATTTTCAGGTATTGAGCCAGCATGGTATGCACTCTCATTAACAGTAATTGAGCAAGCATGCTGGCTCAATACATGAAAATGAGCGTGCATACAATTCTGGCTCAATAGCTGATAATGCGCATGCTTAGCATGCTGGCTCAATACATGTAATGAGCCAGCATGCTATGCACGCTCAATATCATGTATTGAGCCAGCATGGTATGCACGCTCAATTTCATGTAATGAGCCAGCATGCTATGCACGCTCATTATGAGGAATTGAGCAAGCATGCTATGCACGTTTATTTTCATGTATTGTGCGTGATTAGCATGCTGGGTCATTGCATGATATTGAGCATGCATAGCTTGCTGGCTCAATACATGTAATGAGCCAACATAGTATGCACGCACAATAGCAGGTTTCGAGCCAGCATGGTATGCATGCTCAATTTCATGTATTGAGCGTGCATAGCATGCTGGCTCAATACATGAAAATGAGTGTGCATACCATGCTGGCTCAATAGTTGATAGTGAGCGTGCAGAGCATTGCTGGCTCAATAGCTGATGTAATGAGCCAGCATGGTATGCACGCTCATTATCAGGAATTGAGCAAGCATGGTATGCACATTTATTTTCATGCATTGAGCGTGCATAGCATGCTGGCTCAATACATGATATTGAGCGTGCATAGCTTGCTGGCTTAATACATGCAATGAGCCAACATGGTATGCACGCTCAATATCAGGTATTGAGCCAGCATGGTCTGCACGCTCATTTCCATGTAATTATCCAGCATGGTATGCACGCTATTTTTCATGTAATGAGCTAGTATGGTATGCACGCTCATTTTCATGTATTGAGCGTGCATAGCATGCTAGTTCAATACATTAATATGAGCATGCATACCATGCTGGCTCAATACCTGATAAGGAGCGTGCATACCATGCTGGCTCAATACCTAATAATTAGCATGCATACTATGCTGGCTCATTACATGAAATTGAGTGTGCATAGCATGCTGGCTCAATACATGCATAATATGCTGGCTCAATAGCTGATATTGAGCGTGCATAGCATGCTGGCTCAATAGCTGATATTGAGCATGCATAGCATGCTGGCTCAATACATGGTATTGAGTGTGCATAGTATGCTGGCTCATTACATGTAATGAGCCAGCATGCTATGCACGCTCAATATCATGTATTGAGCCAGCATGCTATGCACGCTCAATATCAGCTATTGAGCCAGCAAATTATACATGTATTGAGCCAGCATGCTATGCACACTCAATTTCATGTAATGAGCTAGCATGGTATGCACTCTCATTATCAGAAATTGAGCAAGCATGGTATGCACATTTATTTTCATGTATTGAGCATGCATAGCATACTGGCTCAATACATGATATTGCGCATGCATAGCATGCTGGCTCATTACATGTATTGAGCCAGCGTGCTATGCATGCTCAATATCTGGTATTGAGCCAGCATGGTATGCATGCTCATTTTCATGTAATGAGCCAACATGGTATGCACGCTCAATTTCAGGTATTGAGCTAGCATGGTATGCACGCTCATTTTTATGTATTGAGCATGCATAGCATGCTGGTTCAATACATGAAAATGAGCGTGCATACCATGCTGGCTCAATACCTGATAATGAGCGTGCATACCATGCTGGCTAATTACATGAAATTGAGCGTGCATACCATGCTGGCTCAATACCAGATATTGAGCATGCATAGCACGCTGGCTCAATACATGTAATGAGCCAGCATGCTATGCATGCTCAATATCATGTATTGGGCCAGCATGCTATGCACGCTCAATACATGAAAATAAATGTGCATACCATGCTTGCTCAATTTACATGATATTGAGCGTGCACAGCATGCTGGCTCAATACATGTAATGAGCCAGCATGGCATGCACGCTCATTAACAGGCTATAATTATTATGCATATTTTTGGATGAAACACATTCACTGTATTCATCACCATCTATACTGTAAGGCTGCAGTTTTACCTTCTACATAAGCTTACTAGGTAAAACTGCAGCAATACAGTATAGATAATGATGAAAATAGAGAATTTATTCCATCCAAACTATAAATGTATACAGTATTATGTTTTTACTTTCTTCATGCAGGGCACGGCAGCTCTGTACTCCTCTACATTCCTCCACTATGTATGGCACGTGCAAGGAGGAGGAGACACAGAAGCTGCCGCCTCTGCCTTGTACTTAGCCTGTATGCGCGCTCCTGAGAGTGAGAGCAGCATACAGGAAGAAGGGCAGAAGCCAGCCCTGTGAAGCCTCACATGACGTCTAGCCTGCCGGGCCACGCCCACTTCCTCCCTCACTGAACCACCGATGAATGTGCAGGCTGATAAGCCTGGAAGAGAGGTACAAAGGGGGGGGGGGGGGATTAGTGTCAAGGTTAGTCAGGGACATATGCTGGAGGGTTTTAGGGACAGATTAGTTTATGATAGCTACTCTTTAAGGTGAAAAAGGGCTAAGTCCTTAAGGGGTTAATACTGTCCCCACATACAAGAATATTAGAGATGAGCAAACTTACAGTAAATTCGATTCGTCACGAACTTCTCGGCTCGGCAGTTGATGACTTTTCCTGCATAAATTAGTTCAGCTTTCAGGTGCTCCGGTGGGCTGGAAAAGGTGGATACAGTCATAGGAGACTCTTTCCTAGGACTGTATCCACCTTTTCCAGCCCACCGGAGCACCTGAAGGCTGAACTAATTTACGCAGGAAAAGTCATCAACTGCCGAGCCGAGAAGTTCGTGATGAATCGAATTTACTGTAAGTTCGCTCATCTCTAAAGAATATAACTACTCTAAGGGTATGTTCACATGGCAGAATTTTTCCGCATTGAAATCTGCATTGAAATTATGCATTATTTTTAACCCCTTAAGGACCAAGCCAATTTTATTTTTGCATTTTCATTTTTTCCTCCTCGCCTTCTAAAAATCATAATTCTTTTATATTTCCATCCAAAGACCCATGTGAGAGTTTGTTTTTTTTGCATCACCAATTTTACTTTGTAATGACAAAACTTATTTTACCATAAAATGTACGGCGCAACCAAAAAAATATTATTTATGTGGGAAATTTGAAAAGAAAAATGCAATTTAGCAAATTTTGGAAGGTTTTGTTTGCACGCTGTAAACTTTATGGTAAAAATGATGTTTTCTTTATTCTGTGGGTCAATACGATTAAAATGATACCCATGATATATGCTTTTCTATAATTGTACCGCTTTAAAAAAAATCTCAAACTATTTTAACAAAATTTATATATTTGAAATTGCCCTATTTTGACCACCTATAACTTTCAAATTTTTTCGTATATGGGGTGGTATGAGGGCTAGTTTTTATCGCTACCACTTTTACTTAGGTTTTTTTTTTACTTTATTAGTTTTTATTTTTTATTTTTATGGAATAAAATGTGACAAATTAGCAGCAGTTTTGGACTTATTATTTTACATTTACGCCGTTCACCTTACAGTATAATTAACAATATATTTTGATAGTTTATGCTTTTTGGGGGGTAAAATGGGTAAAACGGATTATTTACATTTTGATTGGGGGAGGGGATTTTTCAAATTTTTTATGGATGATCGGCTCCCCGCTGCACCGCAATGCCGCAGATGCCGTGATCTATATTGATCACAGTATCTGAGGGGTTAATGAAGGACATCCGCTCGATTGCTGATAGCAGCCAGGACCTGCCGGACCGGTGCGCGCATTCATGGCGGTCATTTACGTCCATTGTCGTTATGGGGTTAAGCCATTACACTTCAATGGAATTCCGCAGTCCCATTCACACAGCAGAATTTTTGCTATGGACATTCTGCAGCTAAAATTTTGTATTCCGCACCCTGCATATCTTAGACATGTCTTATATTTTTGTGTAATTCAGATGCGGAATCCTATTGAAGTCAAAAGGGCCAGTGGAGCAGGATTACAATGATTCTGGCTTTCTCGTCTCTGAATTTCTTCAATACTCGAAGAATGAGCAGTAGGGGAGAAAACGCATAAGTGAAAGTTTGACTCCAATCTATTAAAAGACTGTCCACTGCTACATGATTTCCTTCCCTCAATAGGGAGCAAAAGCGAGGCAGCTTGGAGTTGAGGTGATTCGCCATAACATCTAGCTCTGGACACCTCCAAAGATCGGCAATCTGGACAAATACTTTTGTATTGAGTTCCCATTTGCCTGATAGAAGGGTATTATGGCTTAGCCAATCAGCCGTGGTGTTCAGTATCCCTCTGATTGGAACTGCAGATAAACATTGTAGATGAACAACAACCTACATGAGTATCACCACCAATACATGTGTTATCTCCCAACGTAGGGGGTACAAACAGGGATGCAAAAACATACAACACTAGAAACACCCCTTTTTTTTTTTAATATATCAATACACAGTAATAAATAATCTACACAGTGGTATGAAAAAATATAGAAATTTTATTATTTAATTCATTGCACAGAACAGCCAATTAGTTCCCAACCCATAAAAAACATATAATGCACAAGACAGGTTAAAAACAAGCGGTGGGGGAACACCAATCAATCATGATCTAAATGGATACAGCAGTCTCGGTAACAAAAAATGGAATAGCTGTTACACCTATAAATGTATATATATATTTTCCCCACTAGGGGTATCACTGTGTAGATATACACTTATAGAAAGGCCTGATAAGCCCAATATATTAATCCCTTAAGGACCCAGCTATTTTACACCTTAGGACCCGGCCATTTTTTGAACATCTGACCACAGTCACTTTAAACATTAATAACTCTGGAATGCTTTTAGTTATCATTCTGATTCCGAGATTGTTTTTTCGTGACATATTCTACTTTAACATAGTGGTAAAATTTTGTGGTAACTTGCATCCTTTCTTGGTGAAAAATCCCAAAATTTGATGAAAAATTTGAAAATTTTGCATTTTTCTAACTTTGAAGCTCTCTGCTTGTAAGGAAAATGGATATTCCCCCCCAAAAAAATTCTTTAAATTCACATATACAATATGTCCACTTTATGTTTGCATCATAAAGTTGACATGTTTTTACTTTTGGAAGACACCAGAGGGCTTCAAAGTTCAGCAGCAATTTTCCAATTTTTCACAAAATTTCCAAACTCACTATTTTTCAGGGACCAGTTCAGGTTTGAAATACCCAAATAATGCAACAAGGGGGACCTATGAGTGGAGGGTAAATCCAATATTATTAACATTTGACCGCTAAGCGGTCACTAAGACCCTAAATTTCCCACCCAATATAAAACTTAACGTTTAATGAGCCAAGATTAAAATAACCTCACACATATTGATCCATAATGCATTGATTGGCATGACACTGCATGCTATATTACGTGAATTGAAAAGATAGATTGTGGCTGCAGTCCACAATCTATGGTGTGAGACAATTAAAAATCTAACACATTGCCCGCCCGCCCGACGTTTCGCCACAGGCTGTGGCTTTATCAAGGGCTAAGAGGCAAATGGCGTGCAAACAAGCCTTGCAGGGGTTTAAATAACCTCCTGTTTCTGACGTCATTGAAACATGTCACTTCCTGTATTATCATGACATCTCATTGGTCACAGTCCCATGCAGACTATTGATTGATCGCTTCCTGGCCAATAGAATTTAGACCAGGATGCATCCTGCTATATTCACTTGATTGACAGCATCCTTGACCAACCAGCAGAGTCCATTCATACTTCTGAACTCCTTATTGGTGCCGGAAGTTGTCCACGTATGTGCGCCATTAATCCTGCGCTAACTGATAGATTCCCGAACCTCCGGTATGGACGCATGCGCAGTGCGGATGCGCAAAGGAACGTGCGCGAATACTTAGTCATATACAGCCACTAACCAGGAAGCTGCGCGAAAAACATATGCGCCGGCACTTAGCCGATTTCTACCTTCATTGCATTATGGTGCGCACATGGCTATAGTTATAGAAACTGTGATACACAATACAACCACTCAATGTTGACACACAACTGCGCAGCAGGAGTATCGCTAACCTAATTCGAGAACACTAAATTAGTTACTACCTGGCGACATTGGGGCAACTAACCTGGCAACAGTGGTATAGAACATCAAGGCAAAGGAGTATTATTCATAATACCGCTAAGATCGTGTGATCAATAGTAAAAAGGTGACTAGTACTCATCATGTTCTGCATGGGTTTAGTCATAATTAATTCATATCATCAAACGGAAAATAATCATGAGAGTAGTTATTAGTAAAAGGCTCATAACGGCTCTTCTGTATAGTATCAATTGTAATGAGTGATTCCTGTCCTACAAGAAGGCTGCATAGGTGAAGCCTTCATTCAGTCCATTTGGACTTTGGGATTTTAATCTCCAAATTCATCGGGCTTCTTCTTGAAGCAGTCTGGTGTTAAGATTGCCACGTCTCGGACCCAGTTTACACTGAGTAATGCCACAGAAACGTAATTCAAAGGGAGCATCATTGTGTACAGTCCTCATATGCCTCGCAATTGGCGTATCTTGATAGGTGTTAATAGTACTTATATGTTTTGAAATGCGCCTACGCAATTGTTGGACTGTCTTTCCTACATAAACTTTAGGACAGTTGCATGTGGCTAAGTACACTACTCCCATCGTCTGACAGGTAATGAAATCCCTAATTTGATATTTCCGATTATCAATCGGATTAGAGAATTCTTTTGTACGTGGCATGTACTTACAAAAATTGCACCGTCCACATGGGTGTGATCCTTGGATTGATGATTTCAACCAACTGGATGCAGACTCCTCTGCATAAAAACTCCTAACTATTTGGTTTTGAATGTTAGGTCCTCTACGGTAAGTTATAGAGGGGTGAGTAGAGATCACCTCCCTAAGGTCATTGTCCACCTGTAATATAGACCAATATTTCTTTAGTATATTCATGATTTTTTGATTGTGTTGATCAAAAGTTCCGATGCACCTAATGATCTTTTGGCCACTATTATCTTTAGCCACATTGTGATCACGTAATAATTCAGATCTTGGAGTAGCCCTAGCTCTGGCAAAAGCCTTATGGAGGATTTTCTTGGGATATCCTCTATTGGTGAAGCGTCTATACAGGAGATCACATTCTTCTTGGAATTTAAGAGGATCAGAGCAATTCCTTTTAGCTCGTAGATATTGACTGATTGGGATACCTCTCTTCAATGGTACAGGGTGATAACTCTTCCAATTAAGAAAACTATTAGTTGACGTGGGTTTACGATATATAGAAGTGTGAATGTGACCAAGTGAATCGATCTGAATTATTACGTGATCACAATGTGGCTAAAGATAATAGTGGCCAAAAGATCATTAGGTGCATCGGAACTTTTGATCAACACAATCAAAAAATCATGAATATACTAAAGAAATATTGGTCTATATTACAGGTGGACAATGACCTTAGGGAGGTGATCTCTACTCACCCCTCTATAACTTACCGTAGAGGACCTAACATTCAAAACCAAATAGTTAGAAGTTTTTATGCAGAGGAGTCTGCATCCAGTTGGTTGAAATCATCAATCCAAGGATCACACCCATGTGGACGGTGCAATTTTTGTAAGTACATGCCACGTACAAAAGAATTCTCTAATCCGATTGATAATCGGAAATATCAAATTAGGGATTTCATTACCTGTCAGACGATGGGAGTAGTGTACTTAGCCACATGCAACTGCCCTAAAGTTTATGTAGGAAAGACAGTCCAACAATTGCGTAGGCGCATTTCAAAACATATAAGTACTATTAACACCTATCAAGATACGCCAATTGCGAGGCATATGAGGACTGTACACAATGATGCTCCCTTTGAATTACGTTTCTGTGGCATTACTCAGTGTAAACTGGGTCCGAGACGTGGCAATCTTAACACCAGACTGCTTCAAGAAGAAGCCCGATGGATTTGGAGATTAAAATCCCAAAGTCCAAATGGACTGAATGAAGGCTTCACCTATGCAGCCTTCTTGTAGGACAGGAATCACTCATTACAATTGATACAGAAGAGCCGTTATGAGCCTTTTACTAATAACTACTCTCATGATTATTTTCCGTTTGATGATATGAATTAATTATGACTAAACCCATGCAGAACATGATGAGTACTAGTCACCTTTTTACTATTGATCACACGATCTTAGCGGTGTTATGAATAATACTCCTTTGCCTTGATGTTCTATACCACTGTTGCCAGGTTAGTTGCCCCAATGTCGCCAGGTAGTAACTAATTTAGTGTTCTCGAATTAGGTTAGCGATACTCCTGCTGCGCAGTTGTGTGTCAACATTGAGTGGTTGTATTGTGTATCACAGTTTCTATAACTATAGCCATGTGCGCACCATAATGCAATGAAGGTAGAAATCGGCTAAGTGCCGGCGCATATGTTTTTCGCGCAGCTTCCTGGTTAGTGGCTATATATGACTAAGTATTCGCGCACGTTCCTTTGCGCATCCGCACTGCGCATGCGTCCATACCGGAGGTTCGGGAATCTATCAGTTAGCGCAGGATTAATGGCGCACATACGTGGACAACTTCCGGCACCAATAAGGAGTTCAGAAGTATGAATGGACTCTGCTGGTTGGTCAAGGATGCTGTCAATCAAGTGAATATAGCAGGATGCATCCTGGTCTAAATTCTATTGGCCAGGAAGCGATCAATCAATAGTCTGCATGGGACTGTGACCAATGAGATGTCATGATAATACAGGAAGTGACATGTTTCAATGACGTCAGAAACAGGAGGTTATTTAAACCCCTGCAAGGCTTGTTTGCACGCCATTTGCCTCTTAGCCCTTGATAAAGCCACAGCCTGTGGCGAAACGTCGGGCGGGCGGGCAATGTGTTAGATTTTTAATTGTCTCACACCATAGATTGTGGACTGCAGCCACAATCTATCTTTTCAATTCACGTAATATAGCATGCAGTGTCATGCCAATCAATGCATTATGGATCAATATGTGTGAGGTTATTTTAATCTTGGCTCATTAAACGTTAAGTTTTATATTGGGTGGGAAATTTAGGGTCTTAGTGACCGCTTAGCGGTCAAATGTTAATGAAATACCCAAATGACCCCATTATAAAAACTGCACCCCCCCAAAGTATTCAAAATGACATTCAGTCAGCGTTTTAACCCTTTAGGTGTTTCACAGGAATAGCAGCAAAGTGAAGGAGAAAATTCACAATCTTCATTTCTCTATCGGCTCCATTGGGGGACACAGACCGTGGGTGTATGCTGCTGTCTCTAGGAGGTGTGACACTATGGTAATAAAAAAGTTAGCCCCTCCCAACAGGATATACCCGCCTTCAGGCTCTGAGCTAGTCAGTTTAAGCTTAGTGTCTGAAGGAGGTGGACATGGTCTGGTGATTTTTTTTTTCTCCTAGTATAGGGATGTGTTAGTTTTTTATTCCTTTTCTTTTCTGTTTTCAGGTGGGGGCTCAGGGACTCCGGTTCCCTGTTTCCCCATTGCGAGTCAGGGGGCACAGACATTGCCTATATGCGCTGTTCACCCCCCCTCGCCAACGGTCAGTGACTGGGTTGGTACCTCATGGGTCCGGGTCCCCCTTTTTCTCTGCTCGCCTCGCTCGCGCATAGCAGCCAGGCGTGATGCAGGGACAACAAGCTGACTGAAGACTTCACTGAAGACTCCATTAGGTAAGTTCTTCTGACTGAGGTAAGTACCCCCCTTTTTTCTCCATTGGTACGGACTCGTGACCTCTGGAGACCCCCTGTTTTTGGCCCACCTTCAGTTTATGGGGCTGGATTTTACAGGGGCTGCACTTTATTCTGGGGGAGCTGTGGCACCTAAGGGGGGCATATTTTATATGGGGCATGTATTATGAGGCACATTACTATGTTGTGTGTGTTGGTGCAACTACTTCAGCACCTTATATGCGGCTGTCTGCCGCGGCGCTGTGTTCGGGCCGGGCGCTCTCAGCGCCGGCTTACTTTCGTTTTGCCTGCAGCGCCTTATTCGCGGCTCACAGCCGTGGCGCTGCTACGAGCCGGGCGCTTCAGCGCCGGCTTACTCTCACTTTCGCCGGCAGTCACTGCCAGCGTTTAGACTGCCAGCTCTATTCCCCCGAACGAATATGCGGCTAGGCATGTGCGCTCGGGACAAGGAGCGGGCGCCATGACAGTTCTTCTCGGCCGGTCTGTAGCTCCGCCCACTTGGCTGGGAGCTCTCAGAGGCGCGAAGCAGCCTCCAATCTGCGCCGTGGGCGCGATTTTCAAAGTGAAGGGGTCTGTTACTGTGTGCCTTGCTTCAGGCACGCCCCTCCCTTCCTATTGGCTGGCCTGTTTAGTCTCTCTAGCTGCACGGAGCGAGTTCTCACAGACTAGGGTGAGAAAGTTCCTGTCTCCCTTTGTTTCCCTCATTATGTCCGTACCCAGAGCTGTTCCTCCCTCTAAACAGAAACCTGGAACTTCAGTGACTTATTATATCTGTAAGCACTGTAATACCAAGATGTCTGGCTCTGCTGAGCCCACTTGCCCTGCCTGCTCCACTGCTCCCCCAGACCCCCTGGTACCCCCTGATGCCCCTTCGGTCCCGGTGGGTTCAGCCGCTCCTCCAGCCTGGGTTTCTGATCCAGTATATGGTGGACTTGACCCAAGTCTCCCGTTCGGTGGCTGAGGCCTCCCAAGAAGTGGTGTCCGCCTTGAAGGAGTCTTCCCTGCGCAGAATCTGATAGGGCCCGCTCCTCGTCTCCTCATACTCTCACAAGCGTACTAGGGGTGCCTCGTCTGACTCTTCCATTGAGTCTTCAGATAGACGTGAGCATTCCCCTCGTGGGTCCCGCCCCCCCTATCATCTGGGCGCAAACGTCGCTCCTCCAGAGGACGTTCTCGGAGTTGCCGCTCTGCCACACCAGAGCCGCGTGCCCCGTCTGGGTCGCCCCCCTCCAGGACTGCCTCTACTCATTCACATTCCCCTGGTGAACTGGTGGATGAGGCTTCTTAGCCGGCATCTGACTCAGAGGACCGCTCGGACTCAATTGCAACGGTGAACTTATTGGTGACAGCCATAAGAGACACCTTTCACTTGGTGGACCCAGGATCTTCGGATGTCAATCCAGGAGTATCCTTTCATCGTGCTATGCCAGCACCTCAAAGGATCAGCTCTCACGCTGACTTTGACGACATTCTGGAATTCGCATGGAAACATCCAGACAAGAGGTTCCCGGGAATCAAGACAATTCAAGAACGTTATCCATTTGACAAGGAATTTGTCGCTAAGGTGGTTTCCCCTCCCTCAGTGGATCCACCAATCTCCCGGATCTCTAAGGCCACTACACTGGCTCTGGCAGATGCCGCTGCCTTCAAGGATCCCACAGATAAGAAGGTAGAATCCTTAGCGAAGTTCGCTTCTGAAGCAGCTGGCTCTTCTCTTCTTCCCATCTTCACCTCGACATGGGTGTCCAAGGCCCTGTCGGAGTGGTGCCAAAGGCTCCATCAGGATATCTTAGCGGGATCCCCCCCAGAGGATCTATCTGCTCTGGCTCTCCAATGCGCTAAAGCTGGGTACTTTCTGTGCGCAGCTTCCATGCAGTCAGCCCGCTGTTCTGCCTTTGCTGTGGGTCACCTAGTGGCTCTCCGCCGCTCTATGTGGCTTAAAGCTTGGAATGCGAATGCCGCTTCCAAAAGGTCTCTCACTGAGCTTCCCTTTACCGGTGGCCGTCTTTTTGGCAAACGACTTTATGAGATTATCTCTGAGGCAACGGGAGGTAAGAGTTCCTTGTTACCTCAAAATAAAGCTCGCCCTACTTCCCAAAGGAAGTCCTTTTCCTTCAGTTTCGGACCTCTGGCCCCAGTAAAGGGTCCGGGCAGGCGCCCTCGCGGGACAAGAAGGCTCCCTCGTTCCGGGCACGACCGTCTTGGAAGTCGGACTCCAGCCAGTCCGGCCATTTTGCGCCCAAATCGGGCAACCGCAAACCCACTTCTGCATGAAGTGAGTCCCCCACCCGCGGTTTCTTTTTGGGTGGGAGGTCGTCTCTTGTTTTTCCGAGACATCTGGACTTCCCACATTCAGGACTCTTGGGTCAGGGATGTGGTGTCCAACGGTTACTGGATCGAATTCCCCTCCCTTCCGAGGGATCGTTTTTTTTTCGATCCCGGGCCCCCCGGTCTCTTCCTCTGACGAAGCACGAAGCGGCTCTCCAGTCTCTGCTTCTCCAGGGGGTTATCGTCCCCGTTCCTCCAGGGGAACGTTTTTGGGGTTTCTATTCAAATCTTTTTGTGGTCCCCAAGAAGGACGGTTCTGTGCGAACAATCCTAGACCTCAAGCGTCTCAACCGTCACCTTCTCATCTGCCACTTCAGAATGGAATCTCTCCGTTCGGTGGGGGCGTCCCTGGAACAAGGGGAGTTCCTTTCATCGGTGGACATCAAGGATGCCTACCTCCATGTGCCAATATTTCCGGGCCATCATCGATACCTCCGCTTTGCGGTTCCGGAGGGACACTTTCAATTCGTAGCCCTCCCCTTTGGTCTAGCCACGGCCCCCTGGGTCTTTACAAAGATCCTTGCGCCTGTGATGGGCCTGTTACGGTCAAGGGGAATCTCGGTGATACCCTATCTGGACGACCTTCTCATCAAGGCTCCAACCAGAGTCCAGACTCTGGAGAATCTGGACGTCACTCTCCACACTCTGACTCGCTTGGGGTGGATGGTCAACCGGGACAAGTCGGTCCTTTGTCCTACCCAGTCTCTAACCTTCCTTGGACTTCGATTCGACACGGCCTCGCTCCGGTCGGGGGTCCGCTCCCTTCGGACCCAGGTATCAGTCTCCATCCGCACTTGTATGGAAGTCCTGGGTCGGATGGTGGCAACTATAGAGGCCGTACCCTTTGCCCAGTTTCATTACCGCCCCCTTCAACTGGCGATTCTCTCTCGATGGAACAGGTCTGTCCCTCGATCGTTAGATTGTTCTCCCTCGCAGAGTCTGTCAGTCTCTGCTCTGGTGGCTCCGCTCCCCCCTTCTTCTCCAGGGGCGGTCATTTCTTCCCCTTCACTGGCAGGCTGTTACAACGGATGCCAGCCTATCGGGCTGGGGCGGCGTGTTCAGGGATTGGACCGTTCAGGGACTCTGGTCTCCCCTGGAGACCCTTCTTCCGATAAACATATTGGAATTGCGGGCGATTCTCCTTTGTCTTCTTCATTGGGAGTCCCGTCTTCAGTCCCGTCCTGTCCGCGTTCAGTCGGACAACACCACGCCGTGGCGTACATAAATCGACAGGGCGGCACCCGCAGCTCGGCAGCCATGGCCGAGGTGACCAAGATTCTCACCTGGGCGGAGAGCAAGGTTCCAGCCATTTCGGCGATTCACATTCCGGGAGTGCTCAACTGGGAAGCGGACTTCCTCAGTCAGTCCCCACCCGACCCTGGCGAGTGGTCTCTTCATCCGGAGGTCTTCGCGCAGCTCTGTGACCTCTGGGGCATTCCGGACGTGGACCTCTTCGCGTCCCGGCACAATCGGAAGATCCTTCCATTTGTGTCCAAGTCCCGGGACCCTCAGGCTCTGGCCATGGACGCCCTAGTGATTCCCTGGGCGGGGTTTGCCCTACCCTATCTGTTCCCTCCTCTTCCGCTCCTTCCCAGGGTGCTGAGGAAGCTCAAGGCAGAGGACATCCCCACCATTCTGGTAGCTCCAGATTGGCCCCGAAGGTCGTGGTACGCTGACGTAGTCAGGCTCCTGGACGACGCTCCTCTGCGCCTTCCGCTCCGCCCGGACCTACTCTCTCAGGGTCCTCTTTGCCACCCCAATTTACAGTTGCTGCATTTGACGGCGTGGCGGGTTGAGACCGCGGTTTTGAGCGCCCGCGTGTTCTCTTCCCAAGTCATTCACACCATGCTCAAGGCTCGTAAGCCCTCCTCCGCAAGAATTTACCACCGTACTTGGCGGTCTTATTTTCGTTGCTGTGAAGCTCAGGACTTCTCCCCAGTAACCTTCTCGGTTCCCCGTCTTCTCTCCTTTTTTGCAGTCGTCCTTTTGTCCTGCTCCTTCTTATCCTAAGGAGCGCTTACTACACAAGCTAGATGTAGTTCGGGCCGTTCGGTCTTATCTCTCCATCACTTCTTCGTTTCGTCAGTGTGATTCCTTTTTCGTCCTTAAGGAAGGCCGTCGCAAGGGACACCCTGCTTCCAAGGCCACCATTTCTCGGTGGATTCGGTCCACCATTTCAGAAGCCTATCGCTGTAAGGGGAAGATTCCTCCTTTCAGGGTTGTGGCTCATTCCACACGTTCTGTTGGGACATCCTGGGCTCCCCAGAATAGAGCCTCGGCCTCGCAGATTTGCAAGGCAGCTACCTGGTCATCTTTGCACACTTTCTCGAGGTTTTACCGAGTTCATACTTTCGCATCGGCTGATGCTAGTCTGGGTCGTAAAGTGTTGCAGGCGGCAGTTGATCGGCCGTCTGCCTGATTGCTTATCTGCCCACCCAAGGGACGGCTTTGGTACGTCCCACGGTCTGTGTCCCCCAATGGAGCCGATAGAGAAAAGGAGATTTTTGTTTACTTAACGTAAAATCTCTTTCTCGAAGGATCGATTGGGGGACACAGCTCCCGCCCTTTTTGGGATTTTCCTTTAGTTCTCTGTCCGAGGGTGTGTTCAGTTATGTTTTTTCCTCTGGTTCTCGGACAGTTTTGGGTTTTTCTTTGACCTGTTGGTCTCCTCCTATTGCTCTGGAACTTAAACTGACTAGCTCAGAGCCTGAAGGCGGGTATATCCTGCTGGGAGGAGCTGACTTTTTTATTACCATAGTGTCACACCTCCTAGAGACAGAAGCATACACCCACTGTGTCCCACGGTCTGTGTCCCCCAATGGATCCTTCAAGAAAGAGATTTTACGGTAAGTAAACAAAAATCTCATTTTTTTACACTTGCATGTTCTTGTAGACCCAATTTTTGAATTTTTACAAGGGGTAAAAGGAGAAAATTTATACTTGATTTGTAGATTTGTAGCCCAATTTCTCTCGAGTAAGCACATACCTCATATGTCTATGTAAAGTGTTCGGCGGGCGCAGTAGAGGGCTCAGAAGCGAAGGAGCGACAAGGGGATTTTGGAGAGTACGTTTTTCTGAAATGGTTTTTGGGGGGCATGTTGCATTTAGGAAGCCCCTATGGTGCCAGAACAGCAAAAAAAAAAAAAACACATGGCATACCATTTTGGAAACTAGACCCCTTGAGGAACGTAACAAGGAATAAAGTGAGCCTTAATACCCCACAGGGGTTTCACGACTTTTGCATATGTAAGAAAAAAATTTTTTCACTAAAATGTGTGTTTCCCCCCCAAATTATTTTTGCAAGGGTTAATAGCAGAAAATACCCCCCAAAATTTATAACCCCATCTCTTCTGAGTATGGAGTTGACCTGAAGCACACTATGGGCGAACTACAATGCTCAGAAGAGAAGGAGTCATATTTGGCTTTTTGAGAGCAAATTTTGCTCGGGGGGCATGTCGCATTTAGGAAGCCCCTATGGTGCCAGGACAGCAAAATAACCCCCACATGGCATACCATTTTGGAAACTAGACCCCTTGAAGAACGTAACAAGGGGTACAGTGAGCATTTACCCCCCACTGGTCTGTCAGATCTTTGGAACAGTGGGCTGTACAACATTTTTTATTTGCCCAGCCCACTGTTCCAAAGATCTGTCAGACACCAGTGGGGTGTAAATTCTCACTGCACCCCTCATTACATTCTGTGAGGGGTGTAGTTTCCGAAATGGGGACACATTTTTTTTTTTTTTTTTTTTTTTTTGCGTTTGTCAAAACCGCTGTAACAATCAGCCACCCCTGTGCAAATCACCTCAAATGTACATGGCGCACTCTCCCTTCTGGGCCTTGTTGTGCGCCCCCAGAGCACTTTGCACCCACATATGGGGTATCTCCATAGTCGGGAGAAATTGCATTACAAATTTTGGGGGGCTTTTGTCCCTTTTACCTTTTGTCAAAATCAAAAGTATAGGGCAACACCAGCATGTTAGTGTAAACATTTTTTTTTTTTTACACTAACATGCTGGTGTAGACCCCAACTTCACCTTTTCATAAAGGGTGAAAGGAGAAAAAGCCCCCCAAAATTTGTTAGGCAATTTCTCCCGAGTACGGCGATACCCCATAAGTGGCCCTAAACTGTTGCCTTGAAAAAAGACAGGGCTCCGAAGTGAGAGAGCGCCATGCACATTTGAGGCCTGAATTAGGGATCTGCATAGGGGTGGACATAGGGGTATTCTACGCCAGTGATTCCCAAACAGGGTGCCCTCATCTGTTGCAAAACTCCCAGCATGCTTGGACAGTCAACGGCTGTCCGGCAATACTGGGAGTTGTTGTTTTGCAACAGCTGGAGGCTCCATTTTGGAAACAGTGGCGTACCAGACGTTTTTCATTTTTATTAGGGAGGGGAGGGGGGCTGTGTAGGGGTATATGTAGTGTTTTTTACTTTTTATTTTTGTGCTAATGTAGTGTAGTGTTTTTAGGGTACAGTCACACGGGCGGGGCATTACAGCGAGTTTCCCGCTGCGAGCTTGAGCTGCCGTGCAAAATTTGCTGCATCGCAAACTTGCAGCCTGATACTCACTGTAAGCCCCCTGCCCATGTGAATGTACATTCACAGGGGGGGGGGGGGGACCTCCAGCTGTTGCAAAACTACAACTCCCAGCATGCACAGTCTATCAGTGCATGCTGGTAGTTATAGTTTTGCAACAGCTGGAGGCACACAGGTTGGAAAACACTGAGTTAGGAAACAGACAATGTTTCCCAACCAGTGTGCCTCCAGTTGTTGCAAAACCACTACTCCCGTATGCGGAGACGTACGCATACGTCATGTGTCCTTTAGGGGTTAATGCCCGATGGCTATTCGTCACTATGAGTATAGTCCTTTATAGTACAAATATGTTATTGCTGCCGCAATTCCACAAGAAAGTAGTCATATTAAAGAATAATACCAACCTAAGATATCACGTGTTTCGCTCCGGTGTTCCCCCACCTCACACTCCAACGTGTTTTGCTCCGCTTCTTCCTTCACTCCCGGACGAAGCGGAGCGAAACGCGTTGGAGTGTGAGGTAGGGGAACACCGGAGCATACACTCGTTATATCTTAGGTTGGTATTATTCTTTAATATGACTACTTTCTTGTGGAATTGCGGCAGCAATAACATATTTGTACTATAAAGGGCTATACTCATAGTGACGAATAGCCATCGGGCATTAATATATTGGGCTTATCAGGCCTTTCTTAATGTGTATAGCTACATAGTGATACCCCTAGTGGGGAAAATATATATATATACATTTATAGATGAAAATGAAGGAAGTAAACTCCAGCTCGGTTCAGGAACATGTGGCTTTATTCACATCAACGAGGCAACAGGTACAGAGAGGAAGTGGTGTCGTTCTCCTTGACAGTGGCCTGTATTGCAAGTTAAACACCTTCATGCTGTCAGACAGCACCACATACAGGCCCCTGCCGGGAAATCCGACACCCGCTTTCAAAAGAGCCCTTATTGACCTTGTGCAGTTGGGGGTGAAGAATGGAATATTGTCGCAAAAAATTGCAGATTATCTTATACCTGAATATCCTGTAGTGGCTATATTCCATTCTGTACCTAAGGTTCATAAAAACTCTTTCCCACCACAGATGAGACCTATCGTGGCAGGCATAGGGTCACTCAATGAGAGGCTCTGTGCCTGGACCGATAATATGCTACAACCTTTTGTTTCCCACATGCCCGGATACATTAAAGATACACAGCATGTCCTAGCGGCCTTTGATGACTTTGTGTGGCAGGAGTGCCACATGTGGATTACTGCAGATGTTACTGCTCTATATTACATCATTCCTCACAATCTTGCTTTAAAAGCATTGAGTTGGTTTCTTTCCACCTTTACATCTTACCCCAGTGATCTGCGGGAGTATTTGGTCCTAGTTGTTGATTTTCTTTTGTCTCACAATTTTTTCATGTTTAATGACCGGTACTACCTGCAGATCACTGGGGCGTCGATGGGGGCAAAGTTCTCCCTCTCTCTCGCCAACATTTACATGTGTTGGTGGGAGAGGGGGGAATCTCTTTGCTCCCCATAACCCCTATGCCAAGTTCATCTCCTGGTATGGCCGCTATATTGATGACCTCCTATTTATTTGAGGGTCGGATATGGCGGCCATACATGGATTTTCAGACTATCTTAATGATAATCCTTTGGGTTTGATTTTTACCATACATTTCCATCCTGTTGAAATTTCTTTTTTAGATCTATACTTGACGGGGGATGTTCAATCTCGATCTATAGTCACTAGGACGTATAGAAAAGACACAGCTGTAAATTCAATCCTCCATGCTAACTCGTGCCATCCTGTCCATGTGGTTAAAAACATCCCTACGGGGGAAATGATACGGGCTAGGAGGAATTGCACGAGATTAGAACATTTTGGATATGAAGCCAACAATATTAAAGATTGACTAAGCCAGAGAGGATATCCCAGGGGGAATATAGATAGAGCCTATAATGCAGCATTACACAGAAATAGGAAGCATATGATTTCCCCCATTGGAACTAAACCCTGCGCCCCTGTACATACCTCTAAACATAAGGTGTTTTTTTCCACGCCATATAGCATGCAATATGGGTCTATTTGCAAAATCATCAATAAGTACATGCCCATAATTCTAGCGGACCCTACGGTTGCGCCTGCCTTGGATGGAGGGTACAGTTGTGTGGCCCGCAGAGCACCAACTCTGGGACAAAAATTATCCCCCAGTTTGTATTCTGAAAAAACTCAAATTAATCCGACTTGGCTTGAACACAAGGGAACCTTGTCATAGAGTGGTCATAGAGTGTGTAAATGTTGTGAGGTTATATCACCTTCTTCCACCTTCACGTCCTGCACTAATCATGACTCTTTTCCGATAAAATATTATATCAATTGTAATACAAAATACGTGGTATATTTGTTCACGTGTGAGTCATGTAGCGTGCAGTACGTGGGGTGCACGACCAATACCTTAAAAGTGCGGGTCAGAAAACATCTTTCTGATACTCCACATTTTGATAGTAGAAACACCTCTATGATATCTAAACACGTTGCTGAATGCCATTCTGGAAATTGGTCTGGTATTAAATTGCAGGGTATAGAAAGAGTACTATGTCCAAAGAGAGGAGGAGATCATAAAAATAAACTTTTAGACAGAGAAATATATTGGATCCTCAGGCTAGACACTAGGTTTCCTAGGGGTCTTAACAAAAGGTTGGACGTAGTGCTTCATTATTAATGGTCCACTGTACCCCTTTTTCCTTTTCCCCCTCTATATACATTTTTTTGTGCTTTCTATTGTTGGGGTATTCCATTTACGTTATTCGTCCAGTCATAGGGGTTTTCTCCTACAATGTTCTTATTTTTTTCTAGCTTTGTTCTGTGGTATTTATTATTTTATTGTATCATTATATAAGACTATATTTTCCACCATCACCTGCATAAGGAATTTTGTTCTCTATTTATGTATTATATGAGATCACAGTCATGATATTTATGCATCAATTTTTGCTATTCAGAATTTTATGTGTTGCAATTCCATCTATGCTTTTGTGTGAATGGCGACATTTGTGTCTCCATATTTTTCATTTTTCATTATCTTAATATTTGAGATATATATATATATATATATATATATATATATATATATATTTTTTTTTTTTTCAATTATTCCTTTTATCACTATGCCGTTGTTCACACAATGCTCTGGAGAACTATTTATACTACTGTGTGGGTGCACGCTGGATTAGCCCATGTCCTTCATGGGCTACTAGTGTTCAATCACACTGGTTTTTTATTTTAATTTATTATTTCCATATATTTGCACTTGTCTTTTTTATATATAGTTAATAAAGATTACATATTTGCTTCTTTTTAACCATTTGTTCACATCATACGATTGATATAATGCTTGTACAAGTGCTTCATGTTCTCTGTGTGAATGGGTCCGGGTGTGAACGGGAGCCACTCCTGGCTAATTAGCCTTGGGTGTCTCCCCTCACCCCCGGTTCCATATAAAAGAGTTCTTGTAACCTGTAATCATTGTACGACTAAGGCCAGCACCTGGCCGAAACGCGTCACTTCCTCTCTCTACCTGTTGCCTCGTTGATGTGAATAAAGCCACATGTTCCTGAACCGAGCTGGAGTTTACTTCCTTAATTTTCAATGTTCTGGGTGAGGTCCACACCTTCTCCTTGCTCGGGGTCCAGACCAGGGATAGAGCCGGAATATCTCTATTTTCTCACAATACATTTATAGATATAACAGCTATTCAATTTTTTGTTACTGAGACTGCTGTATCCATTTAGATCATGATTGATTGGTGCTCCCCCACCGCTTGTTTTTAACCTGTCTTGTGCAAACTTTGTGGATGCTCTTCTCCCCAGGTCATTATCCTGTTGCACTCTTTCATCAGTGATAGAGACCTGGTCCCACCTTGTGTTTTTAGATGATAGACAGCCGAAATATTGTCTTACTGAACTAGACCTGGCATGTGGAAAAGATGAGGCTGAAGTTGGTACAGAGCTAACCTGATAGCCTTCAGCTCTCTGAGATTGCATGAGAGCTCTTTGTCCCTGGGGGACCATATGCCCTGGGTCTACTTGTTGCCTTCATGGGCACTCCAACCCTAATCGGAGGCATCTGTCGTGAGGACCAGAGGAATCTGGATTATCAGAGATTTGCCCTGAGGCTTTTCTGGATAAGCCAGATCTTCCTTCAGAGAGACTGGAATCTTGATAGAATTATTCAAATGATTCGGGATCCTTTCCCAACATTTCAAAATATCATGCTGAAGAGATCTAATGTGGGCTTTGGCCCATGGTACTGCTTCTATCATCGAGGTGAGTGTGCCCAGGCGAATAAAACAATGATTGTGGGATGAGAAGGTTCTAATTGCCTGAGTAAGCTTCGACACTCGGTCGCTGGAAAGAAAGATCTTCATTAACTGGGTGTCTATAACAAACCCTAAGAAAGATATCCTGGTGAAGTTGGTCAGTTGAAGTTGGGACTTTTTCAGGTTGACTAGGAACCCGTGCAACTGTAGCATGTCGAGAATAGTGTTGAGATTTTCGAGGAGACGCGAATTGAATTGTGCTCTGACAAGCCAATTGTTCAGGTAGGGAGTGCAAAAATTGCTTTCTGTCAAAACCACTATGATTTTTGTAAAAACTCTGGATGCTGATGTAATCCCGAATGGGAGACAGGTGAATTGGAAATGAGAAATTTTCCCCGGATGTAGAATGGCTATTTGCAGGAAATTCCGATGAGGAACAAAGATGGGTACATGCAGGTAAGCATCTTGAAGATCAATAGATGCCATGTTTTGGATGGATTCTATCTTGAAAGATTTTTTGAGAAGGAATTGATTCAGGAAGGTCGGATCTATGACCAGTCGCCAACCTCCGCTGGATTTAGAGACTGGAAAGATTGGAGAGTACACTCCTAGTGGGACATTTATTAATGTTGGTGTAATGTAGAATAGATTTTACCCGTTTGCTTGGTGTATTGTTTACACAGTTGCTCAAAATTTACTAAAAAGGTGCACAGGGCTTGATAGATTTTGCTCAACTATAGAAACCAATGGGCTGCAGATATTGGTTTAAGCTTTGTGCTCTAGCATAGACACTTTTGTACGTGTCCTATTAAATGGTGTCGATTTTACGCAAAAAAAAAGTAGGCTTTGCGCAAAAAAAAAAACCCCACTTCTAAATGTAATTTGCGCAAATAATAAATACAGCTCCACTGTATAAAGTGGGGTATAGTGCACCAAACAGTAATCAACTTTGAAAGATGTTCTACCAAAAATTGCGCAAAGAAAATGTGCAAAAAATGCAATTGCGCAAAATTTTCAGGGACATTTAGAATATTGAAGTGGTGTAAAGCAAATGATAAATGTCCCCCCTAGACCTTACACTTGAGGAGAGACTGCTTCTAAAGTGTCTTTCTGCATGAACTGATGAAGAACATCTAGAACAATATGATTTGGGTTTCGATAGATTAGAAACCTGTCTGGTGAAAAAAGTTTGAACTCTAGGATATACCCTCTTTTGACGGTAGCTGATACGAAGGCATCTGAAGAGTTGACGAGATTTTGAAATCCATTTTTAACAGTGTTGCTAACAATTGCTATTAAATACTAATCTCATTGTCAGGGACTGGATAATCTAGTGAGCTACAGGAGGCTGCACCGTGCACTGTTGGCTCTGGGCCGCGCTGTTTACTTATACACCTCCATAGGCTGCACCTTACACCTACTCCTATTTCCGTCATCTTATTAGGTCACATACCTAAGCAGGGAGAGACAGCGCATTATGCAGTTTCTATGAATTACAGTGTAGCAGAAGTGAGTAACCAACATGTAGTTCTAGAGCAGAATTCCAATATACAAAATGAACATGCAAAATGAGTGAAAATTTGGTGAGATGATTGACCAATCCGGAGTCCCACCTTCCACCACTAAACAGAAGCAGAATCTGTAGTCTAAAGATCGTTTCTGTATCCTCAAGAGGTATTACAAGCTGCTATTAAGGCTATTAACTCATGCTGTTGTCATCATTTATTACTTTAAGGGGATGTTCACTTTCATTCATTTCTTTCTACTCAGCCAAATGTAAAGTACCTGGTTTCTATCTGATTGCATTAGCAATGGAGAAACTCTGTAAATACACTATGGCCCTCATTTACTAAGAAAATCGGGTTGTAAGTCTATGTTGCTTTCTTACCCGACTGCTTTTTTCCCCTGGTATTTATTATTATGTCGCATCCTGTTTGTCGCACTTGGTTTTGTAGGTTTTGGTTTCCAACTCCTCTGAGCTGTCGGGAAAAAATCCACAACAATTCAACAAATTCGGGTTGGAAACCTTAATAAATACGTGGGAAAGCTCAGAAATGTCGGGTAACGCCCCTTTTTCGGGTTTGGGAGAATCCACATCGGGTCCGTCGGGAAAAAATGTCGCATCGTGTCGCAGACTGGCGCAGGATGTCTGCGACATGTCACAGACAAAGATGCGCCAAAAAAACCCGACAAAAGAGGTCGGGTTTAGAATAGTAAATGAGGGCCTATATGTACTGTACAATATTCCATCATGATCCAAAGTTACAGCCTGTATTACACTAGAGAACTGTAATTACAATTGTTATGGTTGCCACTGAAAACAGACAACAAACAAGTTGTCAGACATACAAGTGAAACTCAAAAAATTGGAATATCGTGCAAAAGTCCATTTTATTTCAGTAATGCAACTCAAAAGAAAAGGAAGCATGAAGTGCTCTAAAATCTCCTGGTAGATGGATGCGTTGACCCTTGACTTAATGAAGCACAGTGGACCAACACCAGCAGATGACATGGCTCCCCAAATCATAGTAATGGGGGGGGGGGGAGGGGGGGAGCGGCTTTAGGGTTTTCATGAACTCACAGCCATAATCATCACAATTATGACAAATTATGGCTTGAACTATCTTGCTTTGCACTGGTTTCTGGGCCAGGTGCGGGGCAAATAATCACAGCGATGCAAGGTTACAGAACAACAGCACTTTACTGAGGCAGACATATGTTAAAGGGGTATTCCAGGCAAAAACTTTTTTTTATATATCAACTGGCTCCGGAAAGTTAAACAGATTTGTAAATTACTTCTATTAAAAAAACTTCAGAAGCTAATAGTTATTAGCTTCTGAAGTTTTCTGTCTAACTGCTCAATGATGATGTCACGTCCCGGGAGCTGTGCATGATGGGAGAATATCCCCATAGGAACTGCACAGCTCCCGGGACGTGAGTCATCAGAAAGCAATTAGACAGAAAACAGCAACTCAACTTCAGGAGCTAATAACTATTGGAAGGATTAAGATTTTTTAATAGAAGTAATTTACAAATCTGTTTAACTTTCCGGAGCCAGTTGATATATATAAAAAAAGTTTTTGCCTGGAATACCCCTTTAAAGTCTTTACAGCTCAGTTCAGGCCCAAGGAGATGCTCAGTAAACTTTAGGGAGCTTGTTGGCTCGCTGGGGCTTGTAGTAGACTTGGACTGAATTATGTAACCCACGCTGACTTGAGTAATTGACACTTGACTATCTTGACTAGACTTCTTCCCTGTATTTGTATTACTAAATAATATGAAAAACATTTGAAAAATACCCTCCCCCCAATAAAAATTTAAATTGTCCCTTTTTCCCATTTTACCCCCAAAAAGTGTAAAAAAAATAAAATAAATGAATTAATAAACATATTTGGTAAATGTGTAAACATATTTGCTGAATGTGTAAATGTTCGAACTATCAAAATATAATGTTAATGAGCCCGTACAGTGAACGGCGTAAACGTAAAAAAAAAAAAAAAAAATCAAATTGTTGCTTTTGTCACATTATGTTAAAAAATAATTCATAAACGTTTTATGTGCGCAAATGTGGTATCAATAAAAAGCAAAAGATCACGGCGCAAAAAATGAGCCCTCATACCGCCGCTTATATGGTAAAATGAAAAAGTTATAGGTCCACAAAATAGAGGGATTTAAAATGTACTAATTTGGTTAAAAAGTTTGAGATTTTTTTAAAGCAGTACAGTAATAGAAAAGTATGTAGTTATGGATATCATTTTAATTGAAGTGACGCACAGAATAAAGAAAACATGTTATTTTTTATTGTAAATTGTACAGTGTGAAAACGAAACCTTCCAAAAATTTGCTAAATTGCGGTTTTCTTATAGATGTCCCCACACAAATAGTATTTTTTTTGATTGCACCATACATTTTATGGTAAAATGAGTGATATCATTACAAAGGTCAACTGGTCGCGCAAAAAATAAGCCCTCATACTAGTCTGTGGATAAAAAATGTAAAAGAGTCTTGATTTTTAGAAGGCGAGGAGGAAAAAAAGAAAATGCGAAAATAAAATTAGGCCCAAATGGGATGAGTCCTTAAGGGTTAAATTGAAGTAATTTACAAATCTGTATAACTTTCTTGCAACAGTTGATTTAAAAAAAATTGTATTCCACTGGAGCACCCCTTTAAAGCAGAGTTTATAGCACTCATCATTCTTCAGTTCATCTGAGTTTAGTTGATATATTATTAATAAAGGCTCTGCGTGTGATAGTCAGCAGATGAAGCTTCCAGCATAAACTCCATTCATCCAAGACGCTGCAGCCAGATCTTCTGCACAGGAGAGTTGTCATCGAACAATGAATATTTACAGAATCTCTTAAATATGAACCAAGCGTTACTATCATTTCAGCTGGCGGCAGGATACGGGTGAAATTAAAAGTGCCATCACATTGCCCGAGACTAGAGCCGATACTAACATCCTCAGACGGACTGCCTAATGTTCCATCCAAGAAGCCCAATTCTAGTCTATGGGACTTCTGGGATGGAACATCAAGCAGGTTATCTGATGACGTGAGCATCGGCACTAGTCTCGGGCAATGGGACAGCACTTTTATTGCACTAGGCATCGGGATATCGCTTTTAGTTTCACTTATATACTCCTGCCGGCCGAAAACATAGTAAAGCTTTAACCCCTTAAGGACACAGGACGTAAATGTACGTCCTGGTGAGGTGGTACTTAACGCACCAGGACGTACATTTACGTCCTAAGCATAACCGCGGGCATCGGAGCGATGCCCGTGTCATGTGCGGCTGATCCCGGCTGCTGATCGCAGCCAGGGACCCACCGGCAATGGCCGACGCCCGCGATCTCGTGGGCGTCCGCCATTAACCCCTCAGGTGCCGGGATCAATACAGATCCCGGCATCTGCGGCAGTTCGCGATTAAAATGAACGATCGGATCGCCCGCAGCGCTGCTGCGGGGATCCGATCATTCATAACGCCGCACGGAGGTCCCCTCTCCTTCCTCCGTGCGGCTCCCGGCATCTCCTGCTCTGGTCTGTGATCGAGCAGACCAGAGCAGGAGATGACCGATAATACTGATCTGTTCTATGTCCTATACATAGAACAGATCAGTATTAGCAATCATGGTATTGCTATGAATAGTCCCCTATGGGGACTATTCAAGTGTAAAAAAAAATGTAAAAGTAAAAGTAAAAAAAAAGTGAAAAATCCCCTCCCCCAATAAAAAAGTAAAACGTCCGTTTTTTCCTATTTTACCCCCAAAAAGCGTAAAAAAAACATTTTTTATAGACATATTTGGTATCGCTGCGTGCGTAAATGTCCGAACTATTAAAATAAAATGTTAATGATCCCGTACGGTGAACGGCGTGAACAAAAAAAAATTAAAAAAGTCCCAAATTCCTACTTTTTTAATACATTTTATTAAAAAAAAAATTATAAAAAATTTATTAAAAGTTTTTTATATGCAAATGTGGTATCAAAAAAAAGTACAGATCATGGCGCAAAAAATGAGCCCCCATACCGCCGCTTATACGGAAAAATAAAAAAGTTATAGGTCATCAAAATAAAGGGATTATAAACGTACTAATTTGGTTAAAAAGTTTGTGATTTTTTTTAAGCGCAACAATAATATAAAAGCATGTAATAATGGGTATCATTTTAATCGTATTGACCCTCAGAATAAAGAACACATGTCATTTTTACCAGAAATTGTACGGCGTGAAAACAAAACCTTCCAAAATTAGCAAAATTGCGTTTTTCGTTTTAATTTCCCCACAAAAATAGTGTTTTTTGGTTGCGCCATACATTTTATGATATAATGAGTGATGTCATTACAAAGGACAACTGGTCGCGCAAAAAACAAGCCCTCATACTAGTCTGTGGATGAAAATATAAAAGAGTTATGATTTTTAGAAGGCGAGGAGGAAAAAATGAAAACGTAAAAATTTAATTGTCTGAGTCCTTAAGGCCAAAATGGGCTGAGTCCTTAAGGGGTTAAAGGGGTACTCCGGTGGAAAAAAAAAATATATTTTTTTAAATCAACTCATGCCAGAAAGTTTTTACAAACAGATTTGTACTTTACTTCTATTAAAAAATCTTGATCCTTCTAGTACTTATCAGCTGCTATATGCTCCACAGGAAGTTCTTTTATTTTTGAATTTTGTTTCTCTCTAACCACAGTGCTCTCTGCTGACACCACTGTCCATGTCAGAAACTGTCCAGAGCAGGAGCAAATCCCCATAGCAAATCTATCCTGCTCTAGACAGTTCCTTACATGGACAGATGTGTCAGCAGAGAGCACTGTGGTCAGACTGAAAAGAAATTCAAAAAGAAAAGAACTTCCTGTGGAGCATACAGCAGATAATAAGCACTGGAAGGATTGAGATTTTTTAATAGAAGTAATTTACAAATCTGTTTAACTTTCTGGCACCAGTTGATTTAAAAAAAATAAAAGTAAAAATTCCACCAGAGTACCCCAGAAAGGAAGCCCTGCAAGGGTGCCTCTTTCACTAACCAAGTGAACATAGCCATGGACATTATTGTCATCCTCAGGGCAGCATGGAGCAGCAGGAATGGTACTGAACCATTGTCAAGCACTGCAAAGGGGAACAACTGATGCTTTTGGGAATACCTCTTTTACTTTGCCTGATCTTGGTATAATCCACAATAGGTGTCTGCTGTCTATGACCATCTATTGAATCTGCAACCAAGATCTGCAGAATCTAAAGTCTACTAACTTAAAGGGGTACTCCCATGGAAAACTTTTTTTTTTTTTAAATCAACTGGTGCCAGAAAGTTAAACAGATTTGTAAATTACTTCTATTAAAAAATCTTAATCCTTCCAATACATTTTATGGACTATATACTACAGAGGAAAGGCTTTTCTATTTGGATTTCTCTGATGTCATGACCACAGTGCTCTCTGCTGACATCTCTGTCCATTTTAGGAACTGTCCAGAGCAGCATATGTTTGCTATGGGGATTTCCCCCTGCTCAGAACAGCAGAGGTCAGCAGAGAGCACTGTGGTCATGACATCAGAGAAATCCAAAAAGAAAATTTTCTTCTGTAGTATACAGTCCCTAAAAAGTACTGGAAGGATTAAGATTTTTTAATAGAAGTAATTTACAAATCTGTTTAACTTTCTGGCACCAGTTGATTTAAAAAACAATAACTTTTCCACAGGAGTACCCCTTTAACCTCTTAAGGACTCATGATGTACGCGTACGTCATGAGTCCGCTCCCGATCTATAACGCGGGGCCACGCCTCTAACAACGGCTGGGGCCCGTGGCTAATAGCGTGTGGCATTGATCGCGGTGCCACGCGCTATTAACCCTTTAGACGCGGCGTTCAAAGTTGAATGCCGCGTCTAAAGTGAAAGTGAAACCATGCCAGTTAGCTCAGGGAGCTGTTCAGGATCGCCGCAGCGAAATCGCGGCATCCCGAATAGCTTACACGACAGCCGGAGGGTCCCTACCTGCCTCCTCGCTGTCCGATTGTCGAATGACTGCTCAGTGCCTGAGATCCAGGCATGAGCACTCAAGCGTCAGAATCATCGATCACTGGTTTCTTATGAGAAACCAGTGATCAATGTAAAAGATCAGTGTGTGCAGTGTTATAGGTCCCTATGGGATAACAATGATTAGTGTGTGCAGTGTTATAGGTCCCTATGGGATAACAATGATCAGTGTGTCCAGTGTTATAGGTCCCCATGGGAGCTATAACATTGCAAAAAAAAGTGAATAAAGATCATTTAACACCTCCCCTAATAAAAGTTTGAATCACCCCCCCTTTTCCCATAAAAAAATAAAATAAACTGTGTGAATAAAAATAAACATATATGGTATCACCGCGTGCGGAAATGTCCGAATTATAAAAATATATCGTTAATTAAACCGCATGGTCAATGGCGTATGCACAAAAAAATTAATAAGTCCTATCAATGCAAAAATGGTACCGTTAAAATCTTCAGAATACAGTGCAAAAAATGAGCCCTCATACCGCCCCATACGCGGAAGAATTAAAAAGTTATAGGGGTCAGAAGATGACATTTTTAAACATATACATTTTCCTGCATGTAGTTATGATTTTTTCCAGAAGTCCGACAAAATCCAACCTATATAAGTAGGGGATCAATTTAATCGTATGGACCTACAGAATAAAGATAAGGTGTCATTTTTACAGAAAAATTTACTGTGTAGAAACGGAAGCCCCCAAAAGTTACAAAATTGCATTTTTTTTCAATTTAGTCTCACAATGATTTTTTTTTCCTTTTCGCCGTAGATTTTTGGGTAAAATGACTGATGTCCCTGCAAAGTAGAATTGGTGGCGCAAACAATAAGCCATCATATGGATTTTTAGGTGCAAAATTGAAAGGGTTATGATTTTTTAAAGGTAAGGAGCAAAAAAACGAAAAAACCCCGGGTCCTTAAGGGGTTAAGGTGCAGTTCTTGGTTAATATGGAATGGAAATGCCTCTTTTAGAAGCCTGGCAGGTAAATAACTAATCCTAGAACACCTTTCTCATGAATCTCGGCTATGTCTGCCAAGTGCAGCCCACGTGTGGGACCCAGGTGACAACCTTCTGAATACATTGCAAGCTCACAAAAAATAGCTCAATGTCTTAAAGTCCGCAACCTTTTGTCCTTTGTATCTAAATTGTTGTTCTGCATCCTGAGGATCTCCATTTTTTTCTTAACAAAATGTCATTTCTCCACAAGCTCTGAGTTTATTGACATCTCTAGGGTTGGTGTCACCTGGAGAGAATTGTATATTATGCATCATGTGTAGGAAAATCAGGTAAACCTTCAATGCTTGAAAGGACATGAATGAAAGCACTCACCACGTCCTATGGCAAAACATATCTTCAGGCATATCTTCGGAGGGCTTGAGAACGCAGCGCTTGGTGTGAAATGTCGCCCCGGCATCTGTCTTGTTCCCCTGTCTTCCACCATCCTGCATCCTTCAATGTGAATAAAGCCTGAAGATATGTTTTGCCATAGGATGTGGTGAGTGCTTTTATTCATACCTTTCACATGTCCTTTCAAGTTGTGTATACCTACATGAGATTGTGTATACCTACATCTGAGCAATAGTGATGAGCAGCAGGGGCCATATTCGAATTTGCGATATTTTGCGAATATATTGACGAATATTCGTCCTATGTTTGCGAAATTCGCATATTCGCTATGTTCGTTCACTTTTTTTTCATGCGGAAATTTGCATAAAAAATTGCATGTGAAAAAAAAATGAATATTCGTCATTGTGAATATATAGCACTACATTCTAAATATTCACAAAATTGCGAAGTGCCGATATTCACGATAAAAATTAGCATTACGAAATTCCTGCTCAACACTACAGAGCACATCCAGAGGGATTGGAGTCTACACCCACAGTTGAAGGATATCTATATAGGAGCATTCTGTGCTGAAGTGTCTTTTGTCTTTGACATATATTAAACCTTCAATGCTGCTGGGGCAGCAAGACGTCACATGAGGTGACACCATGATTACTGTCACCCAGATGTGGTCTGCACCCCCCCATATTAATGCCAATGAGATGTAATTCAAGAATAGTGGGAGGCAACAGTACAGGGCTCTGTGCATGTAGTGACGCATAGTGGTTGTAATGGGGGCTCTTGGGAGTTAATATCTACCTGTTTGTAGTCATGATGGGGGACAAAAGCTGCTATGGATCGGGTGTGTGAGGGGGGGGGGGGGGGGGAGTGGGTTTCAGGTCTGTAATAAGGGTCCTGGGTTGTAATAGGGCCTATAGTAATGATTGTTATAAGCGCCACTGTTGCAATATTGACTGCTCCATTTATGGTTGTAATGGGGGGGGGGCAGTGGCTGTTATGGGGGATAATACGGCTGCAATAAAAGGTAATGATTGTTATTAGAGGCTTTGCGGCTGTGATAACTGTGGCTCCAGTGACAACTATAGGGGCTCTGTGGCTAAAATTGGGGACTGTGCTTGTAATGCCTGCAGTGCTTATGGTTGTTCTATTCAGCCCTGTGGCTGTTTTGGGGGTCAGGTGATTTTAAAGGAGTAGTCCAGTGGTGACTCAGTGGTGAACAACTTATCCCCTATCCTAAGGATAGGGGATAAGTTGCAGATCACGGGGGGGGGGGGGTCTGACCGCTTGGGCCCCCCGCGATCTCCTGTACGGAGCCCCGACAGCCCGCGGGAAGGGGGCGTGTCGACCTCCGCACGAAGCGGCGGCCGACACGCCCCCTCAATACAACTCTATGGCAGAGCCAAAGCGCTGCCTTCGGCAATCTCCGGCTCTGCCATTGAGATGTATTGAGGGGGCGTGTCGGCCGCCGCTTCGTGCGGGGGTCGACACCCGCTATCTGGCCGGAGAGCCTGGCCCCCGTACAGAGAGATCGCAGGGGGCCCCAGCGGTCGGACCCCCCGCGATCTCAAACTTATCCCCTATTCTTAGGATAGGGGATAAGTTTTTCACCACTGGACTACCCCTTTAATGACTGCGCTGGTTATGGCTGTGGTTGGGATAGTGAGAGTCTGACAGTGCTCCTCTTTTCATGGGGATGTTGGCCATCAGGTTCAGGTTTTCCTCCGGATCGCTGTAATGGGATCTGATGAGAGATAATGGCTAATGTTCTTGTTTTTTGCAATGTGTTGCCTGGTTACATTTTGAAATCATTGTGTGCCATTTCCATTGTAATTTGTTTTTTTGTGAGTCACATGTTTCTACTAAGTGTTTTCACATTTTTCTTTTCACTGTATGGATATTCTTGAAAAGCCTCCACTGTTATTATAGGCCAAAACTATTTTGCTAGAAATTAGACAAATAGTTCTATGCAAGACACTGGAGGTGTGCACTGTCGTCTACAAGTTTTTATGAGCGTTTTACAGTGGTCCCTCAACATACGATGGTAATCCGTTCCAAATGGACCATCGTTTGTTGAAACCATCGTATGTTGAGGGATCCGTGCAATGTAAAGTATAGGACAGTGGAAGTTGTACTCACCTGTCCCCGCCGCTCCGGACCGTCACCGCTGCCCTGGATGTCGCCGTCCATCGCTGTCGCCGCGTCCCTGAGGTGTCCCTGACGCTCCGGCAAGGCCTCTGCTTCCCCCGGATCCTCGCTCTCTGTCGCCGCCATCACGTCGCTAGGCACGCCGCTCCTATTGGATGACGGGACGGCGTGTACAGCGAAGTGATGATAACGATGCAGCGGATCCTGAAGAGGACACGCCGGAGCCCCGAGGACAGGTAAGAGACATCACCGGACCACACGGGGCACAGTAGACGACTATCCGGTGTCAGCTGAAGCAGTCTGCGCTGCCGGATAGCCGTTTATGCGATTGCCCCGACATACAAAAGCATCATATGTTGATGCTGCCTCTGAGAGGCCATCGTATGTTGAAATTATCGTATGTCGGGGCCATCGTAGGTCGGGGGGGGGGGGGGGGGGGTCACTGTATAGGGATACTGAGGGTGTCATTATGACTATTTTTGGTCAGGCCTTTAGTACTTAAGAGTTTCCCTCAACAACTTTGTTCGTAATGACATTTCTTAAAGGTTGGTGAGTAGGAAATAAATTAGAATATATTCTTTTGCCTCCATGGGTCCCATATATAGGTGGATAAACTCTTTTGTCTGTGAATGAATATAGAGCAAGTAAACTTATATACAAAACTCAATATACATCTTAGTTATTTTCTCAGTACAATGACTGGGAGGAGGACGACTGTGCACATAGTGCACCTCATACACTTGTAGAAAAGATCTAGAATAAAGTTTACAAACAGTGTTTCCTTAGAGTCCGCTTTGTCTTTTGTTCCTAAGCGGTGTTCTTCCGTATACCCATGTAGTCATTACACATGACTGAAGGCGGTCACCAGGAGGTGAAAGGAAGCACGTCTGTCGAAGGATCACACCACTCCGCAGCTCAGCCCCTTTCCTGCTCAGAAAGAGATAGGAAGGAAATATTTACAAAATGACTGGAATCTCTGATTGATCTATATACACAAGGCATAACTTTAACCCCATAGATGCCAACACCATGTACGTGCCCAACCCCTTCTAAACTGGATGCTGATTGATCACTTAGGGACTGACCTGGAGGTTACATTACAGGACAAGATTAGAAAAACATGGCTGCTTTATTCTAGAAACAGCACCACTTATGTCTATGGGTTGTGTCTGTGTCTGGTATTGCAGGTCAGTCAAATGGGTGCAATATCATACACAGCATATAGACAAGGGATGGCCCTGTGTTTGGAAAAGAGCAGATTCCTTTAGGTCAGTTCTCTTTCCATTATATTCCTTTTTTTTTTTTTTACTAAATTTTTATTAAAGAGATTTTGAATTCTAGAAACAGCAGGAAAATATCACAGCGGGTCCCAAGACCCAAAGGCAATCAAGTAACAACATAATGCAGAACTAAGGCAGTAATAAATTGACAAAAGCACATGAAACTATATACAATTCCCCCATACCGGGAAGAAGCAGCTAAATCAACAACTTCCATCTGCAAGGACAGTGTATATGGAGTATAGCTAGTGGATATATTACTATTTCTAATATAAAGGGCAAGAAGTACTGTGGCATGTATCATTGTGTGCCATGAGCTGTTCTGTGGCTAGACCCAAGTAGCCACATCTGAAAAAAGTTGGCCAAACCAGACTTTCTAATGTTTGTAGTGACTTTCCAATTCTCCCTTAACAGATGATGTTTGGGGAGAGAAGGATCAGCAAGCGGTAGTTTCCTCCTATATGTAGCATTCCCCCTGTAGACAGCCCCCAGTAAGTAGGATTTTCCCTGTATAGAGCCCCAGTAGATATCCCCCCCCCCCAGTAGATAGGTTCCCCCTGTAGATAACCCCCCCCCAGTAGGTAAGTTTTACCTTGTATATAGCCCCATTATGTAGGTTACCCCTGTATAGAGCCCCGGTAGGTAGCCCGCAGTAGGTAGGTTCCCTCTGGATATAAGCAAGTAATAGTGTTCAACTGTATGGGCATCCTGAGGATGTCAATACAGTTAAAAGTGGCTCAAGGAGGCCCTAAAAACCGTGACTGTCTTCCTAGGACAGATTTAGCAATGAACTGTGTTAAAAAAAAAACCAGAAGATTCCAGCAATTGTTCCTCATTGTGTACAGTAAGTGAGTAAATGTTCTCACAAGGAAGTGCAAAATGTCTCTGAATTCAGTGGTTAAACCCAGATCATAGTATACGGCGGAAATCTCATATCTCCAGCAGGATGTGTGTTACCAAATGAGTCCTGCAGCGGCTGTCATAAGGCTGTGTCATCATACAATGTGACGTGATACATTCACAGACATCGCTCTTCAGTTTATGGATGATTCTACCAGAAGGTACCTAAGGGTTTGTTCACACAGCAAATGAAAAAGATAGAAAGTTCTGCCCCAAAATGGACGTGGAATCCACATCTGAAAACCCTTTGTTGTCTATGGTATGCACATTGAACAACATGGCGGTTACACGGTATTTACCCCCCCCCCCCATTATCATCATGTGATATGCGCGAGCTGCGCATATCACATGATGATAATGGGGGGGGGGGTGTAAATGCCCCCCAACCCCGCTGGTTTATCAGCCAAGCGCTGCACCCCACAATCCCCATATCGGGGTACTGATCATTCGTCACCCGCGAGCGCAGCTTCTCTCTCCCCTGCCAAATAATTATCAGCCGCTGCGCTGTAGTATGTATTCCTGTGCCCGGGCTGCAAATATTAAAAAGCAATCTTTAACTTACCTTCGTACTCTGTTCCCCCGTTGCTAAGGCACCGGCCTCATGGTCCCTCCGCTGTTCTTGCTGCTTCCTGGTGTAGTGACGTCTCAGAGCCTTCAGCCTATCACCGGCCGCAGCGATGTCCCGCCTCGGCCGATGATAGGCTGAGCCGACTGTCATGTAAGAAGCCGGCCGGCGAGCGAGAACAGCGGAGGACAGCGAGGCCGGTTCCTTAGCAACGGGGGAACGGAGGACGAAGTTAAAGATTGCTTTTTAATATTTGCAGCCCGTGCATTGTCTAGGTCAGTGGTCTTCAACCTGCGGACCTCCAGATGTTGCAGCCCACCCCGATAATCCAGCTAGGGCCTATTTTCGGGGAAACACGGTAGTACAGTGTTCCCTCAACTTACAATGGCCTCAACATACAATAGTTTTAACATACAATGGTCTTTTCTGGACCATTGTAACTTGAAACCAGACTCAACACACGCTTTGGAATCTGCGAAACGTGTCAATGGCTGGAAGAACCGACCAATCAGAATAGATATTTCACTGGTAAAACCCCTGTGCATGCACTGACTGATGTCTGGTAGCGCCCCCTACAGTACAGGGAGGTATTACATGTTCTGTACTCTTTACCTGTATTACTGAAGTGCATGCACTGACTGGTGTCTGGTAGTGCCCCCTACAGTACAGGGAGGTATTACATGTTCTGTACTCTTTACCTGTATTACTGAAGTGTATGCACTGACTGGTGTCTGGTAGCGCCCCCTACAGTACAGGGAGGTATTACATGTTCTGTACTCTTTACCTGTATTACTGAAGTGCATGCACTGACTGGTGTCTGGTAGTGCCCCCTACAGTACAGGGAGGTATTACATGTTCTGTACTCTTTACCTGTATTACTGAAGTGCATGCACTGACTGGTGTCTGGTAGTGCCCCCTACAGTAAAGGGAGGTATTACATGTTCTGTACTCTTTACCTGTGTTACTGAAGTGCATGCACTGACTGGTGTCTGGTAGTGCCCCCTACAGTACAGGGAGGTATTACATGTTCTGTACTCTTTACCTTTATTACTGAAGTGCATGCACTGACTGGTGTCTGGTAGCGCCCCCTACAGTACAGGGAGGTATTACATGTTCTGTACTCTTTACCTGTGCCACGGTTAGCTTCTCCTTTGGGCATCAGGTAAGGGCAGCTCCATTTTCCTTTATTTTTTTTTGACATTGCGTGTTCTGTACAGGACCTGTGAAGAAGCTTCTGTCCTCTACATAGACCAGTGTTTCCCAAAAATGGTTGCTTCCAGCTGTTGCAAAACTACAACTCCCAGCATGCCCGGACAGCCTTTTCCTATTTTTGGATGACATTTTGGTGGCTTCAGAACCAATTACCAGATTTCCATAGAGTTATGGTCTCAACATATGATGGTTTCAACATACAATGGTCGTCCTGGGACCGATTAATATTGTAACTTGAGGGACCACTGTAACTATTCCTAAAACTAAAAAAATATAACATTCCATAACATTTAACAATCAGATGTCCAGGTCATGTAAAATGGAGGGAAATATAAGTGAAGTTAAATTGTGTATGCAGAGGAAACGATAATGTAGACCCCAGCTGAAGTCGTCTAGTACAGACACTGATCGCTACAAAGGAGAAACCTGCTTCTCATTATGGTATCTCCCAAGCCACATATCAATATAAGCTCAGGGCTGGTGATAAACAGACCCAGCAGGGGGCAGCGATGGGAGATACTTACAATTGAACTGAGGATCAGCGTACATGGGATCATGATGTGAGATCTCTAGAGATGAGCGAACTTACAGTAAATTCGATTCGTCACGAACTTCTCCGCTCGGCAGTTGGACTTATCCTGCGTAAATTAGTTCAGCCTTCAGGTGCTCCGGTGGGCTGGAAAAGGTGGATACAGTCCTAGGAAAGTCTTCTAGGACTGTATCCACCTTTTCCAGCCCACGGGAGCACCTGAAAGCTGAACTAATTTATGCAGGACAAGTCATCAACTGCCGAGCCGAGAAGTTCGTGACGAATCGAATTTACTGTAAGTTCGCTCATCTCTAGAGATCACTATCAGCTCTGGCCCATTTACATCAGATGGCTTCTTTAACGTTCTAGCGCCCCCTAGAGATTTAGTATAAGAATTAGAACCAGAATCAGACTCTAAAGCTTGTACATTTTATAAAGTCTGTGATAGATTCGCTCAGGAATGGTCAGCAACGAGGATATATGGCAATGATCAATTGGATGGAGATGTGGGAATTCTGGAGGCCAACAGCTTGAGCTTTGTCATGTTCCTCATTCCGAAATACTTTCTGCATTATGACCGGGACATCATCCTGCTGAAATAGAAATAGATCACTGCCATGAATGACTTATGGTCGGGGCTGCGTTTAGGTAGATGTTACTTGTGGCAATGACCGTACCAAAAGGTTTCCTGCAGACCATTGTCCCACTGCCCCTGCAGGCCTGTCCTCTATCCAGAGTGCTATCTCTTCTTCAGGCGAGCTACACACACAGTTGTCCACAGGATTAAAGGGGTACTCCCATAGAAACTTTTTTTTTTTTTAAATCAACTGGTGCCAGAAAGTTAAACAGATTTGTAAATCACTTCTATTAAAAATATCTTAATCCTTCCAGTACTTATCAGGGGCTGTATATTAAAGAGAAATCCAAAAAGGAAATGCATTTCCTGTGATGTCCTGACCACAGTGCTCTCTGCTGACATCTCTGTCCATTTTAGGAACTGTCCGGAGCAGGTGAAAATCCCCATAGCAAACATATGCTGCTCTGGACAGTTCCTAAAATGGACAGAGATGTCAGCAGAGAGCACTGTGCTCGTGACATCAGAGGAAATGCATTTCTTTTTTGGATTTCTCTTTAGTATACAACCCCTAAAAAGTATTGGAAGGATTAAGATTTTTTTAATAGAAGTGATTTACAAATCTGTTTAACTTTCTGGCACCAGTTGATTTAACAAAAAAAAAAAAAGTTTTCCATGGGAGTACCCCTTTAAACATGATTCATTAGAGCAGGCTGCCTTGTCCAGACCCGATGCCTGATGTAAATACTTTCAGTGGTGGACAGGGGTCAGTATGGGCACGCTGCAATGTCCTGTGTGATCCAACACCTATCATAGGCTGCAGGAACTTTTAAAGTAATTCCCGCCTCACATTATCAATGACACTTTGGCTAGGTTCACACTACGGAATCTCTAGACTGAAAATTTCCATTTAGAGACTCCGAGTGCAGCCAGCGCTGACTGATTCAGTCGGCGCTAGGACCGCGCAGGCATTGCAGTCCCCAATAGACTGCAATGTGTTCCGCGAGCATTTGCGCCTGAACAATGAGCAACTCCATTCTCCAGACTGGAATTTTTGAAGCAGAATTTGTGAACGGAAAATCCGCTTTAAAATTCCAAAGTGTGAATTTGTGAACAGAAAACCCGAGCAGAATTGCAGGCAGAAATTCCGTAATCTGAACCCAGCCTTAGGCACCCATGACCAAATCCCCAGTTGTCATTCCTACTACATGCCGGAAATACCACATAAGATCAGCCATACTGAAGATGTCGGGACTCCAGCCATCATAATGCGGCCATTGTTACAGTAGCTTAGATTCTTACACTTGTTTTTTTCCTGCCTTCAACTTTAAGAACCGACTGATCACTTATCCAACCCCGAGACAGATGCCATTCCCTTACGTCCTACCAGCAGCACAAATGGAGTTAACTGCTTCAGAAAATTCAAGAAAATATTGATGAGTCCTTAGGGTCTTCATTAAAATCTGTCATCCTGACAATATACATGCAATGCTGGCCCCCACCATCTGAAACTTGCTGCGAAGACCACAGCACTGACGTCTGCTGATCCCTGGCCTTTATGGTGGAAGCGGTGGTCTGCCAATAATGCCTAAATGTACAATCTTTGCAGCTTGGGATTTTGAGCCAGATAGGCTCTTTGAGTCCAAGTTATTTGGCATCTGAATACCTTTGAGCGAACAGTACTAAGTTCTGCCAGCAGCGTAGCCTTCCAAAGGAGTCGTCCTATTGCTAGATCACCATCTGTGCTGCTTGTAGGACGTGAGATCTATTTCTAACTTTCCTTTGTTTTTCCTTAGTACAAACAGCAGCACACAAGTTTTCCACCCTAGTAGGTGCATAGTGGGCTGGGAGTGATGTCCCTCTTTATAGGGGATACTTAATTGGTTGGTTACTTTAATTTACTACTTGATCTTATTAAAATTCCACTGTCCATGCTGCCATTAGGACTAAGGTAATACAAATTACCTTTATCTATTGTTACCAGATAATCAGTCATTCACTGCACCCGTCAATGGTTTTAATGTTGGCCAATGGGGGGTATTTACAAAGACTGGTGTGATGTGATGCAACTGGCACCTTAACCCCTTAAGGACCCATGACGTACCTTAAGGACCCATGAGTGGCCCCGCGTCATATTGGGACGGGCCCGGCCTCCAACAACGGCCGGGACCCGTGGCTAATAGCGCGCGGCACCGCGATCAATGCTGCGCACTATTAACCCTTTGGACACGACGTTCAACGTTGAACGTCGCGTCTAAAGTGAAAGCATGCCGGTTAGCTCAGGGAGCTGTTCGGGATAGCCGCGGCGAAATCGTGGCATCCCGAACAGCTTACATGACAGCTAGAGGATCCCTACCTGCCTCCTCGCTGTCCGATCGCCGAATGACTGCTCAGTGCCTGAGATCCAGGCATGAGCAGTCAAGCGGCAGAATCATCGATCACTGGTTTCCTATGAGAAACCACTGAACAATGTAAAAGATCAGTGTGTGCAGTGTTATAGGTCCCTATGGGAGCTATAACACTGCAAAAAAAAGTGGGAAAAAAGTGAAGATCATTTAACCCCTTCCCTATTAAAAGTTTGAATCACCCCCCTTTTCCCATAAAAAAACACAGTGTAAATAAAAATAAACATATATGGTATCGCTGCGTTCGGAAATGTCAGAATTATAAAAATATATCGTTAATTAAACTGCACTGTCAATGGTGTACGCGCAAAAAAATTCCAAAGTCCAACATGATGCATTTTTGGTCACTTTTTATATCATGAAAAAAAGTAATAAAAAGCGATAAATAAGTCCTATCAATGCAAAAATGGTACCGTTAAAGATCACGGCACAAAAAATGAGCCCTCATACCGCCCCATACGCGGAAAAATAAAAATGTTATAGGGGTCAGAAGATGACAATTTTAAACGTATTAATTTTCCTGCATGTAGTTATGATTTTTTCCAGAAGTACGACAAAATCAAACCTATATAAGTAGGGTATCATTTTAACCGTATGGACCTACAGAATAAATATTGGGTGTCATTTTTAGCGAAAGATGTACTACGTTGAAACGGAAGCCCCCAAAAGTTACAAAACGACGTTTTTTAAAAATTTTGTCTCAATGATTTTTCTTTTCCATTTCGCCATAGATTTTTGGGCAAAATGACTGACGTCATTACAAAGTAGAATTGGTGGCGCAAAAAATAAGCCATCATATGGATTTTTAGGTGCAAAATTTAAAGAGTTATGATTTTTTAAAGGCAAGGAGGAAAAAACGAAAATGCAAAAACGGAAAAACCCTCGGTCCTTATGGGGTTAAAGTAGTTTCGGCACTGGCCCATTACAAGACAATACTGCTCAGCATATCACTGGCCAAGTCGAGACATTGCTGCGGCCAGCGATAAGATTAGCTAAGTGCAGTGTGACTTGTTAGGCCCCAGAATGCGGAAGACCGCCAGGGCAGCGCACCAGTGTAGCGGTGGAAGGTAAGCTAAAGTTTGTTTTTCCTTTTGCAGCTCGGGCAAAGGTGGATAACACTTTCAGACCACGAGCTGATCCAGGGAGTGAGGCCCACAGCTGTGTGCTTCTCCCAGCTATATCTAGGGTTCAATGGTGGTAATAGCGCTGAGACCCTGCTTCATAAAAAATTATTGGTTGTTACTATGATGCTAATTTATAGAAAAAAACGGAATTTTTTTTATAAATACAATTTTATCATACAGCATCATATTAATAACTGATGAACTTTGGACATGGCAAAAGTTTACAGAAATGAGTTAAACAAGAATTTTTCTTGGTGCATTTAAAGGGACATTAAACAAATCTCTCACATTCACAGTGCAGTTCAATACCATCTATTATCAGCCATTTAAGACGCACAACAGAAACTGTAGTGTTTAATGGGATGATTCTGGTCTAGAAATAGCCCTTCCCCCATAAACCTTAAAGGGGTAGTCCACTGCCCCAGATGTTTGCTGGGTGCAGGAGTTGTGATGTCACAGCCACACCCATCGTCCTCTCCCATAGACTTGCATTGAGGGGGCGTGGTGTGATGTCACGACCCCTGCAGCCTGCACCCAACGATCGGAACAAAATGTTCCGAATGCTGGGGAAGAGGAGTACCCCTTTAACGCCACATATGCCCCCCCTTTCCATTTATCATTGTCTGTGTAGATAAAGTTTTTTACCCCCATTGGTAAAAACATACATCATGTATACTTCACCATACATTTGTCAGAGAAGTGCACATTCATAAGGCTGGTGTGAAATTGGCCAAAAATGTTAGTGCTTAGGAACTTCAGACTTTTTAAAAAAAAATTTAAAATTACATTTATGCACAATCAGAGACCACTGCAAAAGGCTAACCATGCCACACTACTACAAGCAGGCTGATTTCTTTAATGACATGCCAAAAAATTGAAAAGCAAAATAAAAACATCTGGGAATGGCGATTCTGGGTATTCCACCAGCTGAATGTCCGCAGTGTGAGTCCTAAGTTATTATTCCCCTGCAGATTTGATGCGGAAATGTCTTCCCACCAAGCCAGCCTCATTTAGATAAATAGAAGTTGCAGAAATTTTTGTAACAAATCTACCATTTTTGAATTCATCCTCACCATGTCCATAGCTCTACGCACGACTCTCATTCCTTCTCCCCTTCTACATAGTAAAGATGACAGACGGCTCCATGTCTCCTCTATTTATGAATACTTCATTTTATTTAAATTTTGTCCCACGACATTAAAAACAAAAAAAGAAATGTATACAGAAAGATACAAGTAAACTGGGCGAGGTATTTCATCTGGTTTTAATTTATAACTGTTTGAAATCCAGTGACACTGACACACATACATACAGCTACCACCGCCGCACCCCTCCCTGTACAGTGCGAGAAGGGGGAGGGGGACACGGCTTTTATTCTGACCTGTTTTTTGTAAAATACAGTACTAATGAGTGGATTGCTACCTGCATGCATCCACGGCTGACACTACAGTGATTCCCATACTGTAACTCAAACAGTACTGCCATAATAAAAAAAAAATATATTTATATATAATCAAAAGTCTTATTCCTCTTAACCTATCCTGAGAGGCCTAGTGGTGCGGCCAGATAGTTAATGCTTTTAAGAAGATGCTACAGGCGGTACACGTCCCTAGAACTCCTCAGTTATATAAATATGGAAGAATTTTATTTTTGTACAGTTCACTACATTTCAGGCTACCCGTTAGCGTCCTACGGAAAGAGAAAAGGGGCAAAGGGGGGAGGTGGTGGAATAGGCGTTTTGGTGGCACGCAGTGGAATGAGACGGAGCGTTAAGTCGGAATGTCCTGTAAGTATCAGTCGTCTTCTGTGCCACTTCCTGAGCGGTCCTGCATAGAGGAAACAAAAGCATTTACTTGTTAGATGAGGGATGAACAGCTTAGAGGGGCAAATATTCAGGCACATCTAGAGGGGTTAAAGAGTAACTCTGTAGGGGAGAATAAAAATTCAAAGCATTTTATTTTAACATTTAAGTTTCCTCCTCGCCTTCAAAAAAATCATAACTCATTTTTATCCACAGACTAGTATGAGGGCTTGTTTTTTGTGTGAACAGTTTTCCTTTGTAATGACATCACTCACTTTACCATAAAATGTATGGCTCAACCAAAAAAAATACTATTTGTGTGGGGAAATTAGAGAAAACCGCAATTTTGCAAATTGTAGAAGGTTTCGTTTTTACGCCGTACAATTTACAGTAAAAATTAGATGTGTTCTTTATTCTGTGGGTTAATACGATTAAAAGGATACCCATGATAACATACTTTTCTATTACTGGTGCGCAAAAAAAAAAAAATAACTTTTTAACCAAATTAGTACGTTTAAAATTCCCTCTATTTTGAGGACCTATAACTTTCATTGTTCCATATAAGCGGCGGTATGAGGGCTTATTTTTTGCCCATGATCTGAACTTTTAATTAATAACATATTTGCATATATATAAAAAAAAAAAATTGATCAATTTTTTTTTAACAGAATGTTATAAAAATTATATTTTTTAAGTTTACGGCACGGTATCATTATATTTTAATAGTTCGGATATTTACGCACGCGGCGATACCAAATATGTTTTTTTTACACTGTGTGAAATTGGGACAATTTACATTTTTATTGGGGGAGGGTTTTTTTTCACTTTTTTTTCAAATTTTTACACTTTAATAGTCCATAGGGGACTATTTATAGCAATCATTTGATTAATAATACAGTTCAGTGCTTATGCATAGGGCACAGCACTAAGCATTATCGGTCATCTTCTGCTCTGGTCTGCTCGATCTCAGACCAGAGCAGAAGACCCGTGGGAAGACAGCGGAGGCAGGTGAGGGGACCTCCGTCTGCCGTTCTGCAGATGCAGTGATCTGTATTGATCACGGCATCTGAGGGGGTTAGTGGCGGACATCCGCACAATCGCGGATGTCTGCCATTACCGGCGGGTCCCTGGCTGCCATCAGCAGCCAGGACTTGCCGCGACTGACCTGTGTATCGCTCTAATGCTCACAGTCATGTATAGGACGTAAATGTACGAACTGGTGTGTTAAGTACCAGCTCACCAGGACATACATTTACGTCCTTGGTCGTTAAGGGGTTATTGGCCATTATTTGGGGGGGGGGGTCAAAGGCTTTTTTTTTTTAATAAGATCTAAAATTTTTGACGGGTCGTCCCATAATGAAGCAAATACAGTAGTTTATGTTAAACAGCAACAGGAGAGAGGAGCAAATGACTGCACAAGCATGAACGCAAAAGACACTAACCTCTTCTTGGTCCTCTTCACTATCATCATCACTGACTACAGGCTTGGCCCTACAACCTCGGCTGGTGCGCCTGCGCCCCTTCATCCGCTCCTGCATCTTCTCCTTACGTCCGAGTTTAATTTTCACTTTGACTGAGCGAGCTGTGAGAAAGGTTGACAACTTAAGTTACTGCAAAAAACAGTGTAAGCCTAGTGGTCTTAGGATGGAGGCACTGCCTAGTAGACATCTGCTGTAACCGATAATGCATCAGCCAAAAGTATATACACAACCTAATGACCTTAACTCCAAAAGTGAATGCACCACATGAAGAACTTACTGTCCAGTGTACATGCCATATTCAACCCTAGCGAAAACACAAAAATCCTAGGAAACGATAAAGACACTTACACTCAGATTCTGACCCTTCCTCCTCTGCTTCCTCGTCTTCTTCGCTATCATCTCCCTCACTTTCCTCCTCTTTCTCAATCTTCTGCCTAACACTAGTAAAGACTGACTGCAACACAATGGAGTCTTCGTATATCTGCAAAAAGAGAAAGGATATCAAACAATTATGACCCCTAAGCATAATATGTATTCCATGTACAGGAGTTAGACTGTTTACACCTCATGGCATCTAGAGACATTAACAAGCAATAAAAAAAAAAAAAAGTATGAGGTAGTTACAGGAAGTTCCTCCATAATAAAAAAGCCAGGATTTACTGCTATAAATATGTCAATTAAAAACTGGGTGATCCAAAAAGGGTGGTGCTAAAATTATAGCCTCTATATCCATAACTGAAAAAACATTTATTAACATGAAGACGCACTATCTATCCAGGTTTTATCTAGTCACTACTTCTGAGTGATTAACATTGATGACACGACACGGCAGATGTCTAGGTGGTAGTCAAATTCTGTCCAGACGCCTCCAGCATATGCTCGAATTTTTGATCCACTGTGAGTGTGATGCATAGTCTCTGGTTATTCAGATCCTGTGGCTTATGGGGGCAGATACACCGAGTCTATATGTAGTTTCACAGAAGGAAGCCGCAGCATGTTAGATTTTGTGGTTTTGGAGGCCAGGGCAACATTGTTGAATCATTTCCCTTGAGAATGATCCAAATGAGTGTCATTCCAGTATCGGCAAACATCCAAGAGGAAATGTGAAGGTATAAGCCATTCCTATATGTTCAAGACAATAGTGGCCAGTGACCGTATCCTTGGAAAAAAGGAGATTTTTATGCTTACCGTCTCGAAGGATCCATTGGGGGACACAGACCGTGGGTATATGCTGCTGTCTCTAGGAGGCTTGACACTATGGCAACAAGAAAGTTGGCTCCTCCCAGCAGGGTCTACCTGCCCACAGGCCCCTGAGGTAATCAGTTTTAGTCCCAGAGCAATAGAAGACCGACAGGTCAAGAGAAAAACCACAAACTGTCTGAGCAACCAGAAGAAAAGTTAAATGAAAAAGGGTGGGAGCTGTGTCCCCCCAATGGATCCTTCGAGAGATTTTACGGTAAGCATAAAAATCTCCTTTTATCCATCGGCTCCATTGGGGGACACAGACCGTGGGACTTACCAAAGCCGTCCCTTGGGTGGGTAAGGAAATCAGTCAGGTGGACAGCTGGACCACCGCCACCTGCAACGCCTTACGGCACAGAGAAGCATCAGCTGATGCAAAGGTATGAATCTGGTAGGACCTTGTGAAAGTGTGCAAAGATGACCACGTGGACGCTTTACAGAACTGCAAGGCCGAAGCCATGTGGCGGAGTGCCCAGGATGCCCCGAAAAACAGGTGGAATGAGCCCTAAACCCTGGAGGGTGGGATCTTCCCCTTGCAGCGGTAAGCTTCCGAAATAGCAGACCGGATCCACTGAAAAATTGTGGGCGTAGAAGCAGGTTATACAGAACGACGACCTTCCGGAAAAACAAAAAAAAGGAGTCACACTGCCGAAAGGAAAAGGTGACAGAGATAAGTCCGAACAGCCCTCACCACAAGTTTGTGGGGCAAACGCTCCCTGGTACAAGAAGGGACCGGACAAAAAGGAAGGCAGGACGATGTCCTCATTGAGATGAAAAAGTCAATCTCAAGAAGAAGGACGGACCTGGACGGAAAACAACTTTTCCTGGTAAACAACCAGGAAAGGAGAATGGCAGGAGAGAGCTGCCAGCTCTGTCCCCCTCCTAATCGAGGAAGAGCAATAAGGAACGCCACCTTCCAGGGAAGGAGGCGAAGAGGAACGTCCCTGAGAGGTTCAAAAGGAGCGCCTAAGACCAAGTGTAAGTCCCAAGGGGAAGAAGGAGACCGATAAGGAGGGGCAGCGTGCGCCACTCCCTGAAGCAGGTCTGGACATGAGAATTGAACGCCAGAGGACGTTGAAAAAGAATGGAAAGGGCCGAACTTTGACCCTTAAGGGAGCAGAGAGCCACCCTTGGGCCAGCCCGACTGCAAAAGGGAAAAGGGTCGGGAAAAGAAAACCACGACCTGAGAAAAAAGGCTGAGGCTCACACCAACGAAAATAAGACCACCAGGAATGGTGGCAAATATTTGCAGAGGAAGGCTTGAGAGCCCTCAGCATGGTGCGAACCACTTGGGAAGAGAAGCCGCGGGTCCTCAGAACCGCGGTCTCAACCGCCACGCTGTCAAAAGCAGAGACTGTAAATTGGGGTGGCACAGGGGACCTGAGATAGGGGGGTCTGGACGAGAGGGAAGGCGCAGCTTTAAGTCGTTCAGCGGCCTGACTGCAACGACGTACCACGCCCGCCTGGGCCAGTCTGGACCACGAGAATGGCGGGAACGCCCTCTGCTGTGAGTTTCCTCAGGACCCTGGGAATGAGAGTAAGGGGAGGAAACATAAGGTAGGGCAAAGCCCAACCAAGAAACACATAAGGTAGGGCAAAGCCCAACCAAGAGAGGAACGCTACGGTTGTGGCGGGACACGCAGAGGTCCATGCCTGGAGCGCCCCAGAGGTTGCAGGTCACCGCAGACTCCTCCGAATGTAGGGACCACTTGCCTTTGTCGGCTGAGGACCGGCTGAGAAAGACCACTTCCCAGTTGAGTATGCCCGGAATGAAAATCGTTGAGATGGCCGGAAACCTGAGTTCTGTCCAAAAGGGAATTTCTCAAAGAAGCAAGCAAAGATAGAAATGCCTTAGTCCCAACATGAGACTCAATATATGTATGAAAAAAAAAGAGAAAAAGCTCACTAATGTGCCATGATTCTGTTTAGGCAGTAGTGTGGAGATGAGAAGAAAGGTGTTTGCACTCACCTGAGCGTGTTGTGTCCCAGGCACAACACCGTAATCAGCTTTGATCCCAGATCTCTGGGGGACACGTGGTCTAGAAAGGGCTGCTGGCACCTCACAGTCCCGGGAACCGGTCCTGGACGTCTGGTCAATGGAAGCAAAAAGTGAGGATCTAAGATCCTCGGAAGAACACGGTGCTCCAAAAGCGCTCCTTTTCAAGATGAGTAATAGCCGTAGGTAGTAAGGGCTGCATAGACTAAAGTTTGTAGCCGGACATGCTGTGGGCGGGGCTTCTCTCTGCCTCCTCTGCTCCTGTCTTTCTGTCTTAGTCCCAACATGTTGATGGGAAGAAGGGCTTCTTGAGGGACCAAGGCCCTAGACCGGCTGGTCCTTGAAAACACCTCCCCAGCCCGACAGACTGGCAGGAAGGAGCGCCCCTGAAGCAGCAGGGGAAAACGAAACCACCATAGAAGGGACCGTCAAGACTGTCGAGATAGAACGATCTTGCGGTCGAGAGACAATGGAGACCTGTCCCACCGGAAGAGAGTCACCAGTTGAAGAGGTAGGTGATGAAACTGGGCGAATGGCACGGCCTCCACGGCTGCCACCAACCGACCCATGACATCCATGCAAAAGCAAATTGGAGCAGGGTGCCGAAGTAATTGGACTCCTGAAAAGAGAGTCAGCCGATTGACCGGTGGAGTAGAAAGCGGGCAGAGGCCGCGTCAAACTGGAGCCCCAGGAGAGAGGTTGGACTTGTCCTGATTGACCATCCAACCGAAAAGAGACACGGTCCGGAGGTCGAGACTAAGACTCTCCAGATTCTGGGCCCTGGTTGGAGCTCTGATCAGGAGGTCGTCCAAGTAAGGAATCCCTGAAACAACTCTTGTCCATAAAAGGGATATCACAGGTGCCAGGACTTTGGTAAGGCCTGCGGGGAAGTGGCCAGACCGAAGTGAAGAGCCACAATAGAAAAGACCGTCCGGCACTACAAGGCGGAGGTACCGCTGACGACCGGGAAATATTGGGATGTGGAGGCAGGCATCCTTGATTTCCACCAAGGAAGAAAAACTCCCCTTGACCCATGGATGCCAGCACCGAACGGAGAGACTCCATTCAGAAAGATACTGGGTGAGATGATTGAGAACCAAGATTGGGCGAACAGAAACGCCTTACTTGGGGACCACAAAGAGGTTGGAATAAAAAGGAACAAGGACAATAACCCCCTGGATGAAAAGGGAACTGGAGCATGCCCCGAACTGCCTTCGCTAGAGAGGGGGACCGGGAAAGAAAAAACAATCCCATGGAAGTGAGGCATATTCGACCCTGTATCCATTGACTACCACATCCCTGACCCAGGAATCCTGAACGTGCATGGTCCAGGCATCCCGGAAGGGTAAGAGGCGACCCACCATCCGAGAAAAGTCGGCGGGTGGGGGGGGCGACCCTTCAGGCCAAGGTAGGCCTACGGGTGCCTGATGGGCCGCAAAACTGCCGTAACGGTTAGCGGACCTCCGGGAGAGACGGGTCAGGAAAGAAGGAGCCCTCTTCCCGTAAAGGCGCCTGGCTGGACCCTTGTTGGTACCAAGGGTACGCAAGACTGGAAGGAGGAGGACTTCCGATAGAAAGTGGTTCTGCGAGCCTTATCCAGAGGCAATAAGGAGCTCTTTCCGCCCATTGCCTCACTTCTTGAAGGCGGTGACCGCTTTCCAGGCTTTAAGCACATGGATCGACGGAGGGCTACCAGGTAACCTGTGGCAAAGGGAGCACAGCGGTCGCGCATGGAAGCAGAACACAGAAAATCTTCAGCTAAGGAGAATGAGGAACTTGCTGTCCCAAAAGCAAATTGAGCCAAAGTCTCCACTGTCTTGTCCGCTGGATCCTTGAAGGCAGCCGCACCAGCCAACTGCAGGGTAGTCACCTTAGAAGGCGGGAGACCGGTGGATCCACAGTTAGAGAGGAGGACCACCGAGCAATGAGGTCTTTGGTGAAGGGATAACACGCTTGAACCTTCTTCTCAGGGTGCCACCAGGTGGATTCCAGCAGGGTGTCAAATTCAGTGTGAGACCTGAAAGTCTTGGGTGCCGGATGGGCACAAAAAAAGGAGACTTCTGGAGCCACGTCCGAAGTTCCTGGGTCCTTTAGATGGGAGGGGTCTCTTATGGCTGAAAACCAATGAGTACACCACATCAGGCATATCCGTGCGGTCCTCAGAGTCTGAGGCCGAATCAGAAACCTCATCCACAAGTTCTCCAGGAGAATGGGAACGAGGTGAAGCAGCACTGGAAGGGGTCGGGCATGATGAAAGGGAACTGTTGGAGCCACGTCCGAAGTTCCTGGGTCCTCTAGATGGAAGGTGTCTCTTATGGCTGAAACCAATGAGTGCACCATGAACGACATTTCCGTGCGGTCCTCTGAGTCAGAGGCCGATCAGAAACTTCATCCACAAGTTCTCCAGGAAAATGTGAACGTGTGAGGCGACCATTGCTACCAGTGGGAGCAATGGGGCGATGCCTGAGAGGGGCGTGCCCGTGCCTGCACAAAGACTCAGGGGATGAGTGAGATGAAACGCTGCAAGAACGTCAGTATAGGGGAAAAAAGTGACCCTCCGGAGGTCCGGTGTAGGGAGGGCCTCTCCAAGGCAGTCACCACATACCGGGAGACCTGAGCCACGTCTGATATAGACTGGGAGAGGGAGGGAACCTAGGCTGGAGGGGCGGCCAAACCCACCGGATCTGGAAGAGCAACCGGGGTAGAAATAGAAGGGGGGTCTGGGGGAGCAGTGGTGTAGCCCGAACAAGTGGTTCAGCAGAACCGGACATTTTTCAAGTTACAACCTTTGTTCCCTAAGGCAGCTGTGATCCATGAGAACTGTGGCTGAGATGAGAAAACCTCTGAACCAATAGCCAAAGGGGGGTCGTGCTAAACCCAAGGGCACTGCGATTGGCCCAGCAACAAAAAACCCCTATGCGTGCGCACAGCGCTGATTGGGGCTTAGTTCGCGCCCTTATGCAGGCTTCGGCGGCTCTGAGTGGGCGGAGTCAACGCGCACCGGGCCGCCGAAGAAAATACAGCCTGGATCTTAAATGGCGCGGGACTTACTGCCAGCAGCCACGCTGCAGAGATGAAGTAAAGCCCCGACCTTAATGGCGCCGCGCTGCCGAAGTGAAAGTAAGAACGGGCACCAAGCGCCCACAATAAAGAAGCGCCGTGGTTGTCTTCAGCAGTCGCGTTACAGTCAAACACCATACACACAAGTCCAGTGAAACACCAGACACACTACTCAGCCCCAGATATAATAAAAATTCCCCCGTGCAAGGAGGGAATCCCTCCTGGTTAGCCCCAACAGCCCACATATAGAAGAATGGGCCAGAAACTAGGGGTCTCCAGAGGTTGAAAGTCCGCTCCTGGGAGAAAAAAAAAGGGGGAAAAATACTCACCTCAGTCAGAAGAACTTACCTCATGAAGTCTTCCTATGAAGTCTTCAGCCAGCATTGTCACCTGCAGCAAGCCAAGCTCAAAGCGAGGCAAACCGGGAGGTAGGGGGACCTGGACCCATGAGGTACAACCCCAGACGCTGACCGTTGGCAAGAGGGGGTTAACAGTACAACCAAGATGCCTGCCACCTCTCGCAATGGGGAAACCGTGAACCGTAGTTCCTGAGTCCCCACCTGAAAACAGTAAATAAAAGGGAATAAAAAAAAAAAATCTTAACTCCAGACCATGTCTACCTCCTTAAGACACTAAGCTAAAACTGATTACCTCAGGTGCCTGTGGGCGGATATACCCTGCTGGGAGGAGCCGACTTTCTTGTTGCCATAGTGTCAAGCCTCCTAGGGACAGCAGCATATACCCATGGTCTGTGTCCCCCAATGGAGCCGATAGAGAAAAAGGGACAATAGAATTTTCGCCGGCTCACTGCACAAAACACTTTGGCTGAATCCCTCATGTGCACTAACTATAAGGACCGAAGATCACCGAAGAAGAGCACATGCGCTCGAAACACGTCTGATGGTAGGGTCGGTTTTACTTCTGTCCAGTGATCTTCAATAAAGCTGTTTCGTTATTTCAAGTGCTGGATCATCGTTCTTCTGTTTTGCACTATAAGGACATTTATGGACATTTATCAACAGGTTTAGTCAGGTTTTCTTTACTATAATTGTCGCAAAATTGTCGCAACTGCGACTACGCGATTTTTCGTGCGACTTTTTGACTGGAAAGCGAGAAAAGCAAGTTTTCCAAAAATTAACTACGTAGTAATAATTTTAAAATGGACTACAGGTAGTCAGGTATTTATTAACTGCGACAGTCGCAACTGCACAAAAAAGAGTCGCAACAGGGTTAAAAATTGACTAAATTTACTCCAGCTCAAACATGGAGCAGAAAAAGCTACTACCAAAGTAAAAAAGGAAAAATTGCTTGCGTGAAAGAAAATCATCAACAGGCTGAAAGCAGTTGATAAATACGTCACACATAAGCAAAAAAAAAGTAAGGAAAAAATTACTAAAAAAAAGAATACATAAGCAAACATTGATAAATGTCCCTCATTGTTTTTCTGAGCCTCAAATTCTACCATTGTGACAATTGACCTTCCAAATAAGGTGAAAGGTTGCCTCATTGCTGAACTCCGACCTGTCTGAATTCATCCTCTTCCAATCGGCCCTGTAGGTCCCCAACATTTCAGTCAGTCATCTGGTTTCAGCTCCGGAAGATGATGTAATCTATTTGGTGGCTACAACGAAGATGTGTTCGTAAGATACACCATACCATTGTTTGTGGCATCTGTAGTTCCCTACTAGTCCGCCTGGTTTGTCTTTGGTTTTCAGTCGCTGACTATTTACCACTGATGTTACCTTACCTACAGGACTTTACAACCCTTTACAACATCAATCCGGAGCAAAGCTATGAAGGACCAACCTACCAGGGAGCCCTCCAGGTTGAAGGTCTGCGCATTCTGACAGAGCAGCATAACATCCTTCTCCAGATCATTCAGACTGCGGTACTTATGATTCCTGATTCTCTCCTGAAAAAAACAAAAAGTACCACCTATATAATTTCACCTATTTGCACAAAACGAAATTCCAGATCCCAGGGTTTAGCATGTTTCTCTGCCAACCTTAATCTTTCTGAAGTCCACCGGCTTCCGGATCAGCTCATAATACTCTGGGAGTTCTTTACGAGATGGAAGCTGGATGAAAACTTCACTAAGCTGCCGTCCGCTGCCACTAAGATAGGAGACAGAGTCATTAAGCCTATGTTATTTATTAGTATTGTGAAAAAAGAACAAAAAATATAAAAAAACGCAGAAGGTAAAGAGGCTGAAGACCTTACCTGTCCTTATACTTGATAACGGCATCTACGATCTTCTTCATTTTCTTGGTGAGGTTGGGAGGGTTGGGGGAAAGCTTTTCTGCTGGAGGTCGCCCTCTTTTTTTCTTCCTCCCATCATCCTCCTTCTCCCTGTTTCGCGTGCTGGTAGTTGGGGTGCAGGGGGGGTCCACATCTCTTTTGCGCTTACGGGTGGTCTTTTTCTGACGTACCTCCTCTTCGATCTCCTCTAAAGTACCTTCCTCAATGGCCTGCAGGAAATAAACTACTTAGCTATAGACAAAGGAAGCTGGAAATATTCTGTACAAAGCTTTATGGTGAGCTGCAAGCTTGTGTGACACTGTAGTATACATTTTATTTACATTTACAACTGTGCAAAATGTAACAATTGAGCCCAAAATATTAAAATGGGTCCTGACACAAACCTTCAGCCACTGCTTCTCAGTCAGGGAGTCGCTGTAGTCCACTTCCTTTCGGTTACGGGATCCACGTCCAAACATCTTCTCCTCCTCCTCTTCACATGTCAGACGTTCAACTTCAGCATCGTCTTTAATGATCCAGGATGGAAGCTCGTCCTCCTCCATTAACCGGGGCTTGCGTTTAGGATTGCGGGCCTCTTCTCGCCGCCTGTCTAGATCCATTCTCTAAAAGAAGAAAAGTGCAAAAACTGAATGAGAAATGTTCGGCAAATATTAGATACAATTTAAGATAGTAGAAGACAGAGGCTCCAGAACTGCAAAGCAGCTAGGTAATGAATCATCCAGAATAGAGATTTAGAGGGAATCTGTTTACATCAAAACGGCTGACAGTTCCATACAGAAGTTGTGGAGGAGAGTGGATTAATTTATTATGTTTCAGTCATGCAACCTATAGAACGGACTGACATTTGATGCTCTGGTCAGTTATACAGCAAGTACCCAGGAGGCAGGCTTTTCACATTAGGTGCCCATCCCCCAAAAAACCTATCACTTGTAGCATCCCCAGCCATTATGTAACATTTTTATTATCTCTAGACAATCCCTTCAACTCAGTGACTTGACTGTACTTTCTACATAATGCATCTGATACACACCTGTGGCTATAGAAAGTACAAAAGTACAACGTTTATCATCTAACTTACCATAAACAAATCAAATTCTTCCTCGTGTCTGGCAATCATCTGATTAACCGTTTCATCATCTGGTACCTCATCTTCTTCCTATTGGCAAATAAGGTTCCATAGTTAGGACAGGTAAACAGAAAGCACTGGAAAATAGCGTTCTGGTTGAATGACCCAAAAGTCATCGTGATTTATTCTACCATAAAAAGATGTTCACCTGCTGCCTATAGTTTGTCCTTTTGCATCTACCCAATGGTACATTGTCATCTTTAGCGGGATCTTTAGAGGCACTGAAGATACCCTGATTTTTTTTTTTCCTAGTCTACATTATAAGCCCTCACCCATAATCACTATGTCATCCCCGGCTCAATCCCAGAATTGACTCCTTAAAACTCCTTAGTGGATGTGTTTGGGCTCTGGACGATGGCTGCTTGTATGTCTGTATGATTGACTAGTCCTGTATGTCTCCCCCTGTCTGTTCTCTTATACCTACTGTTTAAAAGTGGCATACATATACATTTGGGCAATATGAATGTGTACAGATTATTATGAATGCTATGCTCTCACTATAAGAGTTATGGTTGACCATATCTGGATCGTTCCCAGATACCAATTTATTGACACGAATCCTGAGACTGCCACTAGCTCTCAGACATAGACGACACCTCCTGGAACCACGCTGGCATCCTACCAGCAAATGACACATAAAACGTACGTTTTTATCGATACCTGTGTTATCTGGACTGTATGCCTTGTTTTATGCATTTGTAACTGTTGAGATTCTAACTTGCACTGTCTTATCATTTGTGTTACTGTGTTCTTGGATAACCTTTTATTCAATAAAACAAAATTGTTAAAAATAAATAAATAAAAAAAAAATATGTTATGTTCACCTTCCCTCCCCATCTGTCGCGCTGGTCAGAATCCGTACACACCTCATCCTGCTCCTCGTGTTCCAGGATGGCCTGCAGGAACGCTTTCCTCTCGTGGCTGGATGATTTTTGATCAAACATTCCAGCCTGGATGACTTTTTGGTCCACATTCAGCTTGTACTTAGCTGCTGCCAGGATTTTCTCTTCCACACTGTTCACTGTGCACAGACGCAACACTCGTACCTCGTTCTGCTGTCCAATACGATGAGCCCGATCCTGGGCCTGCAAATCCTACAAGAGCATGAGCAATGCACCATTAATAAGTGGTACTCTATAGAGGGAGCTTTTTTTTCTTTTTAAAAAAAAAAAAAAAAAAAAAAGCTAAAACCAGTCTGTAGTATTTGTTAAGGCAGAGAAACAATTAAGTAATTCTTTGCGTAATCTATCAACCGATAACTGTACATAATAGAGAAACACTGCTTGATAAAAATTAAGCTACTTATCAATGCACTCTGGGAAATAACATGCACCAGTCCCAGCATGCCCGGACTGCTGCAGACTTTCCAAGACCTGCTGGTATTTGTAGTTCTCCTTGCAGCTATAAAGCAGTCCTTCTTAAAGTGCATGTGCAGTGTTGCTCTCCCAACCCATTCTGCAAAGTTTGGTGTGGAGTAGAGATGGACTTTCTGGGCATTACACTGCAGAGACAACAGTACCAATGCTCAGCGAGTTCTGTGCACTAACCCTTTTCTGAATAATAGTGCTCATGCAAGGAAGGGACTTGCTGAGCATTGCTACAGTTGTCTAGGAAACTGTTTTGGCCCATCATGTCCAGCCTCTCTCCATGTCAAGGTTTGCAGAACAGGCGGGAAAACTCCCATTCTTGTAGGAAGATGAACCTGTTTCCAGTTGCTCCTTCTGACTATAATCTGGTTAAGATCTCGAGAGCTTTTAGAACCAATTACTACTTTTCAATAACATACAATGGTCATTGCGGAACCAATATTGTATGGTAAAGGACCACTGTATATACTATATTGCTTGTTTGTAGTACTCTACACAGCCTCACCTTTACTGAATGGGGCTTAGGAGAAACTAAAAACTTCTATTGTTGTGTATCATATTGCCTCATACCTGATGCGGATTCCAGTCACTGTCAAATATGATAACCGTGTCAGCAGACTGCAAGTTAAGACCTAAACCACCTGCACGGGTACTGAGCAGGAAGATGAAGTATTCTGAACCTGGCTCATTAAAGGTCTTCAGTAACATACCACGGTCTTCTGCTTTTGTGGTTCCTGAAGGATGAATATTATAAAAATTAATGCAGGAAAAAAAAGCACAAATGCACATGAACAATATAACCGCACCCTCCTCATTAAACCAATAATTGCAATACAGAAATCGTGCAACTCAATATTAGGGTTATGAACTGGATGTGTCCATGAAAGGCAGAGGTCAGGAATGGTCGTGGTTGCAGGTAGCATTGCAGGTTTACTCACCATCTAATCTGAGGTATTTAAAGCCACGATAAGCAAAGTAGTCTTCCATGATTGTCATGAGTGTGGTCATCTGACAGAAGAGCAGGACTTTGTGGTTGGTGGCTCGAAGCTTGGGAAGGATGCGGTCTAGCAGCTCAAACTTTCCAGAGGCCCGGTAGAGGTCCTGCCTATTGGGGGGATGGGGGATAAGTAAAGGGTCGCCATTGTTCAACACCACAGATCTATGGGCTCGCAGTCATAGAACACAACATAAACTGTATACAATACTCACCCCTGCACAATGCCTCCTGTGAAACCCAAGTGTTCAGAAAAGGATTCCTGTAATAAAAAAAAATTAAATAAAAAGTGCATTTCCAAATGTTATCTAGTTGGGTTGGTACAAGATAATTTGCATATATAGAAGAAATGAAATAAAGTCGGCAACTCACCACTGTATCTTCTTTCTTCTAGTTTATTGAGAACACATACTCACATATACAGTGCTTCATTTTGTACTGATCTGTGCAAAACTGTTACTGTTGCCTAGTGGTAACCCCCCCCCCCCCCTCACATGTCCCTCTCCGTACCTGTATACGCGAGTATGTGTTCTCAATAAACTAGAAGAAATGAGATCCAGTGGCGAGTTGCTGACTTTTTTCTTCTATATGCGCAAGGGTCCTATGGTCTTTGAATAAGTTAGAGCACCACCGCACCTACGAACAGCAGATTCCTACAATATCCTAACTGTAGGATCTTCCAAGATTTATTTAGTAGCAGTGCCGTACTATCCTCCTTTATACTTTGGTACAAGATAATTTTGCTTAATCGGTCACCAGTCCTTTCCTTAACCCCTTAAGGACGCAGGACGTAAATGTACGTCCTGGTGCGGTGGTACTTAACGCACCAGGACGTACATTTACGTCCTAAGCATAACCGCGGGCATCGGAGCGATGCCCGTGTCATGCGCGGCTGATCCCGGCTGCTGATCGCAGCCAGGGACCCGCCGGCAATGGCCGACGCCCGCGATCTCGCGGGCGTCCGCCATTAACCCCTCAGGTGCCGGGATCAATACAGATCCCGGCATCTGCGGCAGTGCGTGATTTGAATGAATGATCGGATCGCCCGCAGCGCTGCTGCGGGGATCCGATCATTCAGAACGCCGCACGGAGGTCCCCTCTCCTTCCTCCGTGCGGCTCCCGGCGTCTCCTGCTCTGGTCTGTGATCGAGCAGACCAGAGCAGAAGATCGCCGATAACACTGATCTGTTCTATGTCCTATACATAGAACAGATCAGTATTAGCAATCATGGTATTGCTATGAATAGTCCCCTATGGGGACTATTCAAGTGTAAAAAAAAATGTAAAAAAATGTAAAAGTAAAAAAAAAAAGTGAAAAATCCCCTCCCCCAATAAAAAAATAAAACAGTTTTTTCCTATTTTACCCCCAAAAAGCGCAAAAATTTTTTTTTATAGACATATTTGGTATCGCCGCGTGCGTAAATGTCCGAACTATTAAAATAAAATGTTAATGATCCCGTACGGTGAACGGCGTGAACGAAAAAAAAAATAATAAGTCCAAAATTCCTACTTTTTTAATACATTTTATTAAAAAAAATTTATAAAAAATGTATTAAAAGTTTTTTATATGCAAATGTGGTATCAAAAAAAAGTACAGATCATGGCACAAAAAATGAGCCCCCATACCGCCGCTTATACGGAAAAATAAAAAAGTTATAGGTCATCAAAATAAAGGGATTATAAACGTACTAATTTGGTTAAAAAGTTTGTGATTTTTTTTAAGTGCAACAATAATATAAAAGTATGTAATAATGGGTATCATTTTAATCGTATTGACCCTCAGAATAAAGAACACATGTCATTTTTACCATAAATTGTACGGCGTGAAAATGAAACCTTCCAAAATTAGCAAAATTGCGTTTTTCGTTTTAATTTCCCCACAAAAATAGTGTTTTTTGGTTGCGCCATACATTTTATGATATAATGAGTTATGTCATTACAAAGGACAACTGGTCGCGCAAAAAACAAGCCCTCATACTAGTCTGTGGATGAAAATATAAAAGAGTTAGGATTTTTAGAAGGCGAGGAGGAAAAAATGAAAACGTAAAAATTAAATTGTCTGAGTCCTTAAGGCCAAAATGGGCTGAGTCCTTAAGGGGTTAAAACAGTCTTGAAAATTGAAATGTACATTTATGGGAATGTAAAGGGAATGTAAGAGACTACATTTTTTTTCTCCTGGTTTATGCCAGATACTGAAACTTTTTTTCACCCAGCATGTTTGATGGAATAAAAGGGAGAGGAGAGGTTATCTAATGTGTATGTAACATCTATAACTTAAGAATCGGTGGTTGTATTTTTTACTGACTTCTCTTTTTTATACGGTGTTAAAATAAAAAAAATAATTGTAATTATTTTTTAGTGTCAAAAGATATATTTATTGAAATCAAGGAAACTGTACAGAGAAGTATATTTCAGCCATAGTTAAACAGTACAGATATTACTTACAGCAAGTTTTGAACCTAATGTAGTCTCACCTTAGACAACAACCGGCAGTAGTGTCAACCAACTGGGGTGAGGATCAGTGGATCCGGAGGGGGACAGCAGGGAGGTAAGGGTGGGGAGGGAAAGGAGGGTGGGTGGTGAAGAGGAAGGGTAGGGGAAAGAGCAGTAGGAACAAGCAATCCGTGTCATTAAATGTTTCTCACCTATTAATACAGTGCATCACAAAGATAGGTAGTACGTCAAGTCCGGGGCATGGGGAGAAGACAGCCATGGCTCCCAAACCTTATCAACGTTATCTCTGGTATCAGCTCTAATTGCATTAAGCTTTTCAGATAGCAATATTTGATTCACCCTAGTGATTACCATTGAGCTAGATAAAACGTTGGAGCACCATTTAGACGCCGGGCCGCCAATAGAATATATTGAGTTAACTTAAATGAAGCAAAAGACATGACCTGCGGCCTACGTCCTAATAAGCAAAGTAATTATTTTTTTACTGTAATTTATTTTTTCTTACGTTTTTGCACGTTATGGAAGATTTTATCTTGCTTAAGCTGTTTAAGAGCATTTCAAGATAGAGATAGATATTGTTTAAGGCCAAGTAGCCACCAAAATGTATAGTAAATACCAAAATATATAGTAAAATGGAAAACGTGAAAAAATAATCACCAAAAAAATTAAGTAGATTTTTTTTAACGCTTCCCGTAAAATCTCTGAGGATCCATTGGGGGGACACAGAGACCCTGGGTATATCTAGTTGTCACTATGAGGCCCCTCCTGACAGGATATACCCAGCCTACTGACTACAGCTAATCAGTTTAGTCCCAAAGCAGTAGGAGAGGACCGACAGAAGGAAAAACCGTAACTGTCCGGGGGAGGCCAGACAAAATATAACCGAACCAACCCCCGGACAGACAACCAAACCACAGACACCAGAACAAATGGGTGGGTGCCGTGTCCCCCAATGGATCCTCCAAGAAAGATTTTACGTTAAGCATAAAAATTCTACTTTTCTCGGTCAGCTCCATTGGGGGACACCGGGACCGTGAGACATACCAAAGCAGTCCCCGGGGTGGGAGAGACCCAAGCAAATCAGGTGGAAGGCTGGCCCACAGACACCTGCAACACCTAGCAACCCAGGCCGGCATCAGCAGACGAAAATGTGTGCACCTGGTAAAATTTGGTAAAGGTGTGCAAGGACGACTAGGTGGCCGCCTTACAGACCTGTAAGGCTGAAGCCCTGTTGCAGAGAGCCCAGGTGGCTCTGAAGGAATGAGTGGAATGAGCCGAGACCCTAAAGGGCAGAATCTTTCCTTTGCAGCAGTAAGCTTTCGAGATGGCAGAACGAATCCACCACAAAATGGTCGTCTTGGAAGCGAGAAGTTCCTTACGATGACCCTCCGGAAGCACAAAGGAGTCACACTGACAGAAAGAGGAAGTGACCGAAAGGTAGATCCAGACAGCCCGAACCACGTCAAGACAATGAAGCAAGCGTTCCTTGGGATGGGACAGAGAGGGGCAAAAGGAAGGGAGGACGATATCCTCATTTAAGTGACCACCTTAGGTAAAACGTTGGGGATGGGCCAGAAAACAACTTTGTCCTGATGCAGGACCAAATATGGGGAACTGCAGGAGAGAGACACCAGCTCAGAGACCCTCCGGATGGAAGTGACCGCAACGAGGAAAGGACACAAAGACGTCTTTGAGAGGTTCAAATGGAGCACCCTGTAAAGCACCAAAAAACAGATTCAAATCCCACGGAGGAGTGAGGGATCTGTACAATGGAGCCGCATGAGCCACGCTCTGTAGATAGGTGCGGATGTGAGGATCGGACGCCAGAGGGCACTGAAAAAGGATGGAGAGAGCAGACACCTGACCCTTAAGAGAACTGCGGGCCAAACGTTGCTCCAGACTGTAGAAAGGACAGCAGGCGCAGAAGGGAGAAGACGACCGGGTGAGATGGATTGAGACTCACACCATCGGAAGTAAGACCTCCAAGTACAGTGATAAATCTTTGCAGAGGAAGGCTTGCGAGCCTTGATCATGGTGCGGATCACCATGGGGAGAGAACCCTCTGGCCCTCAGAACCGCAGTTTCAACCGCCATGCCGTCAAATGCAGCGACAGCAAACTGGGTTGGCAAAGGGGACACAGTGAGCAGGTAGGGACGAACTAGGAAACACAGTGGTACGTTGGCAACAAGGCAAACGACATCAGTGTACCACGCGCGCGCCTGGGCCAGTTTGGAACCACGAGAATGGTGGAGACGCCTTCTGCCTTGAGCTTCCTCAGGACCCTGGGTAAGCGGTCCCTTGGAAAGGAAAAACTCGATCAGATAGCTGTCGGAAACAATATCTCGGACCCAAGAGTCTTGCACCCGAGCAAGCCAAACGTCCCAGAATAGGGACAACCACCCACCCGAAAAGAATTTCCGGGTGGGGGCGCCCCTTCAGGCGGAGGGAGACTTACGGGTGCCTGACTTGGCTGCAAAGCAGCCTGATTGGTTATCCAACTTCCAGGAAGAATGTGCCTTGAAGGTAGGAGCCTTCCTATCCTGTAAGGACACTGGCCTTGCTGCCTGACCCAAACCAAAGGACTGAAAGGAGGTACACTTCTGGCGGGAATTGGTACGATGGGACTTGATCTGCGGTAATAAGGAACTCTTACCTCCAGTAGCCTCTGAGATCATCTCGTCCAGGCGTTTTCGGAAGAGCTGGGTCCCGGAGAAAGGAAGTTCCGTGAGATTTTTTTTTTTGAAGCAGCGTTGGCATCCCAGGCTTTGAGCCACATGAAGCAACAAATCGCCACTAGGTAACCTGTAGCAAAAGCCGTACAGCGCCCAGACTGCAAGGAAGCAGAGCACAAGTAGTCTTGACAGGCGGGAAACCAGGGGATCCACAGTGGGCGGCGTTGTCCCTTCCGCAATCAAAGTCCCTTAGTCGTGTTTCTCTGGATGCTTCCATGCCGCTTCCAGTAATGTGTCAAATTCTGAATGAGAGCTGATTACTTTAGGAGAGAGACTGGAGCAGTGGAAGGAAACTTCTGGAGCTAGGTCCGAAGTTCTGGGGTCCTCCAAGCGAAAGGTGTTTGATGGCTAACAGCGGGCTGTCCACCATGTCGGACATGCTGGTTCGGTCCTCTGGATCAGAGGCAGAACCCGACGCCTCATCTTCCAGCTCCCCAGGAGAACGGGAGCGGGTGGAAGCAGCCTTAGATGAAGGAGAGGCGGACCTGGCACGTAAAGCTGGAAACCTAGAACGGCGACCAGGAGAGCGGCCCCTCGAACGGGGGCGCTGCCGGGATGTCGGGGAAGAGGAGCGAGACTCAGGAGGAGACCACCTGTCCCGAGCTCAGGGTTCTGGAGAAGAGCCAGAGGACAACACCTTAGGGCACTTGTGAGATCACCCGAAAGGGGTGTTAGGCGAGACTGAGCGAGTCTCCCTGGAGGGTGGGCGCAAGGAAGAACGTTCCAAGGCCGTAACAACGGAACCGGAGACCCGCACCAGATCGGAAATAGACTGAGAAAGGGAGGAGGGGGAGCAGAACCCGCACGTATTGAAGGACATACTGGGTGAAAGGACCAGGAGGGCTGGGGTGTGCAGTTGTGCAGGCAGGGCAGGTGGATTCCGCAGGGCCACAAGGCATTTTGCTTTTGCAGCCCACACAAGAGTAATAAGTGACTAGGGCTGCAGTCACCTGTCTGGGGGGGGGGGGGGGGGGGATGTTCGGGTCTAGGGTCGGACATAGGAGTAAGAAAATGGACCGAGTCAGCAGAAAATAATTGGAGCAATATCACCCAGGTCCTGTGTCCCACGATGGAGAGGTGGGGATAGCTGAGAAGAGCAACCACTCGGTTCAGTCAGGAGAAGCAGGCTGCAGCTGAGAGGAGGAGCAGCTACTCTGTCCGCACAGGAAGGGAAGGAGATAAGGAGGTACTGACCCTCTATAAGGAGGGGGGGAGGTGCTGCAGTAGCCAGCATGGACCTCCAGGAAGCCCATTGGAGGAGAGAAGGGTGGTGCCTGGAAAATGAACCCCCCCCCCCCCCCCCCCCTGAAGTGCGCTATCACCTTACAGGCCAGTGGGGGGGGGGGGGGGGGAGGAGGGAGCCCTGAGACAAAGTGGGTGGAGCTATAATGAGCGAGCGGGCCGCAGCCTACAGTAATCACCCTCCCCCTGAGAGAGACCCGACAGTCTTCAGCCAGCTAGGTAACACTTGCATCATGCCGGGCTGAAACAGCGAGACCCTGGACCCAAGGTACAACCCCAACCCCAGGTGCTGGCAGGTGGTGGGAAGGGGTTAACAGTGCATACTGTATTCCTGTGCCCCTTCATCACATATGGGGGAACAGTGCGTGCCATGCTCCTGAACCCCCACCTGAAAGAGAGAAAAAAGAAAAAAAACTAAATATATGTCCCTGACTAGAAAATAAAAAAGCAAAAGACCAGGTCTGGAGAGCTCTAAAGACACTAAGATAAAACTGATTAGCTCAGAGTCCGTAGGCGGGGTATATCCTGCCATGTGGGGCCGACTTTCTTTCTTTGCCTAGTGTCAGCAAGATATACTCAGGGTCTCTGTGTCCCCCCCAATGGAGCCGACCAAGAAAATATGTTAAACATGAAAAGCTTGACGCATTCCCTACAAGCAATACCGGACACAAAGCCTTTGCTGTAACCAGTTTCTTTCACTATCTCTTGCTTTATGTAAAGCTCACGTCACCTTTAGACCACTTACCTCTATGTGTTGGAACATGTATGGGTGGTTGCAGATTTTTCTAAGCTGCATAATGGTATTCATGAGGGTCTTGGTACCACCTTTACCCTGTGAGAAGAAGAGTTACATTCCATGAGACTGACATGGCAGTGCACCGATATGATCATTACACTGTGGCAGAACAGTTACCTTTTTGTCCTTCTCTGATCCGTCTGTGAGGAGAATGCCCTTGGCCTGCATGTGCCTGTACAAGACCCTTTGTAATGCAGACATGTCACATTTGATCACATATTCCACCTAAAGATTGAAGGCAACAGTCATTCATGTATAATTTTCACACAATACCCCCGTATAGGAAACTGAACAAGTAATGGCCATTCAGTGAGGCTCCTATATGTATATACTCCCAATGACTGGATTAGCTTTTGCTGTGTAGAGACAGCCTGGTTTTGAAACACTTGAGGAGGCACCAAGCGCAGGGGCTTTGATATTTCTAACATGTTTCAGTATAGTGGTGGCAGTCCCAAGGACTGAGGACTACTTACCTTCTCTGGCAGCTGAGCCTCCACCTCCTTCTTTAGTCTGCGCAGTAAGAAGGGACGCAGCACCTTGTGCAGACGGCGGATGATCAGGATGGTTTCTTCTTCATTTAGATCCACCTGGAAAACAAGACCTGAAGTCAGATAAACCATATCTACCCAATACATCCCTTAGATCAGTGTTACGTAACCAGTGTGCTTCCAGCTGTTGCAAAACTACCACTCCCAGCATGCCTGGACAGCCATAGGCCATACATTATGGAGCAAAACTCCTCAAGCTTCTTGGGGTTTTTTTTTTTTTTTTTTTTTTTTTAAGCTATTAAGCAGCATAAGGAACTAAAAAGCCCTTGATAAAATGTTGCCTTTTAGGAAAATTGGGAAATTACCCTTTTAACCCCTTAAGGACTCCGCGATTTTCAGTTTTTGCATTTTTCGTTTTTTCCTCCTTACCTTTTAAAAGTCATAACCCTTCCAAATTTTCCACCTAAAAATTCATATTATGGCTTATTTTTTGCACCACCAATTCTACTTTGCAGTGACATTAGTCACTTTACCCAAAAATCCAAATCGATGAGGTCCTGTATTAGCAGTGGGTCCCAGCCGTTGATGGCCGCCGGGATGACCAGATATGACCGGGGGGGGGGGGGGGGGGTCACCACGTGACCCCGCGTTATATCGTGGGAGCCGGCGCAGGACGTAAATATACATCCTGCGTTGCTAAGGGGTTAAAGACCACATAAGGGGGGAAATGACTGCAGAGATCTATCTATCTATATATACACACACACACACAAACCTATGGGATGCTTTAGCGCAAGAAAAGATCACTCCCCTCACATCCCATATTCAAAGCATTGGCCCAATCCCCTGGAGACTGTTCAGAACTAGATGAGCGAATTCTTGGAAGACAAGTAGCTGCAAATTCAGGTCACGCAGTGACTCAGGTCTCAGAGCAGTTTGCAGTGAATCCTGCCAAGATGACATCAGTGTCAAGTTCTGCACAGCTGTTTCTATAGCAGCCAGGACTGAGCACCAAGGATCAAAGGCGGCTTCTGCTTTTTAGGAACAGAAGATTACAGAGCACACACCTCGTCTGTAAATACGGTTACTTTACGGACCCAGTTAACCATATCAGTCAGCAACCTGGAGAAAACAGGATGCAGACATATGCTGTTATAGGGCGCATCGGACCCCATTCACTTCTATGGCCAAACAGTCACTAAGTGCCTCCTTTCTGGACATACGAGCTATTTTATAAGCACAACAGCCTGCCTAAAATAGCAGATCCGTCCTTATAGGTCACTAGGGGGGACTTCGTTCTGCAATCAAAGCGAATGGGGTCTGCTGCTCCAGTTAACCGTATATGTCAGCATCCCGTTTTCAGGAGAAGGGGTTGCTTCAATACACGTAATTTAACTTTTTGACCCCTAGAATACTATAAGCCGAAATACTTTGAGTGCTGTTTGGTCTGTCCCTTCCAGAGTCTAATCGATGAGTGGAACAAAGCATTGCAGGACATGGCTCCTACAGACCCCTCCACTCCTAACAAATAGAGTAGATACAAGTCTCATGTTGTCATACAAATGCTCATAATTCAGCTTGTGACCCTATAAGGGATACCAGACAGCCAGAAGGGTAAGTATAGGGGAAGCAGGGGTATTAGCTGCACTGGGGCCTTGATGCTTAAGGGGACCCAAAGGCACCATTGCCCTATAAGAAAACTCAGCATTTTAAATGGCTCTCAGACACAAGGCCCCGTTGCAGATTTAGCATTGGGGCCCTGAAGCTACAAGTTACGCCTGTGAAGATCCCTAATTAAAATAGAAAGAGAAAGACAGAGGCTATAAGAGTACATTAGGAAAGTTCTCTTTAGCTGCTGGGTAGCCCAATGGCATCTTCCTCCACAAAAGGGTTTACTAGTCAGTCAGTCAAACAGGAAGGTAAGTGGATTCCCCCTCCCCCCCCATACCTTCTCTCCAGTCATGGCAAAAGGAGCATTGAACCACTGCTCAAAGGTGCTGCAGCTTTTGAAGATGGTCGGGAGCAGGAAGTTCAGAAGAGCCCACAACTCCGGCAGCTTGTTCTGCAGAGGCGTCCCGGTGAGCAGTAAGCGACGCGGGGCCACATAATGGGTGTTAAGGACCTGTGTCAGCTTACAGTGATGGTTCTTCATGCGGTGACCTTCATCTACAATCATGTACTTCCAACGGATCTAAGAAAGACCATAAAGTGTTAGGACGCAAATCTTGCGATACAGATGACCAGGTAAAGCCAAAATTGATGACAGCGCTTACCTTGGCCAGGATGTGCTTGTCCTTAATAATGTATTCATATGTAGTGAGGAGAACGTTAAACTTTCCGCTACGGAGAATAGGAACAAAAGCGCGACGAGCAGCAGGAGACCCCTACAGGCAGAGACAAGGGTTACACACAATGTACCAACAGGCAGTGCCCACCAAGCACAATTGTGAAAATATAGCCTGCGTTACCTTGTAGGACACCTTCACCACAGATGGCCCCCACTTGTCAAACTCATAAACCCAGTTAGACAGTGTCCTGAAAGAGAGGAGAAAAAATGTCATATAGAGGAGAATGCGACGAGTGGAAATTAAACTGGTATTCTGGTTATGTAAAACCAGGATAGGGGACAAGTGTCTGATCGCAGACGTCCGACCACTGAACAGGGCCGGTCTCTTGCCTCAGAGTGCTTTGGCCGCCATCTTCCAAGACAAACTGGTCTTAGGAGTAAATGTCTGCTCCACCAATCGCCAACTGCAGCAATGACACGCTTCAGCCTGTCATTATCTGCGTGGCCAACACTCCCAAGATCAGTTCATTTGGAAGGTGGAAAACTTAGAGGTAAGAGGCAGGCCGCATTTTGGATATTTCCGGGACCAAGCACTTAGACACTTATTTCCCTGTGCTGTAAAGAGGAAATTGGTTTTACATTTAAAAGTGGTAATCTGAGCTTCAACATTGCTTTTACAACCTAGATCAGTGGTCTACAAACTGTGGACCTCCAGATGTTGCAAAACCACAGCCATTGACTGTCCAGGCGTGCCGAAAGTTCTAGTTTTGCAAGATCTGAGGGGCCACAGTTTGCAGACCATGACCTTCATGATAAATCAAAGCCCCCACAAGACATGAAGCTGGGGGATTGGAAAAATCGCTATCCATCAAACTACCTCTCTGATAAAAACTACCGGAGGTGTATGACAGTGTGAACTTTAGAATATTGTGGGAAACAAAAGAAAAGTCAAGTAGATGAAGTCACTCACGATAAAGGAACTATGATGAGGAAGGGGCCATTGATGCGCTTGTGTTCCATGAGGTATGTGATCAGAGCGATGGTCTGAATAGTCTTCCCCAGACCCATTTCATCAGCGAGGATACCATTCAGGTTATTGTTGTACAAAGAGACCAGCCACTCCAGACCCTTGATCTGAGGAAAAGACGCGGTGTGACATTCGTTATGTCACTGAATTGCTGTGTTGTCCTCATCCGCACACTACGTCACCCTTCACACCAATCTGCTTACCTGGTACTGTTTGAGGATTCCATTGACCAGCAGAGTGGACTGCTTATCTACCCTCTCAGTCACAGCATGAGCTACAGCGTAGTATGACTGCAGGCCGGCCTCAACCTGCTGACTGTACTCGTCATCCACGTCCTGCTTGGCACTCCTGAGGGAAGAGAAGAGTCACCAAAGAATGCAAAGAAAACCCAAAACTATACAACTTCTAGAAAGTGAATGCTTTCCGCCTATAGGGAATGAGATCGCTTTCCTACTATTGTGATGGAATTAGGAAAAAAAAGACTGGTGCTTAAGTGATGATCACACAGGGAGAGGGGGTCAGCCCAAACAATGAGCTCTCACTCAAGCCTATAAGAAAAATCCCCCTTGCTAACCAAATAGCAGCCAGGAGTTATGTAATCCCTAAATGTCAAGCAGAACCTTACATCCTCCAATGCATACAAACTAGACCAAGTGTGGGTAACTTCGTGTTAGGGATCGACTGATATCGATTTTTTAGGGCCGATACCGATAATCGGTGGTGGTTAGGGCCGATAGCCGATAACATATACCGATATTCCGGTATAAGTTATCGGCTATTTATCCCCTTGCGACACCGCTGCAGATCATTGATTTAAAGCGGGCGCTTTAAATCAATGCACTGCAGTGGCTTTTGCGGTGCCATAGGCCGCCGCCGCCGCTACCACCCGCTTCTCTCCCCCTACCTGTCAGGGTGGTCCGGGCCATCCTTCTTTCCTGTAGTGTCCGGCGGCATTCCGGGTGGAGGGTGAACCAGTCCGGGCTGTCCTTCTCCGGGGCTCATCTTCTCCACTCCGGGCAGACTCAGTCCTAGTAACGCAGCATAGACGCCGCTGCACAGCGACACACATGACATCACGGCATCTATGCAGCATACTAGGCTGAAGCCTGCCCGGATTGGAGAAGATGACCCCGGGAGGACAGCCCGGACCGGTTCACCCTCCACCCGGAATGCCGCCGGACACTACAGGAAGGATGGATGGCCCGGACCACCCCCATTATGGGTAAGTTTCATTTTTTTATTGACTCGTAGGGTGGGGGAGGGGCCCGACCGGTATAAGCGGTATGGGCAAAAATACATACTGTAATACCGCCCAGCACTACGGTGGGGGGTGTGACACGGTGCGGTGGGTCGGTCGCGGTGCGGTGGGGGCATTATCGGCAAGGTAATTGCCGATACCGATAATGCCCAAAATCGTTATTATTGCCCGATAATGTCGGCCATACCAATAATCGGTCGATCCCTACTTCGTGTTTCATAATAATTGACCGTTAAGCTATGTTCACATGGCAGAAATTTTTGCACAGAATTCTGTATGAAAATTCTGCAGAAATGTATTGCCCATTCACTTCAATGGAATTCCTGCAGTATTGGCCCTAGATTCGGGCAGAATTTTTATGTGGAATTCAGTGTAGAATATCTGGCCTGTGAACATAGCCTTACTGTGTTCTCCACCCTTTGGCAGAGATTTAGCACCCAACAGGCCCTGACTCCTGAAGGCTGGAAGTTGTAGTTTTACAAGCTGAAACCTTATAAAAACTTTAAATTATATTTTCAACCTTTAAAATGACATTGCATCATGGTTGGTTCAAAAATGACAGGTCTCTAGCACCTACGCATCCTTCGCTATGGTTAAAGAAGTAGTGCAGTGAAAGATAACAGATGGAGCGCACTTGTGCCGTAACTTCGGTGGAAACAACTATAGATATGATGTTAGAGGTTATGCTAACCTGAGGATGTTGTACGAAGAGAACAACATCTAGTAGCGCATACACCCGGTATCCGGGATAGAAAGTCAGGAGCCGCCCGAGGATGGTCCCGTGTCTGAGAGGATCTCTGACCGGTACTAGGAAGCTGGAGGTGTCCCGGAGGAGCAGACAAAGGATTCGTCGTTGTGGCGCTCACACGGCAGGCTTCTTGAAGTGGAAGCAGGAGGAGAATGTGTCTCCACGGTAAATAACCAAAGCGGACAGGTAAGTAAATAAAACAAAGTGCGCTTTATTACATTAAAAGTGAACGGACTACGCATTGCGAGGGGCTAGAATCCCTCTTCCTCAGGTTCAAGGTCATTGGACCTGACGAGGGGGTCTAGCCCCTCGCAACGCGTAGTCCGTTCACTTTTAATGTAATAAAGCGCACTTTGTTTTATTTACTTACCTGTCCGCTTTGGTTATTAACCATGGAGACACATTCTCCTCCTGCTTCCACTTCAAGAAGTCTGCCGTGTGAGCGCCACAACAACGAATCCTTTGTCTGCTCCTCCGGGACACCTCCAGCTGCTCCGTACGGGGGTCAGCGCGTCCCCTTCCAGCAGACTGCCGGGGCCCTGTTTTAAGAGATCCTGGGAACCCCCCCAGTGATCTATAACTTATCCCCTTTTCCTTTGGATAGGGGATACGTTCTCTTCCATTACAGAACTAATTTAAGGATACTTAGGTGTCAGAAACACTGTTTTGTACCAGTTATTATGCAATTTGCCATTTAAAAGGCTGAAAACAAAATCTGAAGGTTTTTAAAACCGCGCCTGCAAGATTCATCGTTCTCTCTACTTTAACACGTAGTGTGGACTTTATTCAAAAAAGGGTGAACTGGACATTACTTTTAAAGTTGAGTGAACTTACAGTAAATTGAGAACATCGCAGCTCGGCTGTTGATTACTTTAGTCTGCGAAAATTAGTTCAGCTTTCCAAGGGCTCTGGTTGCCTGGAAAAGTCCGGGATGACAGTCTTAGGTTTACTAGGTCTGTATAAACCTTTTCCAGGCAACTGAAGCTCTTGGAAAGCTGAACTAATTTATGTAGACTAAAGTAATCAACAGCCGAGCTTGCAAGGTTCTCTACGAGCCAATTTACTGTAAGTTCGCTCATCTCTAATGACATTCTTTGAATGTTTTAGAATCTGCAGGCAGCCAGGACATGCGGGGAGTTGTAGTTCTGCAACAGCAGGAGTGCCACAGGATGGGGGAACACTGGCCTATTATGTTTGAATTCAAACATTTGGCCAGCAGGTGGCAGCGTCATACAGTAATAATCGGTTCTGCTCATATTCAACAAAAGAATATAATGATGCAGCCTAAGAAGAGTGTTCAATTTGCAGGAAAGAGGGTATTGTAGATGGGGTGGAAAAACACTGCACTGCGTATGAGGGGCACGTGGCTAAACTATATCCGGGAGTGTGGATTCATTTGGTGGACACGCTGTATGAGGCGCATTGGACTTCATTTTTGAGCTTGTGGTTATGGCGGTATAAAGGAAGCCATACACGTCTAAGGCAGAGCTGGAATTTCAGTTGCACCCTATAGTTGACAACATGTAGGAAGAGGGGCAGCAAAACCAGAGGTGCAGCAAAACCAGCTCAAAAGGTGGAGGAAAAATGTATATAATTTGAGCTGCTTCTATACTATTCACCATAATGGAGAGTAATGGTACATGCAAGACCGCCAACTAACTGTGAGCAACCTTTAAAGCAGTGTTTCTCAACCAGAGTGCCTCCAGCTGTTGCAAAACTACAACTCCCAGCATGCCCGAACAGCCTTTGGCTGTCCGGGCATGCTGGGAGTTGTACTTTTCCTACCAGGGTGCCTCCAGCTGTTGCAAAACACTGCTTTAGAGGGTCATCTCTTAGGCCTCCATACTGAGGGTAGAGGTGAGCATCACCAGACTTGAGCCAAGCACCCGAACTATTAAAGGGGTATTCCGGGCCAAAACATTTTATTCCCTATCCAAAAGGATAAGGGATAAGATGTCTGATCACGGGGGGGGCCTGATTCTGGGACCCCCCGCGATCTCTCTGCAGCACCCGCATTCTATGCGGGGCTGAGTCTCCAGTTTGAAACCTCAGGGTTTCCGGGACTGGGGACGTAACATCACGTCCCCTCCATTCATGTCTATGGGAGGTTGCGTGACGGTTTCCGAAACTAGAGACACAGCCCCGCATAGAATGCAGGTGCTGCAGGGAGATTGGAGGGTCCCAGCAGTGGGCCCCTCCCCGCGATCAGACATCTTATCCCCTATCCTTTGCATAGGGGATAAGATGTTTTTGGCCGGATTACCCCTTTAATCCACACCCCAGCGTTACACCACAAGTAGCAAAACTCACTCGATAATCTCTCGAGCGTAGATTTCCGAAACATCGTCACTATCCGGGTTGGGAATCTTCTTCTCCTCCACTGAAGGTACAGAGGCAACAGGGGGCGCTGTCTGCTCCTCCTCTTCCTGGAATTAGACAGCAAGTTAATACCAAAGCTATAAACATAAGAGATGGAGAATGAACTCCAAATAATATAATTTAGAGGTATATTTTACAGATGCACACTCACTCTAAGCAGATCTCTCACCTCCTCCTCCTCATCGGATCCACTCTCCTCGCTGTCAGATCTCGGAGCAACTTCATATCTATTTAGCATAGGAATTAGTCATTTTAGGAGAACTTGTATCAGATCACTACAAGACCCGAGACCTATGGTTCAGGCTGCATTCATACACAGCTGTATTTTCATTCTATTTCTGGTCAAAAACAACCAAGTGGATCCTTGGGAGAAACTTACCAAAAAAAATAAATAAAATCATGGTCACACAGTGACTACCCACAGACAACCACTAGAGGCAGCGCACTGTACACAGATTTATACAGCTTCTATTAAAAAGGGGTACTCTGGTGGAAATTATTATTATTATTTTTTTTTAAATCAACCGGTGCCAGAAAGTTAAACAGATTTGTAAATTACTTCTATTTAAAATATTCCTTCCAGTACCTAGCTGCTGTATGCTCCAGAGGAAGTTCTTTTCTTTTTGAATTTCTTTTCTGTCTGACCCCAGTGCTCTCTGCTGACATCTCTGTCTATGTCTGGAACTGTCCAGAGCAGGAAAAAATCCCCATAGCAAATCTCTATTGTTCTGGACAGTTCCTAAAATGGATAGAGGTGTCAGCAGAGAGCACTGTGGTCAGACAGAAAATGATCTCCTCTGTAGTATTCAGCAGCTAATAAGTACTGGAAGAAGATTTTTTTAATAGACGTAATTTACAAATCAATTTATTAACTTTTTTGGCACCAGTTGATTTAGAAAATAAATAAATAAAAGTTTTCCACCCTTTAACCCCTTAACAACCACAGACCCTGCGTCATATTGGGTCGGTCCCGGCATGTAACTGAAGCTGGGAATCGGGGCTAATAGCACCCGGCAGCGATCGGTTTGCCCCGGGTCCATTCTGTCCATTTTAAGAACTGTCCAGAGTAGTAGAAAATCCCCAAAGCAAACATATGCTAACATATTCCAGTTCCTAAAAAGGAAAGAGATGTCAGCAGAGAGCACCGTGTTCCAAAAAGAAAATTTCCTCTGTAGTGTTCAGCAGCTAATAAGTACTAGAAGGATTAAGATTTTTTTTTTATGGAAGTCATTTACAAATCTGTTTAACTTTCTGGCACCAGTTGATTTAAAAAAAATAAAATAAAATAAAAAAGGCTTTCCACCGGAGTACCCCTTTAATCTTCCCTTTACTTTCTAAGGCAGTGTTTCCCAACCAGGGTGCCTCCAGCTGTTGCAAAACTACACCTCCCAGCATTCCCGGACAGTCGAAGGCTGTCCGGGAATGCTGGGAGTTGTAGTTTTGCAACAGCTGGAGGCACAATGGTTGGGAAACTTCATTCTAAAAGGTAAAATGACATCACATCCTTCGTACATACCCCGGATTCATCTCCAGCCAGGCTTCTAGCTGTCCTGCCTTTGGAGCATCTGCACCAGTCAAGATCTTCCCGCTTTCTACATGCATAACTTTGACAGGAAGGTCGCTCATCTGGCTGGTCTCATCCAAAGGCTGTGGGGGGGTAATGATAGTAATCAGACAATAGGCCGGAGAAATAGTATTGTACATCAGGTCTGACATAACCATTATCCATACCTCTCCGTCAGGGCCAAGTACAGGCTGTTGTCCTTCTGCATTCTCTGGTGTCTGTAAGAGAACATTACTTTGTGTTACACATCCATAGTGACACATCTGATGCTTGGCACTTCCGTCTGGTGGTGTTACCTTTTTCTTTTTCCTCCTCTTCTTCTCCTTTAGTACCTGGGCAGCTTTGTGCTGCCTCACCAGCTCCGTCAGGTTGGCCACGTACTCGTCGGTCTGCTGCAGGAGGTAGGCCAAGCGCTTGTCCTTCTTTTGGTCAATCAGCTTCCTGTAGCCCTCCTCATCTTCTGCCTGGAAGGAGAAGGGACATGTAAGCAGAAGACACAAAAACACTCAAGTGCTTGTTACAGGAGGTTACTCCAAAATTATAACGTACTGCGCATTTCAGAGGGGGTGTTGTACTTTGCAGAGTAAGTGCTCTGATGCGCCATTTAGGGGACCCTGGTTCTCATGAACTGTGGTGGCGACTTATTACCTATTCCATGGAACTTGGAATAACCCCCTATAGCAGTGGTCTTCAACCTGCGGACCTCCAGATGTTGCAAAACTACAACTCCTAGCATGCCCGGACAGCCGTTGGCTGTCCGGGCATGCTGGGAGTTGTAGTTTTGCAACATCTGGGAGGTCCGCAGGTTGAAGACCACTGCCCTATAGTTTTAGTCCGTTGTGTCTCTAAGGCCCCATTCACACTACGTAAATTCTGTGCTTGCAACTGTCTCCTCCAGATTCAGCGTTTTAATGTCTACAGCGCAGTCCCGGCAAAATCCATGATAGAACTTCCCAACATGTGAACTGTGCAACAGAATCCCATTAAAAACAATAGGAGGCTGCTGCAAGGTACATTTGCATAGTGTGAATGGGGCCTAACCCAGCCATACAGTATTGTGTGCCTTAACAGGGGTACTCAACTGGCCAGCATTCGGAATCCCATAGGATCCCATCCCTGACATCACGAGGGGGCGTGACCGACCCCGCAGCGTGCGCGCACACAGCATTCGGAACCAAATGTCCCGATCGCTGGCCAGTGGAGTACCTCTTTAAGGAGTAACTCCCACCATGTATATCATTTTTTTTCTGTCCCTACCTATTGCTAATCTATCCCTGATCCCCTCCCTTCCTTTAAAAAATGTTTTCCTACCTTTTAAAAAGCTACTCTTGCTGAGCAGGAAGCAGACTTTCCCAGCAGGCACTACGTCCCTGATGCCTGCTGGGTGCCGACTTCCGCCCTCACCTCATCTATTCTGTGCTCTTGTCGGGAGCGCGCATTGATGAGTGGCCAATAGCACGGCAGGCTGCTCAGGCTGTTTAGCAGTTCCTGTGCTACCCAGGGAGGAGGATAATAGGAGCATCACCTACATAGAAATCATCCCCAGTCCAAAATGTATTTCCCAGCCCCTGCAGTGTATAAATCCCCAACCCGTGCACTTTGTCATCCCCCCGTTCAGAAAACACAGGCAGAGCTCAGGGAGGAGATGAGTGAGAGACATCTCTCCCCTGCTGTGTTCTTTCTCCTATGAAGACCTGCGTCCTCAGAGAACAGGGCGAGGGGAGATGAGGGGTGTGTGTACCTGAGATGAGGGGGCGTGTACCTGAGATGAGGGGGAGTGTACCTGAGATGAGGGGGAGTGTACCTCCTCTCTCTCCCTGCTCTGCCCTCGCTCTGCTCTCCCACCCAGCTCTAGCTTTGGAAATCTTCGGAGAGCTGAGGGGAGGAGCAGACAAGTCTGCACGGGGTGCAAATTTCCACCTCACACCATACAAGATATCCCTGCCGGGGGCGCACGAGTTGATCGCACCGGGTCTCACTCTATAGAGCAAGTGGTCTCTAACTACGGCCCGCCAGATGTTGCAAAACTTCAACTCCCAGCATACCCGGACAGCCAATGGCTGTCCGGGCATGCTGGGAATTTAAGTTTTGCAACATCTGGAGGGCCACATTTTGAGACCTGACAGCCGGGGAGTGAGACATTTTTTTCCCCTCAAGACTGAGCGGGTCTCAGGAGTAAGACCCAGTGTAATCACAACTTTTGCCGTGTCAAAAGTTGTTTGAAATGGCAACACTGCCACCCCGTGGCTTAAGAAAAGGCGGCTGCATCAGCACCTACCATGAGACGACGCATTCTCTCCTTCTCAATCCTCTCGTTCTCTTTCTTCTGTTCTCGCTCCGTGTTGGCATGGTACGTGGCCACAGCCTTGGTCAGTTTCTGGACCTTCCCTGTGACAGAGCGGTGGAACTCCTTGAAGTCCTTCGCATGCTGGAGGATGCTATTCAGATATTCCTGAAGATAGATAAATCCAATTTAGTCACATGTGATGAGAAACCTAATCTGGAAGATGTCTGATTAACCCCTCTTTACCTGGTGCTTTTGCCGCCTCTTGCGTTCCTGCTCAATCTTCTGCTGTTTCTCCAGCTTCTCTGTGATCCTGGCCTCACGTAGAGACTGCCGCTTGCTTCGCTTGTAAGCCTTGGCATTCAAAGCAGTTTCCAGGGCAGTGTCTCTCCTCATACAGACCACAACCTCTTGTCGGAGCTGGACAAAAAAAAAAAAGCAAATTATGAAGGATTTGGATGTAACTTGTTAAGACCTGTGAAGTACCAGAGGCCTAAACATAAGCACCTACCTGTCTTTGGAAGTTTAGGAGTCTCAGAGCTTTTAGTTCTATTGTTGCTTTGGTCCTAAGGTCACCAGCTAAAGACCCTGGGAGATTCTCCAATTCCTGGATCCTATGTGCAATGCGAGCCTGAAGTCTAATAAGGAAGAAAACATTACCGGTCAGATGACTGCATGTCCTATCTAAAGTTCCTCTTTAACCTGTTGGGGACCGAGGGCGTACCTGTACGCCCTTCGCTCACTCCCTTTCCATAACGTGGGGCCACGCATCATAGCGGGTGGGGCCCGGCCTCTAACAACGGCCGGGACCCGTGGCTAATGCTGCGTGCTATTAACCCTTTAGACGCGGCATTTAAAGTTGAACGACACTTCTAAAGTAAAATGTTGCTGGTTAGCTCAGGGGGCTGTTCGGGATCGCCATGGCGAAAGCGCGGCATCCCGAACAGCTGTAGGACACAAGGAGGGTCCCCTTACCTGCCTCCTGTTGTCCAATCACCAGATGACTGCTCAGTGCCTGAGATCCAGGCATGAGCAGTCAAGCGGCAGAATCATTGAACAATGTTTTCCTATGAGAAACCATTGATCAATGTAAAAGATCAGTGTGTGCAGTGTTATAGGTCCCTATGGGAGCTATAACACTGCAAAAAAAAAAAAAAAAAAAAAAAAAAAATTTATATATATATATATATATATATATATATATATATATATATATATATATATATATATATATATATATAATAAACGTTAATCATTTAACCTCTTCCCTAATAAAAGTTTGAATCACCCCCCTTTTCCCCCATTTAAAAAAAAAAAAAAAAAATAATAAAAACAGTGTAAATACAAATAAACATGTGATATCGCCGCGTGCAGAAATGTCCGAATTATAAAAATATCATTAATTAAACCGCACGGTCAATGGTATACGCGCAAAAAAAATTCCAAAGTCCAAAATAGCATTTTTTGGCCACTTTTTATAGAATGAAAAAAATTTAAAAAAGCTATCAGAAAGTACCAAAAATTGTACCTCTAAAAACTTCAGATCACGGCGCAAAAAAAATGAGCCCTCATACCGCCCCGTACGCAGAAAATTAAAAAAGTTACAGGGGTCAGAAGATGACAATTTTAAACGTATAAATTTTCCTGCATGTAGTTATGATTTTTTCCAGAAGTGCGACAAAATCAAACCGATATAAGTAGGGTATCATTTTAATCGTATGGACCTACAGAATAATGATAAAGGGGAGGATTTATCAAAACCTGTCCAGAGGAAAAGTTGCCCAGTTGCCCATAGCAATTAATCAGATCGGGTCTTCCATGTTTAACAAGGCCTCTGCAAAATGAAAGAAGCAATCTGATTGGTTGCTATGGGCAACTGGGCCACTTTTCCTTTGCACAGGTTTTGATAAATCTCCCCCAAAGTGTCATTTTTACCAAAAATATACTGCGTAGAAACGGAAGCCCCATGAAGTTTCAAAATGGCGTTTTTTCCTAAATTTTCTGGCAAAATTATTTTTTCCATTTCACCGCAGTTTTTTGGCTAAAATGACTGATTTCATTACAAAGTAGAATTGGTGGCGCAAAAAATAAGCAATCATATGGATTTTTAGGTGCTAAATTGAAAGGGTTATGATTTTTAAAAGGTAAGGAGGAAAAAACGAAAGTACAAAAACGGAAAAACCCTCTGTCCCCAAGGGGTTAACGCGAGGGCCAGGCAAGGAATTGACATACCGATATTCACGTTCTTGTAGCACTTCGACTGGATCCAAGCCTCTAGGTTTTTGGATAGGAGTAATACGATTGGCTTTGGGATGAAACTGAACCATAGGTGGGGGTTGGGCTGGCTGACCCGGGGACTGTGTCTGGGGTGGCATGACGGGAGACGCTGCAGGTGGCACTGCTGGGGGTGCAGGTGAAGGGCGACCAGTTGGCTGTGGAGGAATCAACTTCTGAGGTGCAGTAGCGGGCGCCGCAGCATTGGCCATGGGACCTGAAAGATAGCAATACAGGGATGTCATTTCTATTCACTTTCAGAAGGACATGAGTGAAGTGATCTCTATATACAATACATAGAAACATAGAATGTGTCGCCAGATAAGAACCATTCGGCCCATCTAGTCTGCCCAATAATCTGAATACTGTGAATAGTCCCTGGCGCTATCTTATATGAAGGATAGTCTTATACCTATCCCTATCTTATATGAAGGATAGCCTTATACCTATCCCGATCTTATATGAAGTATAGCCTTATGCCTATCCCTATCTTATATGAAGGATAGTCTTATACCTATCCCTATCTCATATGAAGGATAGCCTTATACCTATCCCTATCTTATATGAAGGATAGCCTTATACCTATCCCTATCTTATATGAAGGATAGCCTTATACCTATCCCCATCTTATATGAAGGATAGCCTTATACCTATCCCCATCTTATATGAAGGATAGCCTTATACCTATCCCCATCTTATATGAAGGATATCCTTATACCTATCCCTATCTTATATGAAGGATAACCTTATGCCTATCCCTATCTTATATGAAGGATAGCCTTATACCTATCCCTATCTTATATGAAGGATAGCCTTATACCTATCCCTATCTTATATGAAGGATAGCCTTAAACCTATCCCTATCTTATATGAAGGATAGCCTTATGCCTATCCCTATCTTATATGAAGGATAGCCTTATACCTATCCCTATCTTATATGAAGGATAGCCTTATACCTATCCCCATCTTATATGAAGGATAGCCTTATACCTATCCCCATCTTATATGAAGGATAGCCTTATACCTATCCCCATCTTATATGAAGGATAGCCTTATACCTATCCCCATCTTATATGAAGGATAACCTTATGCCTATCCCTATCTTATATGAAGGATAGCCTTATACCTATCCCTATCTTATATGAAGGATAGCCTTATACCTATCCCTATCTTATATGAAGGATAGCCTTATGCCTATCCCTATCTTATATGAAGGATAGCCTTATACCTATCCCTATCTTATATGAAGGATAGCCTTATACCTATCCCTATCTTATATGAAGGATAGCCTTATACCTATCCCTATCTTATATGAAGGATAGCCTTATACCTATCCCTATCTTATATGAAGGATAGCCTTATGCCTATCCCTATCTTATATAAAGAATAGCCTTATACCTATCCCTATCTTATATGAAGGATAGCCTTATACCTATCCCTATCTTATATGAAGGATAGCCTTATGCCTATCCCTATCTTATATGAAGGATAGCCTTATGCTTATCACATGCATGCTTAAACTCCTTCACTGTATTTGCAGCGACCACTTCTGCAGGAAGGCTATTCCATGCATCCACTACTCTCTCAGTAAAGTAATACTTCCTGATATTACTGCAGAAACATGTCCTCTTGTGGTAGTTTTTCTTCTTTTACATCTCCTCTCCTCCTTTACCGTGTTGATTCCCTCTATGTATATAAAAGTCTCTATCATATCCCTCTGTCTCATCTTCCTTCTATACATGTTAAGGTCCTTTAACCTTTCCTGGTAAGTTTACGCCGGCATATACGGTATGTGGGGGGGGAGGGGTCCTACAGATACTTTGAGGGTGACCAAACTGCTGATGCGGCACCCCGATTAATTTGAGTTTGACACCCCTGCTCTAGAGTATCTATATCCTTCTGGAGATACGGCCTCCAGTACTGCGCACAATACTCCAAGTGAGGTCTCAGTGTTCTGTACAGCGGAATGAGCACTTCTCTCTTTCTACTGCTTATACCTCTCCCTATACATTCAAGCATTCTGCTAGTGTTTCCTGCTGCTCTATTACACTGTCTTCCTACCTTTAAGTCTTCTGAAATAATAAGACTTTAAAGGGGTACTCTTTTTTTTCTTTTTTTAAATCAACTGGTGCCAGAAAGTTAAACAGATTTGTAAATCACTTCTATTAAAAATATCTTAATCCTTCCAGTACTTTTTAGGGGCTGTATACTAAAGAGAAATCCAAAAAAGAAACTAATTTCCTCTGATGTCACGAGCACAGTGCTTTCTGCTGACCTCTGCTGTCCATTTTAAGAACTGTCCGGAGAAGGAGAAAATCCCCATAGCAAACATATACTGCTCTGGACAGTTCCTAAAATGGACAGCAGAGGTCAGCAGAGAGCACTGTGGTCGTGACATCAGAGGAAATTAGTTTCTTTTTTGGATTTCTCTTTAGTATACAGCCCCTAAAAAGTACAGGAAGGATAAAATTTTTTTAATAAAAGTGATTTACACATCTGTTTAACTTTCTGGCACCAGTTGATATAAATAAATAAATAAATAAAAGTTTTCCACAGGAGTACCCCTTTAAGTCTTCTGAAATAAGACTACTTTAAGGCAGTGGTCTCCAACCTGTGGGCCTCCAGATGGTGCAAAACTACAACTCCCAGCATGCCCGGACAGCCAACGGCTGTCCGGGCATGCTGGGAGTTGTAGTTTTGCAACATCTGGAGGTCCGCAGGTTGGAGACCACTGCTTTAAAAAAGGTATATAACTAAGATGGTAATACGGATTTCACCATCTTCGTGCAGACCACCACCATATAACTATACATTATTGTTTTCAGTGTATTGGTGCACAGCAATATACAGTTACATTGTGGGCTCATGAGAAATGCCTGCACTAGAGATGAGCAAATTTACAGTAAATTCGATTCGTCACGAACTTTTCGGCTCGGCAGTTGATGACTTTTCCTGTATAAATTAGTTCAGCTTTGAGGTGCTCCGGTGGGCTGGAAAAGGTGGATACATTCCTAGGAGACTCTTTCCTAGGACTGTATCCACCTTTTCCAGCCCACCGGAAAGCTGAACTAATTTATGCAGGATAAGTGATCAACTGCCGAGCCGAGAAGTTCGTGACGAATCGAATTTACTGTAAATTCGCTCATCTCTAGCCTGCATCATAAGGATACAGCAGAGTTTACTCATTTAAGCACCCCCCTAAACATGGGGTGCAGATTGATTGCCAGGGCAGCTGGAGGGGCCACATTTATAGTGATGCGTAAGTTACCACTAACAAGTATAATCGAAATATCAGTGTAAACAAAAATGCATCATAATGTTCTATATAATGTTCTATATAATGTTATTAAGGCCTGTCTGAACATTATAGGGAGAATTCCACTTATTCATGTTCTAGCTCTATGATAAGGTTAGGTTACCTTCAGGCCAGGGCTTAAGGGGTGCCCCAGGAGGATGCCCTGGCATTACAGGAGGGGCACCTGAAGGTCCTGGAGGTGGCATGGCTGGTCCAGCCATTCCTACATTAGAAAGGAAATATCCGTCATGTGATGTAGCAGTCATGTGCTTACACTGAACCTACTTAAAGGGGTTATCCAGGCAAAAACTTTTAATAATATAATATATAATATATAAAATATAATATATAATATATAATATATAAAATATATAATATATAATATATAAAATATATAATATATAAAATATAAAATATATAATATATAATATATAATATATAAAATATAAAATATAATATATAATATATATATATATATATATATATATCTCTCTCTCTCTCTCTCTCTCTCTATCTATCTCTCAACAGGCTCCAGAAAGTTAAACAGATTTGTAAATTACTTCTATTAAAAAAATCTTAATCCTTTCAGTACTTATGAGCTTCTGAAGTTAAGGTTGTTCTTTTCTGTCTAAGTGCTCTCTGATGACACGTGTCTCGGGAAACGCCCAGTTTAAAAGCAAATTCCCATAGCAAACCTCTTCTAAACTGGGCGGTTCCCGAGACACTTATCAGAGAGCACTTAGAAAAGAACAACCTTAACTTCAGCAGCTCATAAGTACTGAAAGGATTAAGATTTTTTTAATAGAAGTAATTTACAAATCTGTTTAAAGGAGTACTCCGGCGCGCACTTTTTTCCTTTTATCCCGTCCGGGCTGCAAAATAAAAGAAAACACACTTTCTCTTACCTGCCAACGAGCCCCCGGAGCTCCGGTACACTCCGGTACAGGTGTTCGGTCCCCGAGCTGTGTGTTTCTTACTTCCTGTTAGCCCGGCACGTTACACGGAGCTTCAGCCTATCACTGGCCGAGGCGGGACATCACTGCGGCCGGTGATAGGCTGAAGCTCCGTGTGATGTGCCGGACTAACAGGAAGTAAGAAACACACAGCCCGGGGACCGAACACCTGTACCGGAGCTCCGGGGGCTCGTTGGCAGGTAAGAGAAAGTGTGTTCTCTTTTATTTTGCAGCCCGGACGGGATAAATGGAAAAAAGTGCACGCCGGAGAACTCCTTTAACTTTCTGGAGCCAGTTGATATATATAAAAAAGGTTTTGCCTGGAATACCCCTTTAACTCATCAAAACTGGTTCTGGAATTGGTAAATAGGATAAAGAAAGGGTATATGTAGAACAAGAGAGTGGATGCCAGTTTCTGATCATTACAAACCTGCTGCTCGAAGGGCTATTTAATTATTCTCACCGTGAGGTCTGTTGTAGCTGGGTGGTGCTGGCCCCGGGGCGGGCACAGGTCCAGTCCCAGAAGCTGCAGGTGGAGGTATTGTCGTCATCTGTGGCTGCATGCCTGGCAAAGGCCTCTTGCCTTGTACCGCCATCTGTAGTTGATCAGGTATTGGCTGCCCTCTGGCCAGCATTTTGTACGCCATTATCTGCGCCCGCAACTGGTGCAGCTGGTTCTGATTAAACGGTGTTGGGCTGCGGCTCGTCTGCTGCTGGGGCTGCTGCTGTGGCTGCTGAGGATCCGCGTTCTCCATGTTCACTCCACCTGAACCAGAAGGCAACGGCCCAGAGGGAGGGCCATTAGAGGGCACTGGGCTTGCGACATGTTCAGAGCTGCCCAGTGGTGAGGGGTAACCTGTGAGGGAAAGGAAAGTGACACAGTTCAGGTCAATTCACACTGCAGAATGAGTGGAAGTCAACTAAAATTCTGCTCGGAAATTCCTGTTCAGCAGCCTCCCATTGTTTTCAAGGGGATTGTGCTGCTGTGTGCACATTGCAGAATTCGGAAGATTTTGCAGTGAGTTTCAAATTCCGGACTCCGCTGAAAGAATGAACATGTTCATTCAACAGGATGCGTTCGGACAAGCATTGCAGTCAATGGAGACGGTGCTGGTCTAAATAGGCCCCAAGAGACACCGTGCACCTTACAACATAAATCTTTTTTGCAAAATTTTAAAACTTGCGAAATGCTTGAATAATAAACATGTAATATGAGAAATTAAAGACAAAAAAAAAAATAGTAGAATTGCCTAGGTATATAGTGTCTTCTCACATCATTGCAATCTGCAGCCCAATATACAGTGACCCCTCGACCTACGATGGCCTCGACATACGATCATTTCAACATACAATGGCCTCTCAGAGGCAGCATCAACATGCGATGCTTTCGTATGTCGGGGCAATGGCATAAACGGCTATCCGGCAGCGCAGACTGCTTCAGCTGCCACCGGATAGCAGTTTACGGTTTCCCGTGTGGTCCGCTGACGATCACTTACCTGTCCTCGGGGCTCCGGCGCGTCCTCTTCGGGATCCCCTGCATCGTCGGCATCACGTCGCTGCGCACGCCGTCCTGTCAGCCAATAGGAGCGGCGTGCGTAGCGACGTGATGGCGGCGACGGAGAGCGAGGATGCCGGGGAAGCAGAGGCCTTGCCAGAGCGTCTGGGACACCTCGGGGACGCGGCAACAGCGATGGACGGGCGACATCCAGGGCAGCGGTGACAGTCCGGAGCAGCGGGGACACGTGAGTACAACTTCCTCTAACAGTGGTCTATAATCTGCGGACCTCCAGATGTTGCAAAACTACAACACCCAGCATGCCCGAACAGCCAACGGCTGTCCGGGCATGCTGGGTGTTGTAGTTTTGCAACATCTGGAGGTCCGCAGGTTGTAGACCACTGTCCTATACTTTACATTGCACGGATCCCTCAACATACGATGGTTTCAACAAACAATGGTCCATTTGGAACGGATTACCATGGTATGTTGAGGGACCACTGTATATGGATTTTACCGGTAATATATATATATATATATATATATACCTTGTGAGTGTTGGTCCATTGGACTTGGTGGTGGCCCCATACCAGCATGGCCACCAGGCCGCATCGCCATTCCCTTCATCTGGTTATAACGTGGGTCCTCCGGCATAGGCTTCTCATGCATGGACTCCATGGGCTGTCAGTAAAGTGCGACACAAGAAATGGATAGTTACGTAGATTGACTAGATTCATGAATTAACCATTTATGCCAACAGAGGAAAGTCCTCATTAGAGATGAGCGAACTTACAGTAAATTCGATTCGTCACAAACTTCTCGGCTCGGCAGTTGATGTCTTTTCCTGCATAAATTAGTTCAGCTTTCAGGTGCTACCGTGGGCTGGACAAGGTGGATACAGTCCTAGGAGACTCTTTCCTAGGACTGTATTCACCTTTTCCAGCCCACCGGAGCACCGGAAAGCTGAACTAATTTATGCAGGAAAAGTCAGCAACCGCCGAGCTGAGAAGTTCGTGACAAATCGAATTTACTGTAAGTTCGCTCATACAGGCCATTCAGTGTGTGTGAATACACGTGCTAGCACTGAGTCCCACAGCGATAAATGAAGCCCCCCCCATGCCCTAGCAGGGATACAGGAGTGACTCCATTACTGTGAACAACAGACCCAAACACACACAAGCTCTTTATGCATTCATAACCAAGAGCAACTCAAAATCCAGAAATAGAAATATTGCCAAATAAACACTACCTTATGCATCTGGTGCATGTTTTCTGGAGGATATCCACTGGGTCCTTGAGGGGGAATTGGTGGTCCAGGGCTTGGTCCCATCATGCTGTGTGCAGATCCAGGAGATGGGCCAGGGCTAGGGCCCAGCATAGCACCAGGAGATGGGCCCGGACCAGGGGACTGGACGGGCCTAGGGGTACCGCCCATAGGCGGATCAGGGGTGGACATTGCTTCGGTGAAGAGGTTCACTTATTGTTTATCTGCAAGAGAGAAGAAGCCATTAGCTCTATATACACAGACAGGCGAATCACAAGCATCCGATGACAAGAATAGCAAACGCACGGAACTTTTCTGAGTCATTTTCTAATTGTCTTTCTTCTGAGATCTGCCCAGCCCTGACGGCGAGTGATGCATATAAAGCCGAACTGTCCTGCCTGGCTACATAGCTGCTTCTGCCCAACTAGTTGACTCCAGCTATCTGATGGGTGAAGCATAAATGTCAGGCATGGACCAGCAAAATAACTAAAGGAGCCAGTTGGACCAGTAAAAGGCATCACTTCATTTCAGTACAGCAGAGGTGTCGTGACTATGTGCTACCAAGACCCAGAGGACCATTTTTTGCAGAGTATGGATGATTTAGTATGAAAGACAAGCTCTCTGCCAGCCGCGATGCCCTCAAAATCTGCACTGTAAGTATTCCTAGAGGAACAGCCAAGGATTCATTCTGATATAATTGACCTTATTCCAAGGTACATAGACTGCAGCCTCTAAGCCAGCAGATAAATCAATTACAGAAAACACAAGGGCAACAGCGGCCTCATCTGTCTGATCTCTGGGAGCAAAAACCGGAACACGCTGAAACGCAGATTGGGCAAAATGGTCATTACAGTCTTGCTTCTTTTTCACATCTAATGGGGATTGGAAGAACAAGACAATGGAAAATGTGACCTATATCTCAGAAGATTAAATGGATCGTCTATTTTAGGAGACCTATAAAAGGGCCCTCCGAATCATACATTAGCATCACAGTCCATAGTGAGCCCTATCCCCAAAATACAATGGCCCCAGAATCACTTGGGTCCCGAGAGCTTCACATGTAGTAATAGAGGGTCTACCAGGATGGCTCCCATTAGATTACTGATATTATAATAAAGGGAAAATTAAGATAACACATCCTAGATCTGAATGAATGAACTAATCGTATGAAATACTTTCCTCTTTACATAGTTGAATTCGCTAACAACAAAATCACACAAAAATTATCAATGGAAATAAAATGTATTAACCCATGGAGGTCTGGATATGGAGTCACACTCAAAATCAAAGTTGAAAACCATAATACAGGCTGATCCAACTTTATGTAATGTCCTTAATACAAGTCACAATGAGGCTCAGTAGTGTGTGTGGCCTCCACGTGCCCGTATGACCTCCCTACAATGCCTGGGCATGCTCCTGATGAGGTGGAGGATGGTCTCCTGAGGGATGTCCACCCAGACCTGGACTAAAGCATCCGCCAACTCCTGGACAGTCTGTGGTGCAGCGTGGAGTTGGTGGATGGAGCGAGACATGATGTCCCAGATGTGCTCAATCGGATTCAGGTCTGGGGATCGGGCGGGCCAGTCCATAGCATCAATGTCTTCCTCTTGCAGGAACTGCTGACACACTCCAGCCACATGAGGTCTAGCATTGTCTTGCATTAGGAGGAGCCCAGGGCCAACCGCACCGGCATATGGTCTCACAAGGGGTCTGAGGATCTCATCTCGGTACCTAATGGCAGACAGTTATCTAACACTGTGGACCCAGGGTCAGTCAGGGACCAAAAATGCAATTATATCCAAACCCCAGGGCCAGGCCAGGGGCCAGGGGTAAAAATAAATAAATCATGTATGCACACCCTTAAAATTTAACCTTTATTTGTTTTAACTTAAAATATATCCCCAAGTGAAGTTTAAAACTTATACATGACAGGGATGTGTATAAACAAGTACATCAGATAGTACTCTCTAGCTGTAGATAGTATAACGGCGCTGCAGTCTGCCGCACTGATCTCCTCTCAACGTATGTTTAAAATTTAACATAACCTCTACATGTTTAGCCGTTACAACGGCGTTATCAAGAGGAATATTATGGCAATGTCTAATGGCCGTCAGGCTACCGTTCATGCTGGAGGATGTTGCAGGCAGCAGAACGTTCTCCACGGCGTCTCCAGACTCATGTCTGTCACGTGCTCCGTGTGAACCTGCTTTCATCTGTGAAGAGCACAGGGCGCCAGTGGCGAATTTGCCAAACTGTGTTCTCTGGCAAATGCCAAACGTACGGCACGGTGTTTGGCTGTAAGCACAACCCCCTCCTGTGGACGTCGGGCCCTCATACCACCCTCATGGAGTCTTTTTGACCGTTTGAGTGGACACATGCACATTTGTGGCCTGCTGGAGGTCATTTTTGCAGGGCTCTGGCAATGCTCCTCCTGCTCCTCCTTGCACAAAGGCGGAGGTAGCGGTCCTGCTGCTGGGTTGTTGCCCTCCTACAGCCTCCTCCACATCTCCTGATGTACTGGCCTGTCTCCTGGTAGCGCCTCCATGCTCTGGACACTACACTGACAGACACAACAAACCTTCTTCCCACAGCTCGCATTGATTTGCCATCCTGGATGAGCTGCACTACCTGAGCCACTTGTGTGGATTGCAGACTCCGTCTCATGCTACCACTAGAGTGAAAGCACTGCCAGCATTCAAAAATGACCAAATCATCAGCCAGGGAGCATAGGAATTGATAAGTGGTCTGTGGTCACCACCTGCAGAACCACTCCTTTATTGGGGGTGTCTTGCTAATTGCCTATAATTTCCACTTGTTGTCTGTTCCATTTACACAACAGCATGTGACATTGATTGTCAATCAGTGTTGCTTCCTGAGTGGACAGTGGGATTTCACAGATTGACTTGGAGTTACATTGTGTTGTTTAAGTGTTCCCTTTATTTTTTTCAGCAGTGTAATTTATGCTATTGTCCGGCCTTATGATGGATCAAAATAAATTCTACCAAACCCACTGATCCTTTGCTCTCTCTGGCAGCAGGTTATTGCTGTATTCTGCTGTATGGCCCATAGGGGTGATTGGCAGTGCGCATGCCTGACCACCAATATTTAACTAGGGGAAACAGGGGCCAACCATTCTCATGATCAGTGCGTCCCAGATGTTGGACCACATCAAACAAGTCGATTTTGTGCGTAAATTCCTTTAACCCCAACTAAATGAAATATGTAGTTCTGTTGCTTTTAAGGGGACTATGCGACTGCATGACTTCATACTATAAACCAACCATGTCCCCCGTTAACACAAATGTAGTAAATTTGTGGAGCATACAAGTATTTTCAATAGGAAATAGTAGCCCCTGGCCCTGCAGCCGCGGCTGCCCTAGGCCTCCCCCAAGGATATCAGCAGCTTCAAATGCATTATTAATGGATTTATCTGTGCCCTGGCCGAAAAAAGAGAAATAACAAAGGGGCTCCCTGTGGAGTAACGTAGGTGGTGGTAAGGGTACGGGGAAGTGAGGGATTCAATACCGCTTACCGAAAGGGGTTGTGTACCAACATACACAACAATGGTAAAGGTGTGTAGTTGACTAGGGGTCCGTCTGGAGCCTTCCTGAAGTTGTAGTATCAGTAGAAAGAAGACTTCATAATACCAGGACGCAGGACTCACAGATTAAAAGTAACGACCATCAGGTTTATTAATAATGCAACGCGTTTCGCTGCGCATGCAAAGCTTCCTCAGGCAACATGCCTGAGGAAGCTTTGCATGCGCAGCAAAACGCGTTGTATTATTGTTAATAAACCTGATGTCGTTACTTTTAATCTGCGAGTCCTGCGTCGTGATCAGCGCCACGAAATCCTGGTATTATGAAGTCTTCTTTTTACTGAGAAAACAACAGAGAGCAGAGAACTTTAACATCCACATCACTTACTGGGGCTCCCTGGCCTCCTCCAGACCCCTGCGGCACAAGCCCGGCCTACCCCAGGGCTTGTCAAAAATCAAGAACTCCCAATCCTACTTTTTCCCATAGATCCGGGGTGAAGGGAGAGTTAGGACACTACGTTTTATCAAATGTGTATCGACATCCATACTGTGGTGGGGTAACACATGTTTTAAGTGGAGTTACGTCACTCTCTAAGCAGTTGGGGGTGCCAAAGTAGGAGTCCCAATCCTTAATGTAATGCAAGTAAAGACTTGCCCCACCACTCATAGAATTTAATCAATGTGAATTTTATTAGCCATCCAAAATAAAATGTTACGTTTTGGTCCACATTGGCCCTTCCTCAGACCGGATTGCTGCGGAGGCTTCCAGCCTCCGCAGCAATCGGGTCTGAGGAAGGGCCAATGTGGACCGAAACGTAACATTTTATTTTGGATGGCTAATAAAATTCACATAGATTCAATTCTATGAGCGGGATGCCAAGTTTTTACTTACATTACAATAAGGGGTACCACATGTTGACTAGGGATCGACAGATATAGTTTTTTAGGGCCGATACCGATAATCTGTCACCTTTCGGGCCGATAGCCGATAACTTATACCGATATTCTGGTATAAATTATCGGCTATTTCAAACCCCCCCCTGGCGGGGCAGAAGCCATTGCAGATCAATGATTTAAAATGGGCGCTTTAAATCAATGAACTACAGCGGCTTTTGCGGTGCCAGAGACCACTGCCACTGCCCGCTTCTTTCCCCCTCCTGTCCTGAGTCTAACCACCACAGTTGCCCCATTGCCTTCCCCCCCATCCTCTGCCCACATACCACTGCCGCCGCCCCATCGCCTCCCCCCATCCTCTACCCACATACCACCGCCGCCCCATCGCCTCCCCCCATCCTCTACCCACATACCACCGCCGCCCCATCGCCTCCCCCCATCCTCTGCCCACATACCACCGCATAGCCTCCCCCCATCCGTTGCCCACATACCGCCGCTGCCCCATCGCCTCCCCCCATCCCCGGTGTTATAATTACCTGTTCCCGGGGGGTCCGCGATCCTTCTGGCTCCGTCGGCGTCCTGCGCTGTCACTGTGCGTACTGACTGTGACGTCACGTTGGCGACGTCACTCGTAATTACGCAGCGCACAGCAACAGCGCAGGAGCCAGAATGATCGTGGACCCCCGGAACAGGTAATTATAACACCGGGGATGGGGGCAGCCAATGGGGGGGGGGGGGCCGCGGTGCGGTGGGTGGTGCGGCACGGGCGGTGCATTATCGGCAAAGTAATTGCCGATACCGATAATGTCCAAAATCGCGATAATCGGTCGATCCCTAATGTTGACACCAACTCCATAACATCCACTGTCAGCCTTAGTGGAAGGTGGAATTCTCCTTTAATTCCCTATAAATACCCAGGACCTAACTCCACTAACCCACCTAGGAGGCATCTCCTTGCCTCGAACCCTAAAGTTACCCCCGACTGGCATAGATTCGATTAGCGATTACGAGGTATTAACGCCAACCAGAAACGCCACAGACTCTCTGTGCAGCACAGAAAATATCCGCATCCACAAAGCAGAGGTGACAAATTAATGAAGAACAGAGAAAGAAAAATGATCAAGACGCTCACAGCTGGGGGCAGAAAATGAAAATATCATTTAAATGGCACTGTCAGGTCGCACGCAGACGCCCACGCCGGAGCCCGACATTAACTACATACAGAGGAACACTTCATAGGTGCCTGATGCTTATCCATCCTCCGACAGTAATGCTAGAATTTATGGCAAGGATCGGGGGAGGGGGGGGGGGGGAGCGCGATTGGGAGGGGTTCTTCCTGGCAGCTCCTCTTAAATGGCGCTGGGAGATTTAATTAAAAACGGAGAATCTGATTAACGCCGCACCATGGCTGGAGCGGGGAAATTACTCGCACTTTGATGTCTTCTTGTGTTAATTACTAAAGCCGGGCCGGGCCACGTCCAGGTACGCCACCAAAAGAAATTAAAGTCGGATGGAGGAGAAAGATAAAACGCAATCTGTTCTTCTCAAGGAAAGAGCACGAGGCGTTTCTAGAACAAGACGCTCGTTTCCCAGATGCCAGATGAAGAGAGAAAAAAAAAAAAGAAAAGCACAAGGGAGAGAAAAAAAAATTAGAATAAAAGCAGCTTCAAAAGCAAAAACTCATTAATTATTGAAGGTTTTTATTTTATTTATTTATTTTTTTTTTTTTAGCTGCGCTGCGGCTGAAAACAACAGAGCCGAGACGTTTAACATCCACCATCACTTACTGCTAAATGCTCCCGGCCCCTCAGGACCCCATCCTACCTGCAATCTGCCCAACAGATTATCCTCACCCCTGTTCACACAGAACATGCATGTCCCATACACACTAGATCAGTGTTTCCCAATCAGGGTGCCTCCAGCTGTTTCAAAACTACAACTCAGCATTTTTACACTTTAAAAAAAAAAGACTTCTATAATATAAGCCAGTGTTTCCTAACCAGGGTACCTCCAGCTGTTGCAAAACTACAACTCCCAGCATGCCCGGACAGCCTTCGGCTGTCCGGGCATGCTGGGAGTTGTAGTTTTGCAACAGCTGGGGGCACCCTGGTTGGGAAACACTGATATAAGCAATCATTCAAATTGCTTATTCACTTCAACGCATTGAATTAATTGTTCTGGAAACGGATCGTCTCTAGAGATGAGCGAACTTACAGTAAATTCGATTCGTCACAAACTTCTCGGCTCGGCAGTTGATGACTTATCCTGCATAAATTAGTTCAGCTTTCAGGTGCTCCGGTGGGCTGGAAAAGGTGGATACAGTCCAAGGAAAGAGTCTCCTAGGACTGTATCCACCTTTTCCAGCCCACGGGAGCACCTGAAAGCTGAACTAATTTATGCAGGAAAAGTCATCAACTGCCGAGCCGAGAAGTTTGTGCCGAATTGAATTTACTGTAAGTTCGCTCACCTCTAATCGGCTCCTTGCAATCTCGTGGCGGGGAGCCAATTCCACCTTTATACCACCAATGACATGTGGCTGTACCAGTGTTTCCCCAACCAGAGTGCCTCCAGCTGTTGCAAATTACAACTCCCAGCATGCCCCCCCCCCAGTCAAAGGCTGGAGGCACCCTGGCACCCTGGTTGGGAAACACTGATCTTATGTGTGTGGGAGCCTCACCACTCCACCCCCCGACAAATGATATTTGGAGGAGAAGGATCAAGAATAATGGGAATCCGGGCATGCTGAAAGCTGTCGTTTTGCAACAGCTGGAGGCACTAGTACAGATCGCGCCCAGCCAACCCCACCTCTATACAACCAATGACAAGTGCCTATACCAGTGTTTCCTAACCAATGTGGCTTCAGCTGTCTGGGTGCATGCTGAGAGTTGTAGTTTTTCAACAGCCGGGGCCACACTGGTTGGGAAACCCTCGTATACTCCACAAGACTGCAGGGAGCCGATCCGTTCACAGTGAATCAATTCAATGCATTAAAGCGAATAAGCAATCGAATGATTGCTTATATTATAGAAGCCTTAAAAAGTGTAAAAATGCTCGGAGTTGGAGTTTTGCAACAGCTGGAGGCCCCCTGGTTGGGAAACAGTGCAGTAGATCGGCAGGCAATGCTAACAACGCATTTCATGTGTAAGGTCCATCCTATATACATTAAAGTTGATGAAAATGCACAATTTCAACCAAAATGGCAATTAGAGATGAGCGAACTTACAGTAAATTCAATTCATCACAAACTTCTCGGCTCGGCAGTTGATGACTTATCCTACATAAATTAGTTCAGCTTTCCGGTGGCTGGAAAAGGTGGATACAGTCCTAGGAAAGAGTCTCCTCGGACTGTATCCACCTTTTCCAGCCCACGGGAGCACCTGAAGGCTGAACTCATTTATGCAGGAAAAGTCATCAACTGCCGAGCCGAGAAGTTCGTGACGAATCGAATTTACTGTAAGTTCGCTCATCTCTAATGGCAATAGGTCGGCAAAGTGAATTTTTTTTCCGGCTGATAGATTTTTTTTTTTTTTAGTTTCTCTTTTTAGGCTAGAACGGTCTTAGACCTGATGTGTGGCCCGATATAACTGTAAGGGCCAATATGGCCTAAAAGGTTTACGGACACCATGTATATATTCCTCAACCATCGTCCTACATCAACCAGTAGCTTCTGTGCCCCAATGCGAAATCTGCACCAGGGCCCCCATGGGCCATTTATAATACTGGTCTCCTATGGGACAGATGTGGTTTGGGGGCCCCCTTAGGCATCGGGGCCTCGATGCGACAGCTACCTCTGCACCCCTTATAGTTAGGACCCTTTATATCAGGGGTCTCAAACTGGTGGCCCTCCAGATGTTGCAAAACTTCAACTCCCAGCATGCAACATGTTTTGCAACATCTGGAGGGCCACCAGTTTGAGACCCCTGCTTTATACAGATACAACCACACCAGACTTAAAGGGATACTCCGGTGGAAATTTTTATTATTTCCTTTTTTTTTTTTTTTAAATCAACTGGTGCCAGAAAGTTAAACAGATTTGTAAATTACTTCTATTAAAAATTCTTAATCCTTCCAGTACTTTCTAGCTGCTGAATACTACAGAGGAAGTTTTTTTCTTTTTGGAACACAGAGCTCTCTGCTGACATCATGACCACAGTGCTCTCTGCTGACATCTCTGGGCATTTTAAGAACTGTCCAGAGCAGGAGAAAATTTCCATAGCAAACAGATGCTGCTCTGGACTGTTCCTAATATGGACAGAGATGTCAGCAGAGAGCTCTGTGTTCCCAAAAAAAAAAGAATTTCCTTAGTAGTATTCAGCAGCTTATAAGTATTGGAAGGATTAAGATTATTTTAATAGAAATCATTTACATTTCAACATACAATGGCCTCTCAGAGGCAGCATCAACATACGATGCTTTTGTATGTCGGGGCCATCGCATAAACGGCTATCCGGCAGCGCAGACTGCTTCAGCTGACACCAGATAGTCTACTGTGCCCCGTGTGGTCCGCTGACGATCACTTACCTGTCCTCGGGGCTCCGGCGCGTCCTCTTCGGGATCCCCTGCATCGTCGGCGCTCTCCATAGTCGTCATCACGTCGCTGCGCACACCGTCCCGTCATCCAATAGGAGCGGCGTGCGTAACAACGTGATGGCGGCGACGGAGAGCGAGGATGCCGGGGAAGCAGAGGCCTTGCCGGAGCGTCGGGGACAACCTGGGGACACGGCGACAGCGATGGAAGGTGACATACAGGGCAGCGGTGACGGTCCGGAGTGGCGGGGACAGGTGAGTACAACTTTATCTACCAGTGGTCTCCAACCTGCGGACCTCCAGATGTTGCAAAACTACAACTCCCAGCATGCCCGGACAGCCAACGGCTGTCCGGGCATGCTGGGAGTTGTAGTTTTGCAACATCTGGAGGTCCGCAGGTTGGAGACCACTGTCCTATACTTTACATTGCACGGATCCCTCAACATACGATGGTTTCACCAAACGATGGTCCATTTGGAACGGTTTACCATCGTATGTTGAGGGACCACTGTAATATTAATTCGTTCTCCTATCATGGTCTCAGGAATGACCTATCGCTCCATAAAAGCGTGTCCGGGTCCACAGCAGCTCAGTGCACGTGGCAGCATAAGGTACTACAAAGCCACCAAGGAACAGAACAAGTTTCCCCTTTAATATCGAGACCTTCTAGGTCGGTCAGCCCAAATACTGTCGCCCTCAGATTTATGGCAGTCAGACTATGTGTCCACAAGTTTTTGGCACCCTGGCATTGAATTAAACACCTCTGAAGGAACTACTATTGACAGTCTTTGGGCAGAACTTGACTAGGATTTACAGCCTTTATTGAGGGCTCCAGTCACTGGTGAAGAAGTCGGCGGCTGCAGACTTAATGCAAACACGGCACTCCGGTAGAGAACACATCATACGTCTGCTACAGTCTGGAAACTCATCCTTCATAACTGGGTCATTGTGGGCCGAGTTCTTACACCAAGATATTACCGTGCTCACCGGATGAGCTGGGACAACACACGAGCAATGCGACCAGAAGAACAGGTCCAGGAGGATTTCCGGTCATCAGGGGGACATCTGAGGGTATTCGGTCCGGTGAAAAAGTTTGAATGAACGTCCGTGAGTAAAACGCAAGAGGTCCAATGATGGGTTGATGGAGTAAAGTAATATACAGTTGCAACCTGCAATGGAGTTTAGTGACCTTCTATGCAGATCAGCCACTCCGAAATTGTTATAGAAGGGTTTTCATTCATTGGATGGGATCATAATGGGCACTAGGAGCCCAGGCGTACAACAATGGACCATGTGCTACCATGGAAGTTTGAAATTAACAGGTACTATGTTCCCCGCTAAAGGATTAGCCAACACTTTGCCAACTCTCTTTAGGACAATGATGTTGTGGACCCAGTCAAGTGATCCCCTCCAGCCAATCAACGAGACTGAAGATCCTGCCGTACAGGGGTCTTATAGGGAGGAATAGGCACCATTATGATTAAGGTCATCCGGTTGATACATAGACTGAAAATGATCCTCTACTCACAGAATAGGTGATCTGTAGTTGGAGAAGGTCTACCTTCTGGTACCCCCCAATGATAAAGTCGCTGGACGTCAATGAACCCCCCCAAAGAAGAGAGTGACTGTGCACATGCTTGGCCACAGCTCCATTCACTGTCTATGGGACTTCCAAATATTGCCTGGCACTGAGCTCAGCTATGTTTGAAAGCCCAATAGAGTGTAAAAGTAGTGACATGTGACCTCCTTGGGAACGGTGAAGGAGCCGGTGGATTGGGGATAACCCCCCCAAATTTGATATCAGCCAAAGAGAAGATTACCTTTAGAGTTACCCTTACACACCAAATTTACATTGACATCTCACCAGGGTAACCACATGTGTATGGATGTGCTCCCTTATGGAAGAGGTCAGAGAAAACCAGGAACAAGCACGTTTGGTTCTTCTCACTGGAGTGCCCATGGGAGTGTTACCCAAACCAAGGTGCTGGAAGTTGTAGTTTTTCAACAGCTGGTGGCACCCTGGTTTGGGTAACACTGGTCCATGGGCTTATGGAGATGTGCCCTACAGATAGATGACCATTAAAGGAAAACTGTCAGCTTTCTCCCACCGCACCAACCAGTGGTACTAGCTGGTAGTGCGGGGGACGCTGAGCCGTTTGATGCTTACCGTGCTCTGATCCGCCGGACCGTTTGGCCATAATCTTCTATTTTAGGGATATGCTAATGAGGTGCTAACTGGCACTCACCGCAGCACCGCCCAGCTCATCAATATTCCTCCCCTCTCTCCATTACAGAGTGGGGAGAAGAGGGAGAGGAGGAGGGAGGGGAGGAATATTGATGAGGTGGGCGGCGCTGCGGAAGGCAGCACTGACGTCAGAGTGCCAGTTAGCACCTCATTAGCATATACCGAAAATAGAACATTACGGCCAAGCGGCGTGGCGGATCCGGGCTCGGTAAGCATCAAACTGATCAGAGTCCCCTGCACTACCAGCCAGTACTGCTGGTCAGTGCGGGGGGGAGAAAGCGGACAGTTTTCCTTTAACGCTTGATTAACATCGGCTGAACATTGCAATGTCTAAAGTCAACCTAAAATAAGACATATCCTCGACTACAGGTCAGCAAACTGGAGCCCAGGATCTCCCAGAATCATGAAGAATGGTTCACTACTATGCTTACACCATCATCATACACATTGACGTATCCTCTCTGTAAATCCATCAAGATAAAGACCTTCATACCTCTTATAAGAAGTGATGGAATGGACCATTTCAGCACCATAAACAAATCACATTGCACTTGTAGTGCTAAGAGCCCAGTGAATGTGGGATTCATCACTACAGACCCCACAAGAAGCTCCTCAGACATCAAGTAATGGGCCTACAGATAAGTCATAGATCCAGATAACCTGGCAATGTCCGTTCCAGGTCTAGAGCCAAACACAATGGACGTCATATCTGACCCCCATGCAAGAAGGGGTCAACATTACCAGATAACGTGCACCCTAATGGCCTTCTGCATGAATTGGGGTGATACAACAATAGAGAGGGTATCTGCGACACCCATATAACTCCAATGCTCCCCAATATGTTGCATTACGGCTGCTGCAAAACTAGACCTACCAGCATGCCCGGACAGCCTCAGGCCTGGTTCACACCACGTTTTCAGTCATACGGGACCACATATGGCTGGGGGGCTAAAACCAGGCGCTCTCGAATCCCTGCCGTATGTCGCCCGTGTGTAATTAATTTCAATGAGCCGACCAGAGTGAAATGCTGACTCCGATCTGCTCATTTTTGCCCTGTATGCGGTTTTCCACCGGACCTAAAACCGTAGTCCACTACAGTCCACTAAGACAGGGAGCCACAGGTTGGGAAATCCTGTCCTCCAGAAGGATTTCGGCAGGCTTTAAAGTAGAAAGGACATGGCTGCCTTCTTACAGGACCGGCGTCACACTCATCCTTAGGTTTAGCCTGGAACAGCAGCTCAGTTGCATCGGTATGACTAGGTCTGGGATGCAATACCACACACAGATCATGGAGAAGAGTGGCGCAGTTTTGGGAATAATGCAAATATATTTTCTAATCCTACGCAACTCATTAAAACCATGCCGGGGGAGCAAATGGATACAGGACACTGGCTCCAGAATCCATAGTCCATCATGGCATCATACATGTTTAGGAGTTATCCACAGCCCATCATGGCACCATACAGTCCGGTCCATAAATACTGGGACACAATACTAACATTTTAGCTCTAAACACCACCACAATGGATTTGAAATTGAACTAGCAAGATGTGCATTAACTGCAGAATGTCAGCTTTAATTTGAGGGTATTTACATCCAAATCAGGTGAACGGTGTAGGAATTACAACAGTTTGCATATGTGCCTCCCACTTGTTAAGGGACCAAAAGTAATGGGACAATTGGCTTCTCAGCTGTTCCATGGCCAGGTGTGTGTTATTCCCTCATTATACCCAATTGCAATGAGCAGATAAAAGGTCCAGAGTTCATTTCAAGTGTGCTATTTACATTTGGAATCTGTTGCTGTCAACTCTCAAGATGAGATCCAAAGAGCTGTCACTATCAGTGAAGTAAGCCATCATTAGGCTGAAAAAACAAAACAAACCCATCAGAGAGATAGCCAAAACATTAGGAGCGGCCAAAACAACTGTTTATAACATTCTTAAAAAGAAGGATCGCACCGGTGAGCTCGGCAACACCAAAAGACCTGGAAGACCAAGGAAAATAAATGTGGTGGATGACTGAAGATCTAATTCCCTGGTGAAGAAAACCCCCTTCACAACAGTTGGCCAGAAGAAGAACACTCCAGGAGGTAGGTGGATGTGTGTCAGAGTCATCAAAAGAAGACTTCACCAGAGGGAATATAGAGGGTTCACCACAAGATGGAAACCATTGGGGAGACTCAAAAACGACATCTATAAAAGCTTCACAGTTCTGGGACAACATCCTGTGGACAGATGAGACCAAGATAAACTGGTACCAGAGTGATGGGAAGAGAAGAGACTGGAGAAGGAAAGGAACACGATCCTAAGCAGACACCTCATCAGTGAACATGGTGGTGGTGGTCATGGCATAGTGGGCATGTATGGTGCCAATGGAACTGCTTCTCCTGTATTTATTGATGATGTAACTGCTGACAAAAGCAGCGGGATGAATTCTGAAGTGTTTCGGGCAGTATTATCTGCTCATATTCAGCAACATGCTTCAGAACTCATTGGACAGTGCTTCACAGTGCAGATGGACAATGACCCAAAGCAACCAAAGAGTTTATTAAGGGAAAGAAGTGGAATGTTATGCAATGGCAAAGTCAAAACTGAAGAGAAAAATGCCCCAAGAACAAGCAGGAACTGAAGAGAGTGGCAGTAGAGGCGGCAGAGCATCACCAGGGATGAAACCCAATGTCTGCTGATGTCTATGCGTTCCAGACTTCAGGCTGTAATTGACTACTAAAGATTTGCAACCAAGTATTAAAAAGTGAAAGTTTGATTTATGATTATTATTCTGTCCCATTACTTTTGGTCCCTTAGTAAGTGGGAGGCACATATGCAAACTGTTGTAATTCCTACACCGTTCACCTAATTTGGATGTAAATACCCTCAAATTAAACCTGAGTGTGTAGATGTCCCAATAGTTATGAACCTGACTGTTCATGTTCCGGAGTCATCCACAGCTCATCATGGCACCGTAATACACGTTCAGGAGTCATCCACAGCCCATCATGACACCATAATACATGTTCAGGTGTCATCCACAGCCCATCATGGCACCATACATGTTCAGTAGTCATCCACAGCCCATCATGGCACCGTAATACATGTTCAGAAGTCATCCACAGCCCATCATGGCACCATAATACATGTTCAGAAGTCATCCACAGCCCATCATGGCACCATAATACATGTTCAGGTGTCATCCACAGCCCATCATGGCACCATAATACATGTTCAGGTGTCATCCACAGCCCATCATGGCACCATAATACATGTTCAGGTGTCATCCACAGTCCATCATGGCACCATAATACATGTTCAGGTGGCATCCACAGCTCATCATGGCACCATAATACATGTTCAGTAGTCATCCACAGCCCATCATGGCACCATAATACATGTTCAGTAGTCATCCACAGCCCATCATGGCACCATAATACATGTTCAGGAGTCATCCACAGCCCATCATGGCACCATAATACATGTTCAGGTGTCATCCACAGCCCATCATGGCACCATACATGTTCAGTAGTCATCCACAGCCCATCATGGCACCATAATACATGTTCAGAAGTCATCCACAGCCCATCATGGCACCATAATACATGTTCAGGTGTCATCCACAGCCCATCATGGCACCATAATACATGTTCAGGAGTCATCCACAGCCCATCATGGCACCATAATACATGTTCAGGAGTCATCCACAGCCCATCATGGCACCATAATACATGTTCAGAAGTCATCCACAGCCCATCATGGCACCATAATACATGTTCAGGAGTCATCCACAGCCCATCATGGCACCATACATGTTCAGTAGTCATCCACAGTCCATCATGGCACCGTAATACATGTTCAGAAGTCATCCACAGTCCATCATGGCACCATAATACATGTTCAGGAGTCATCCACAGCCCATCATGGCTCCATAATACATGTTCAGGTGTCATCCACAGCCCATCATGGCACCATAATACATGTTCAGGAGTCATCCACAGCCCATCATGGCACCATAATACATGTTCAGGAGTCATCCACAGCCCATCATGGCACCATAATACATGTTCAGGAGTCATCCACAGCCCATCATGGCACCATAATACATGTTCAGGAGTCATCCACAGCCCATCATTGCACCATACATGTTCAGGAGTCATCCACAGCCCATCATTGCACCATACATGTTCAGGAGTCATCCACAGCCCATCATGGCACCATAATACACGTTCAGGAGTCATCCACAGCCCATCATGGCACCATAATACATGTTCAGGAGTCATCCACAGCCCATCATTGCACCATACATGTTCAGGAGTCATCCACAGCCCATCATGGCACCATAATACACGTTCAGGAGTCATCCACAGCCCATCATGGCACCATAATACATGTTCAGGAGTCATCCACAGCCCATCATGGCACCATAATACATGTTCAGGAGTCATCCACAGCCCATCATGGCACCATAATACATGTTCAGGAGTCATCCACAGCCCATCATGGCACCATAATACACGTTCAGGAGTCATCCACAGCTCATCATGGCACCATAATACATGTTCAGGAGTCATCCACAGCCCATCATGGCACCATAATACATGTTCAGGAGTCATCCACAGCCCATCATGGCACCATACATGTTCAGGAGTTGTCCACAGCCCATCATGGCACCATAATACAAGTTCAGGAGTCATCCACAGCTCATCATGGCACCATAATACTTTAGGGCATCAGACAACATGTCCATTCACTGACTCCCAGACACAAAACACAATAACCATCGAGATTCTCCAACCTTTTGCACAACTACATCTCCAATCATGTTTGTCAGGGAGTTGTAGTTTTGAACAGACCGAAGTGCCACAGGTTGGGGAACACAATAGATTATGCCATGACCCAAGCTGTACACTCATGCCAACCTGTGCCCAGCCAATGTTTAAGACTCCAGACCCAGAGGAGTTACAGAATCCTACCATTGTACGCTGGGCAGACAGTCCTCATTCATGCCCTCCCGCCTACATAAAGGATAGATTCACGCCGCCCTGGTTCCCTGCCATCGATGAACTGTGTGCCACCAGACACCCCGCCATAGACAATCACCACACTGTGCTGCTAAGTGTGCCCTCTCCATACTCTCACCACCTCCACGACCCAGACCAAACTGCAACCAACAACGTTGTCTCATTCTGTGCCCAAGACCCAACACCCATCCAAGACTCAACGGTTAGACCCTTGCAGAGGTCAATTCATATGGTGGGCACCATAACCGGCACCATGTGGAGCAGTCTAACCATTGGTCACAGTAGGAATCCAATACACAACAGTTTCCATGCCGGGCAAAACTTCTCATTGAAATAAGCCGGGAGGAAAGTTTTCCGGTCATGGCTACTTGTGTATCCCATGATGCCCGGCGTATCAGAACTATAACAATGGTAAACAAAATGTAAGATCAATGCCAACTTGTGCCAGTCTGTGCATCTACAGGGCCTAGTGCCCAACTGAGGACCCCAGACCCCATAGAAGAAAACTGCCACCTGGGACAAGACCCCATTGATTTCTATGAGTAGGGGGGCAATAATCACAGTGCCCCAGTAGAGGGGTACCCTAGATCAGGAGTACCCCCATACATCCCTAGAGATCAGTAGCCCCCAGTGCCCCCCCAGCACCCCAATACCTGGAGCTCCTCGCTGCTATCAGGCCCCTTTGTCCCTGCTGCGCCTCCCCCTCCCCGCCCACTTCATTCAATGACTGCCCAGCCCGCTCCCCTCCTCCCCCTTTATGCCCGGGATGCCCGCCAGGGGGCACGGTCCTCCTCCCCACCACCGGCCGCTCCTCACCTCTCCTTCACCGATCTCCGGGACTCAGCCAGCGCCAGCAGCAGCCCCCCCTTTCCCGCCGCCAACACTGCTCAACTAAAGTGGCTCGCCCCTCCCCCTCAGCTTTATATACTCCCAGTGCGGCATGGACGTCGTGACGTCACGGCGTCGCTTACCTGCTTCATCCTATGGGAAATGAGAATGGGATTCGGGATTCTATCGATTGCCATGGAGACGGCTGGGGAAGGAGCCGCCATCTTTCATAAGGGCAGTTTAAATCAAAAAGGAAAACTTTGATTTATGTGTAAGCTATTTGTTTGAGTCACATGGTGAAACATTCAAGCCAGTCATATATCATATATATATATATATTTTGTCTATAGAGAGGCATGATGGGAGTTGTAGTTTTTCAACTGTCGGTGCACCACAGCTTTGGGAACACTAGACCATAACAGAAAGCAGCATGATACTACAATACAGAGAGAGTCTGTCACACATATATAGCTTACTAGCTGAGTACCCGGCGGTGCCCGGTTGTTCCTTCCTAATCCTTGTTGGGGAGGAAAATAAACAAAGGAGGAAGCTTTTGACTTCATATCCCTCATATATTGTTGTCCCATCCCAACCCCATATCCTGTCCTCCTATCCTGACCTCCTATCCCGTCCTCCTATTCCGACCTCCTATCCCCTCCTCCTATCCCCTCCTCCTATCCCGTCCTCCTATCCAGACCTCCTATCCCGTCCTCCTATCCCTTCCTCCTATCCCGACCTCCTATCCCGTCCTCCTATCCCGTCCTCCTATCCAGACCTCCTATCCCGTCCTCCTATCCCGACCTCCTATCCCGACCTCCTATCCCGTCCTCCTATCCCGACCTCCTATCCCGACCTCCTATCCCGTCCTCCTATCCCGTCCTCCTATCCCGACCTCCTATCCCGACCTCCTATCCCGTCCTCCTATCCAGACCACCTATCCAGACCTCCTATTCAGACCTCCTATCCCGTCCTCCTATCCCATCCTCCTATCCCGACCTCCTATCCAGACCTCCTATCCTGTCCTCCTATCCCGTCCTCCTATCCCGTCCTCCTATCCCGTCCTCCTATCCCATCCTCCTACCCCATCCTCCTATCCCGACCTCCTATCCCGACCTCCTATCCCGACCTCCTATCCAGACCTTCTATCCAGACCTCCTATCCCGTCCTCCTATCCCGTCCTCCTATCCCAACCTCCTATCCCGTCCTCCTATCCCATCCTCCTATCCCGTCCTCCTACCCCATCCTCCTATCCCATCCTCCTACCCCATCCTCCTATCCTGACCTCCTATCCCGACCTCCTATCCAGACCTTCTATCCTGTCCTCCTATCCCGTCCTCCTATCCCGACCTCCTATCCCGTCCTCCGATCAAATCGGATGTGTGTAATGGATCCGATTTTTTAATGGAGGTCAATGGATCCGACTTTATATACGATTTCATACGATTTTAAGTTATAAAAACGTGTACTCAAGTCGGATGGAGAAATCGTGATGTGAACGCAGCCTTATCCCTTATCCACAGAATAGAGGCTGTGTCTGATTGTGACCCTGTTCATAAGAACGCAGGGGTCCAAGTGCTCCAAGTCCCTGGGATTTACCACCCATCCCCTATGCTGTGAATAGAGAATAAGTGTAACAGACTGTAAAACCCCTTTAAAGAGATACTCCACTTTAATACTCCAGAACAGAGCCTCATCTCCAGTACTCCTATAGAGCAGTCGTCTTCAACCTGCGGACCTCCAGATGTTGCAAAACTACAACTCCCAGCATGCCCGGACAGCCAACGGCTGTCCGGGCATGCTGGGAGTTGTAGTTTTGCAACATCTGGAGGTCCGCAGGTTGAAGACCACTGCTATAGAGAATGCGGGGGTACATGCTGACAAATGACTCCATACACAGGGAGAGCCAGAGCACCATTCTGGAGAATGTTTTTTTTTTGTTGGGGTTGAGTCCTATAGGTCAGACCCCCCCTTATCTCCTATCCTGTGGTAGTAGAGTACTCCTTTAGGTACATAGTATTTTTAACCATAACCAAGAATTGAAATTGACAAAGATTGTTAAAGATGGTTAAAGGAGTAGTCCAGTGCTGAAAAACGTATCCCCTGTCCTAAGGATAGGGGATAAGTTTCAGAAAGTGGAGGGTCCGACCGCTGGGGCCCCCCGCAATCTCTTGTACGGGGCCCCGACTCGCTGGCCAGATAGCGGGTGTCGACCACCGCACGAAGCCCCCTCAATACATCGCTATGGCAGAGCTGGAAATTGCCGAAGGCAGCGCTCCGACTCTGCCATAGAGTTGTATTGAGAGGGTGTGTCAGCCGCCGCTTCGTGTGGTGGTCAACACGCCCCCTTCCCACGGGCTGCCAGGGCCCCGTACGATCGGACCCCCTGCGATCTGAAACTTATCCCCTATCCTTAGGATAGGGGATACGTTTTTCAGCACTGGATATCTCCTTCAAGGGGTACTCCCGTGGAAAACTTTTTTTTTTTTAAATCAACTGGTGCCAGAAAGTTAAACAAATTTGTAAATCACTTTTATTAAAAAATCTTAATCCTTCCAGTACTTATTAGGGGCTGTATACTGAAGAGAAATTCAAAAAAGAAATGTATTTCCTCTGCAGTGCTCTGTGCTGACCTCTGCTGTCCATTTTAGGAACTGTCCAGAACAGGAGAAAATCCCCATAGCAAACATATGCTGCTCTGGACAGTTCCTAAAATGGACAGCAGAGGTCAGCAGAGATACTTGCTTTATTCGCCAGCATTGATAATCTGTAAATGACTGGCTTTGGGCAATGGAGGCAGAACCCGTCATACCCGGGCCCTCATTCCCATTGGAATATGTTTCATCTTTCCACAGAATCCACTAGAATCTGCCAAAAAAAGCAAATTTTTCAGTGGGACGGCACTTATGTCCGTGACCTACTGCCACGAATGTAAGTGTAGTCCTGTTACATTAAAGGGCTACTCTGTCCCTAGACAGCTTATCCCTTATCCAAAGGATAGGGGATAAGATGTGTGAATGCGGGGGTCCCACCGCTGAGACCCCCAGGATCTCTGTGCAGTACATTCGTTTAGAACGCTTGGAGCGGGCTGCAGGGGTCGTGACGTCACGTCACGCCCCCTCAATGCAAGTCTATGGGAGGGGGCGTGGCGGCTGCCACGCCCCCTCCCATAGACTTGCATTGAGGGGGCGTGACATGATGTCACGAGGGGGTTCTAGCGACGTCACGTCCCCCGCCGCCTGCTCCAAGCGTTCAGAACAAAATGTTCCGAACGCTGGGGCAGCAGAGTACCCCTTTAAGGCTGCATTCAGATCTCGTTTTTGCAATACGGTTACGGTTTGCAAAAAAACTTATGTCTCAAAACAGGACCGAACCGTATAGAGCTCTGTACGGTTTTAAACCATATACGGTTTGAAAATGGATGTCCGGTTACACACGGTTTAATACGTTTTTGGGGGAAAAAACGGATACGGTTTCATGTTTGTCCTTAAATAAAGTTCTTCTTGTTCTATTTGTGGGAAGAACTTGCGAATGTGCAAACTGCAAAACCGTATTGTGCAGTATGGTTCCCATAGACCACCATTTAAAAAAAAAAAAAAAAAAAACATATATGGGTTGTATCCGGTTTTTCACCCGGACATAAAACCGTAGTAGACTACGGTTTTGTGTACGGGAGAAAAACGGATAAAACCGTAGATTATGCAAAACGTACACAACAGGATGCTACGTTTGGCGTACGGTTTTCTATGAAATGTCTATACATACGGTTTGCAATACGGTTCCATACGTTTTTTTCACTGAAACCGGATACGGGAACCGTATTGCGAAAACGAGATGTGAATGCAGCCTTAGGTATTACGTAGTATATATATATATATATATATATATATATATATATATATATATTTTTTTTTTATATAATAGATGGAAGTGCTGAGTCCTTCAGAGCCACAAGAAATACACACCCAATTTCATAATTGCCAACAGACACGATTTTGCCCAAGGTGTGGGGCTAATCCATAAATAGAAAAACAGCACCACCCCTGTCTTCAGGATGTATGTGGTATTACAACTCGGCTCCGTTCACTTCAAGGAAACTGAGCTGCAATACCCCACACAAACTGAGCACAGATGTGGAGCTGTTTCTGTCAGAATTCACAGATTTTTGCCTATTCTAAAGTTTGTACATGTGTGACTGTCTCTGGCACTAGATAGGATCACCCATCTTTATTTAGGGACTGAAACGCCATTTCACCACACCAAAGGGTTAATTTAAGGCAGTGTTTCCCAACCAGGGTGTTGCAAAACTACAACTCCCGGCATGCCCTTAACTATGGCCACTTCACACAGTCTTTTAGAACTTTCTGCCTAGAAACAGGTTAGGACGCATCATGTGACCAAGGCATCATGCATCTGATACAAGGCATATTCAACTATTTGAACGGGTGGTCTGTTTGTTCTTCAGATTCCCATAAATGATTCATATTCAGTAGTGGTCTCCAAACTGTGGACCTTCAGCTGTTGCAAAACTACAACTCCCAGCAGGCCCGGACAGCCGTTGGCTGTCCGGGCATACTGGGAGTTGTAGTTTTGCAACAGCTGGAGGCACTCTGGTTGGGAAACACTGATTTAAGGGTAAATGTTTCTCAGCGACATTATCCATTGTAGAAGTTGTACTGCATATTGTGGAAAATAACTTTTTCACATTTTTTCATGTTTTATATAACTTTTTCACATTTTTTCATGTTTTATTGCCACCATAGATAAAGCTGTATGTATTTCACGTATTCTTTTTATTTCTGTCTGTGTATTACTCTCTTGTCCTCATTGGGACCCGTACACTGCGTCTTCATCACATCCTTTGTTTTCCCGAAGAATGGACCACCTGGCCTAACCATCATGGCGGCTCCTGCTTCACACGCCGCTCACGTGACACGAACGGGGCGTGGCTGAAGAGTATTAAAGCGAAGAGTGGGCGTGGCCTCTCATTCATTCGCCGGCTGCCAATCAGATGCTGGATGCGGCGTTCTTCGATCTCGGCGAGGCTTGAACCGCACTTGAGAGGGGAGGAGGGAAAGGGATAAAATGACGCATGCGCAGTAAGTGCTTCACTGCGGCGGACTGAGATCACGTGACTGAGATGATAAAGCCTTGGGGCGGGTGGTATTAGTAGACATTATGGGGGGGGGGTCATTCTTAAAGATCATATACATGTAATGAGACCAAGGGCATCTTCATTCCATGGGGGCATCATAACACCAGCAGTGCCAGTTTATTTAATGTGATATAGTGGTTACCAACCAGTGTGCCTCCTGGTGTTGCAGAACTACAACTCCCAGCATGCCTGACAGCCAATGGCTGTCCAGGCATGCTGTGAGTTGTAGTTTTGCTACACCTGGAGCCACACTGGTTGGGAAATAATGCTCTATAGGATCAGGATATATAGCAGTTATACACCTCCCCTCCAGCTCTATCTGTATACTGCTGCTACCATCTCTGTGGGATCAGAATATATAGCAGTTATACACCTCCCCTCCAGCTCTATCTTTATACTGCTGCTACCTTCTCTGTGGGATCAGAATATATAGCAGTTATACACCTCCCCTCCAGCTCTATCTGTATACTGCTACTACCATCTCTGTGGGATCAGAATATATAGCAGTTATACACCTCCCCTCCAGCTCTATCTGTATACTGCTACTACCATCTCTGTGGGATCAGAATATATAGCAGTTATACACCTCCCCTCCAGCTCTATCTGTATACTGCTGCTATTTCTATGAGCTCAGGATATATAGCAGTTATACACCTCCCCTGCAGATCTATCTGTATACTGCTGCTATCTCTATGAGATAAGGATATATAGTAGTTATACATCTACCCTCCAGCTCTATCTGTATACTGCTACTACCATCTCTGTGGGATCAGAATATATAGCAGTTATACACCTCCCCTCCAGCTCTATCTGTATACTGCTACTATCTCTATGAGATCAGAATATATAGTAGTTATGCACCTCTCCTGCAGATCTATCTGTATGCTGCTGCTGCTGCTATATCTGTGGGATCAGGATATATAGTAGTTATACACCTCCCCTCCAGCTCTATCTGTATACTGCTGCTACTATCTTTATGAGATCAGAATATATAGTAGTTATACACCTCCCCTCCAGCTTTATCTGTATACTGCTACTATTTCTATGAGATCAGACTATATAGTAGTTATACACCTCCATTCCAGCTCTATCTGTATACTGCTGCTATCTCTATGAGCTCAGGATATATAGAAGTTATACACTCCCCTGCAGATCTATCTGTATACTGTTGCTTTCTCTATGGGATCAGGATATACATATATACACCTCCCCTACAGCTGTGTTCACATGTTGCATTTTCCATGATTTTCTCAAAATAGTAGTGCTATTTACCCCACGAATCACTGTAATAATGGCCTGTACTGCACTCTGTATAAGCAAAAATATTTCCCTGGGCTTCTCTAAAGGGTTCAAATAACTTTGTCCCAAGGTTACAGTATCACCTATCCTGTGTCCTACTGCCGGGACCCCCCAGTAATCATTAGACCGGGGTCTCCCGTGTATCAGCATGTATACAACCGCCCTGGTCACTAGCTATGGAAATACCAAAGATCAACAAGCACTGTGCTCATGTTTTATTGAAATGTAATGATAATGAGGATCAGTTTCCCAATGTAGATCCTGCTCTACAACAGCCAATTACCTCTCCCTGGACCCGGATTCAGCAGATGACCACTAGAGGTATACAGTATAGTACTGTGACATCGCTGTGTGCATTCTGTACTTTGATGTCACCTGTGTGCATTCCATACTGTGACATCACTGTGTGCATTGTGTATTCTGTACTGTGACATCGCTGTGTGCATTGTGCATTCTGTACTGTGATGTCACCTGTGTGCATTCCATACTGTGACATCACTGTGTGCATTGTGCATTCTATACTGTGACATCACTGTGTGCATTCTGTATTCATTCTGTTCTGTGACATCGCTGTGTGCATTCTGTACTGTGATGTCACCTGTGTGCATTCCATACTGTGACATCACTGTGTGCATTCCATACCGTGACATCACTGTGTGCATTCTGTACTGTGACTTCACCTGTGTGCATTCTGTACTGTGACGTCACCTGTGTGCATTCCATACTGTGACATCACTGTATGCATTCTGTACTTTGATGTCACCTGTGTGCATTCCATACTGTGACATCACTGTGTGCATTGTGTATTCTGTACTGTGACATCGCTGTGTGCATTCTGTTCTGTGACATCGCTGTGTGCTTTGTGCATTCTGTACTGTGATGTCACCTGTGTGCATTCCATACTGTGACATCACTGTGTGCATTGTGCATTCTGTACTGTGACATCACTGTGTTCATTCTGTACTGTGACATCGCTGTGTGCATTCTGTTCTGTGACATCTCTGTGTGCATTCTGTACTGTGATGTCACCTGTGTGCATTCCATACTGTGACATCACTGTGTGCATTGTGCATTCTGTACTGTGACATCGCTGTGTGCATTCTGTTCTGTGACGTCACTATGTGCATCATCCTATTCATGTGCCATCACTCTGGGCATAATAGAGATCAAAATAATCATGTTTTACCTTGCTAAGTAAGGGGCTCATATGAGAGAACTTTGCTATGGGGCCCCATGGAAACTCATTATACCCCTAGTTGCATTTAAAGGGGTACTCCAGCTCTAAGACATCTTATCCCCTATCTAAAGGATAGGGGACAAGATGTCTGATCGCGGGGGTCCCGCCGCTGGGGACCCCCACTATCTCGCATGCCACTTTATTAGGTACACCTCACTAGCACCATGTTGGACACCTTTTTGCTTCCATTCTTGGTGGCATACTTTCTACAAGGTGCTGGAATAATTCCTCAGAGATTATGCTCCATATTGACATGATGACATCACACAGTTCCTCCATACGTACATGATGACATCACACAGTTCCTCCATACGTATTTGATGACATCACACAATTCCTCCATACAGACATGATGACATCACACAATTCTTCCATATAGACATGATGACATCACACAATTCCTCCATATAGACATGATGACATCACGCAGTTCCTCAGGTAGGCTCTCAGGTTTATACCATGATCAATTGGTACTAAGGGGCCCAAAGTGTGCCCAGAAAATGTCCCCCCCCCCCCATCACACCGCCACCAGCCTGAACCTAATAAAAGGCAGGAGGGATCCATGCTTTCATGTTGTTGATGACAAATCCTGGCCCGGCCATCTGAATGTCATAGCTGGAATCGAGACCCATATGACCAGCCAACGTTCTTCCAGTCTTCCACTGTCCAATTTTGGTGCCTGTGTGAATTGTAGCCTGTGTTCCCTGTTCTTAGCTGACAGAAGTGGCCCCTGGTGTGGTCTTCTGCTCCTGTAGCCCATCTGCCTCATGGTTGGAACGTGTTGTGCGTTCAGAGATGTATTCTGCAAACCTTGGTTGTAACAAGTGAATTAAATTATTTGAATTACTGTTGCCTTTCTGTCATCTCGGACCATTCTGCCTATTCTCCTTTGACAGAAACAAGGCATTTCCATCCACACAACTGCCGCTCACTGGATATGTTCTCTTTCTCGGACAATTCTCTCTAAACCCTAGAGATGGTTGTGTGTGTGTGTGTGTGTGAAAATCCCAGTATATCAGCAGTTTGTGAAATATCCAGACCGACCTGACTGGCACCAACAACCATGCCACATTCAAAGTCACTTAAATCCCCATTATGATGCTCAGTTTGAAGTTCAGAAAGTTGTCTTGACCACATCTGCATGCCTAAATGCATTAAGTTGCTGCCATGTATTTGGCTGATTATCCGTTTGTGCTAACAAGCAATTGAACAGGTGTACCTAATAAAGTGAGTGTATAGGGACGGGAGGACATAGTTATGCTGTATATTGGGGCCATGGAGGCAGAGTCACTCGCAGAACACAGTGTATACAGACACCACACAGAAGAGGCTGTCATTCTGGTAGACGTGCGCTGCGTAGTTGTCGGCGTGAGGGTCCCAGAGGCAGCGGCTGACCACCTTGATGTCTTCCTGACCTCTCTCACCCATGGTGGCCACGCAGAGCATCTTGTATCGGGCGGGCAGGACCTTCTTCACCTGGCTCCTGATCTCATCGCTGATCTCCTTCACCAGCGATGGGACTTGTTTGGGGTCGTAGGTGGTGTCCCCCAACCGCAGGGGGAGGTAGCCTTCCAGGATTTGCCGGATGGCGGAGACCTGGACCTTCTCAGGTGGCCGGGAGGCAAAGGATGGAGGCTGGGGTTAGAGAAAAGTAAAAAAATTGCTCAAAATGTATAAATAATACAGAAAAAAAGACAGAGTATCCTAAAATTGGGCACTACTGCCCTGTCTGGAGGAAAAGTTGCCCAAAGCAACCAATCAGCACGCTTCTTTTATTTTTAAAGGGGTACTCCATCCCTAGACATCTTATCCCCTATCTAAAGGATAGGGGATAAGTTGTCTGATTGCGGGGGACCCCCGCGATCTCTGTGCAGTACCCGGCATTCCTTTAGAACGCTTGGAGCAGGCGGCGGGGGTTGTGAAGTCACTGTCACGCCCCTCGTGACGTCACGCCCCCTCAATGTAAGTCTATGGGAGGGGGCGTGGCAGCAGCCACGCCCCCTCCCATAGACTTACATTGAGGGGGCGTGACGTCACCCCCCCCCCCCCCCCCCCCCGCCGCCTGCTCCAAGCGTTTGGAACAAAATGTTCCGAAGGGTGGGGCAGCGGAGTACCTCTTTAACAAGGCCTCTGCAAAGTGAAAGAAGCGATCTGATTGGTTGCTATGGGCAACTGGGCAACGTTTCCTTTGCAGAAGGTTTGATAAATCTCCCCTCATTGGAGGAGATTTATCAAAACCTGTGAAGGGTAAGAGTGGTGCAGTTGCCCCTCGCAACCAATCAGATTTCTTCTTTCATTTTTCACAGGTCTCTTTAAAAATGAAAGAAGCGAGCTGATTGGTTGCTATGGGCAACTGCGCCACTCTTTCACTGCACAGGCTTTGATATTTCTGCCCCATTGTCCCCAATGTAGCCCTATGGTGGGAACAGGACAGCACACAAATGTGGTGTGGTGTTTCAGTAGAAAAACAGCGCCACCCCTGTCCTCCTCAGGTTGTGTACGGTACTGCAGCTCAGTTTCATTAAAGTGAATGGAGCCAAGTTGTAATACCACACCCAACCTGAAGACAGGCGTGGTGCTGTGTTCTTCTAGATTCTATTCCAGGATAACCCCATTTAACATGTTATTTATCGGCTAACAAAGGCCAGGGATGGGCACTAAAATGCAGCAGGAGGGGTAGTCAACCACGGGGCATACGTTATCCTGTCGCTTTTTAATAAATGGGCCCTTTAAATAAAAAAAATTTAAAAAAAATGTTAATGTTTTCTCTTTCTTTCACCCCGGTCGGTTCTGCGCCATTGTTGCCATGACGACGGGACTTGATGAAGTTTCCCAGTTTTCTGCCTTCTCAATGCCGTGCTGCTGAGAATGCCGGGGCGATCTTGTCGCCATGGCAACCACAGCATGGGCCCCGGTGAGTTGTGCAGTGGTAATACGGTGTCATCGGTCATTGAAGCGTTTATGACCGGCGTAGATATCTATGGGAGAGGAGCCTGCAAGTACAAAATCGCCCTATTGGGGGAGGGGGGGGGGGGGGGGAGGGAGATAAAGATATTGGGGGAGAATTTCTTAAACCTTGTGAAAAGGAACAGCGTATAACAGCGGTCTCCAAACTGTGGACCTCCAGATGATGCAAAACTACAGCTCCCAGCATGCCCAGACTGAAGGCTATTTTAACCATGTAGATGCCATTTTCAAAACTGACAGCAGCATTTAAACAGTATAGCCCAGTGTTTCCCAACTAGGGGGCCCCCAGCTGTTGCAAAACTACAACTCCCAGTATGCCCAGACTGATGGCTATTTTAACCATGTAGATGCTGTTTTCAAAACTGACAGCAGCATTTAAACAGTATAGCCCAGTGTTTCCCAACCAGGGTGCCCGCAGCTGTTGCAAAACTACAACTCCCAGCATGCCCAGACTGACAACTATTTTAACCATGTAGATGCCGTTTTCAAAACTGACAGCAGCATTTAAACAGTATAGCCCAGTGTTTCCCAACCAGGGTGCCCGCAGCTGTTGCAAAACTACAACTCCCAGCATGCCCAGACTGACAACTATTTTAACCATGTAGATGCCGTTTTCAAAACTGACAGCAGCATTTAAACAGTATAGCCCAGTGTTTCCCAACCAGGGTGCCCGCAGCTGTTGCAAAACTACAACTCCCAGAATGCCCGGACAGCCTTCGGCTGTCCGGGCATGCTGGGAGTTGTAGTTTAGCAACAGCTGGAGGCACCCTGGTTGGAAAACACTGCATTAAACAATAACAAATGCTAAATAATTCTTGAAAAATAATAAATTTTGCCCTATCGAGTGGCGTCACTCACCTGGGGTTCTACGATTTCTATCTTCTTCACCAGCGCTACTTTGTGGGCTCTTCTCTCCTAACGGAGACACAAGGGTATGAGTTATCACATACAGCGCCCTCATCTACAATGCAAGAGTGCCCCATGGGCAGCGTTATTGCCCCCATTAACAATGTCTGAGCAGGGCTCCTATTGACAATGCTACTTAGAGAGTGCCCACGTTAACAGTGCCAGGAGGAGAGTGATCCTATAAACATTATCAGCCAGATAGTTTTTTATAAACAGTGGCATAAAGGGAATGCCCCATAATAGCAACAGCTAGAGGTCACCCCCATAACAGTGCCAGCCAGAGAGTGCCCCATAACAGTGCCACAGAGAATGCCTTATAAATGTAACAGCCAAAGGGTGTCCCCTTAACAGCAACAGCCAGAGAGGGCCCCTCTTAGCTGCCAGCAAGAGTGTCCCAATAACAGTGCCAGCCAGAGAGGGTCCCCATAACAGTGCAATACAAAGAGCTCCCATAATAGTGCCAGCCAGAGAGTGTCCCTATAAACTGTGTCAGCCAGAGAGTGTCCCTATAAACTGTGTCAGCCAGAGAGTGTCCCTATATACTGTGTCAGCCAGAGTGTGTCCCTATATACTGTGTCAGCCAGAGAGTGTCCCTATATACTGTGTCAGCCAGAGAGTGTCCCTATATACTGTGTCAGCCAGAGAGTGTCCCTATAAACTGTGTCAGCCAGAGAGTGTCCCTATAGACTGTGTCAGCCAGAGAGTGTCCCTATATACTGTGTCAGCCGGAGAGTGCCCCTATATACTGTGTCAGCCGGAGAGTGTCCCTATAAACTGTGCCAGCCAGAGAGTGTCCCTATATAAGGTGTCAGCCGGAGAGTGTCCCTATATACTATGTCAGCCGTAGAGTGCCCCTATATACGGTGTCAGCCAGAGAGTGTCCCTATATACTATGTCATCCAGAGAGAGTCTCTATAGACTGTGTCAGCCGGAAAGTGTCCATATAGACTGTCAGCCAGAGAGTGTCCCTATATACTGTGTCCGCCAGAGAGTGTCCCTATATACTGTGTCAGCCAGAGAGTGTCCCTATATACTGTGTCAGCCAGAGAGTGTCCCTATATACTGTGTCAGCCAGAGAGTGTCCCTATATACTGTGTCAGCCGGAGAGTGCCCCTATATACTGTGTCAGCCAGAGAGTGCCCCTATATACTGTGTCAGCCAGAGAGTGCCCCTATATACTGTGTCAGCCAGAGAGTGTCCCTATATACTGTGTCAGCCAGAGAGTGTCCCTATATACTGTGTCAGCCAGAGTGTCCCTATATACTGTGTCAGCCAGAGAGTGTCCCTATATACTGTGTCAGCCAGAGAGTGTCCCTATATACTGTGTCAGCCAGAGAGTGTCCCTATAGACTGTGTCAGCCAGAGAGTGTCCCTATATACTGTGTCAGCCGGAGAGTGTCCCTATATACTGTGTCAGCCAGAGAGTGTCCCTATAGACTGTGTCAGCCAGAGAGTGTCCCTATAGACTGTGTCAGCCAGAGAGTGTCCCTATAGACTGTGTCCGCCAGAGAGTGTCCCTATATACTGTGTCCGCCAGAGAGTGTCCCTATATACTGTGTCCGCCAGAGAGTGCCCCTATATACTGTGTCCGCCAGAGAGTGCCCCTATATACTGTGTCCGCCAGAGAGTGCCCCTATATACTGTGTCAGCCAGAGAGTGTCCCTATATACTGTGTCAGCCAGAGAGTGTCCCTATATACTGTGTGAGCCAGAGAGTGTCCCTATATACTGTGTGAGCCAGAGAGTGTCCCTATATACTGTGTCAGCCAGAGAGTGTCCCTATATACTGTGTCAGCCAGAGAGTGTCCCTATATACTGTGTCAGCCAGAGAGTGTCCCTATATACTGTGTCAGCCAGAGAGTGTCCCTATATACTGTGTCAGCCAGAGAGTGTCCCTATATACTGTGTCAGCCAGAGAGTGTCCCTATATACCAGCCGGAGAGTGCCCCTATATACTGTGTCAGCCGGAGAGTGCCCCTATATACTGTGTCAGCCGGAGAGTGTCCCTATAAACTGTGCCAGCCAGAGAGTGTCCCTATATAAGGTGTCAGCCGGAGAGTGTCCCTATATACTATGTCAGCCGTAGAGTGCCCCTATATACGGTGTCAGCCAGAGAGTGTCCCTATATACTATGTCATCCAGAGAGAGTCCCTATAGACTGTGTCAGCCGGAAAGTGTCCATATAGACTGTCAGCCAGAGAGTGTCCCTATATACTGTGTCAGCCAGAGAGTGTCCCTATATACTGTGTCAGCCAGAGTGTCCCTATATACTGTGTCAGCCGGAAAGTGTCCATATAGACTGTCAGCCAGAGAGTGTCCCTATATACTGTGTCAGCCAGAGAGTGTCCCTATATACTGTGTCCGCCAGAGAGTGTCCCTATATACTGTGTCAGCCAGAGAGTGTCCCTATATACTGTGTCAGCCAGAGAGTGTCCCTATATACTGTGTCAGCCAGAGTGTCCCTATATACTGTGTCAGCCAGAGAGTGTCCCTATATACTGTGTCAGCCAGAGAGTGTCCCTATATACTGTGTCAGCCAGAGAGTGTCCCTATATACTGTGTCAGCCAGAGAGTGTCCCTATATACTGTGTCAGCCAGAGAGTGTCCCTATAAACTGTCAGCCAGAGAGTGTCCCTATATACTGTGTCAGCCAGAGAGTGTCCCTATATACTGTGTCAGTCAGAGAGTGTCCCTATATACTGTGTGAGCCAGAGAGTGTCCCTATATACTGTGTGAGCCAGAGAGTGTCCCTATATACTGTGTCAGCCAGAGAGTGTCCCTATATACTGTGTCAGCCAGAGAGTGTCCCTATAAACAGTGTCAGCCAGAGAGTGCCCCTATATACTGTGTCAGCCAGAGAGTGTCCCTATATACTGTGTCAGCCAGAGAGTGTCCCTATAAACTGTCAGCCAGAGAGTGTCCCTATATACTGTGTCAGCCAGAGAGTGTCCCTATATACTGTGTCAGTCAGAGAGTGTCCCTATATACTGTGTGAGCCAGAGAGTGTCCCTATATACTGTGTGAGCCAGAGAGTGTCCCTATATACTGTGTCAGCCAGAGAGTGTCCCTATATACTGTGTCAGCCAGAGAGTGTCCCTATAAACAGTGTCAGCCAGAGAGTGCCCCTATATACTGTGTCAGCCGGAGAGTGTCCCTATATACTGTGTCAGCCAGAGAGTGTCCCTATATACTGTGTCAGCCGGAGAGTGTCCCTATATACTGTGTCAGCCAGAGAGTGTCCCTATATACTGTGTCAGCCAGAGAGTGTCCCTATATACTGTGTCAGCCAGAGAGTGTCCCTATATACTGTGTCAGCCAGAGAGTGTCCCTATATACTGTGTGAGCCAGAGAGTGTCCCTATATACTGTGTCAGCCGGAAAGTGTCCATATAGATTGTCAGCCAGAGAGTGTCCCTATATACTGTGTCAGCCAGAGAGTGTCCCTATATACTGTGTGAGCCAGAGAGTGTCCCTATATACTGTGTCAGCCAGAGTGTCCCTATATACTGTGTCCGCCAGAGAGTGTCCCTATATACTGTGTCAGCCAGAGAGTGTCCCTATATACTGTGTCAGCCAGAGAGTGTCCCTATATACTGTGTCAGCCAGAGAGTGTCCCTATATACTGTGTCAGCCAGAGAGTGTCCCTATATACTGTGTCAGCCAGAGAGTGTCCCTATATACTGTGTCAGCCAGAGAGTGTCCCTATATACTGTGTCAGCCAGAGAGTGCCCCTATATACTGTGTCAGCCCGAGAGTGTCCCTATATACTGTGTCAGCCAGAGAGTGTCCCTATAAACTGTCAGCCAGAGAGTGTCCCTATATACTGTGTCAGCCAGAGAGTGTCCCTATATACTGTGTGAGCCGGAGAGTGTCCCTATAAACTGTCAGCCGGAGAGTGTCCCTATATACTGTGTCAGCCAGAGAGTGTCCCTATACACTGTGTCAGCCAGAGAGTGTCCCTATATACTGTGTCAGCCGGAGAGTGCCCCTATATACTGTGTCAGCCGGAGAGTGTCCCTATAAACTGTGCCAGCCAGAGAGTGCCCCTATATACGGTGTCAGCCAGAGAGTGTCCCTATATACTATGTCATCCAGAGAGTGTCCCTATAGACTGTGTCAGCCGGAAAGTGTCCATATAGACTGTGTCAGCCAGAGAGTGTCCCTATATACTGTGTCAGCCAGAGAGTGTCCCTATATACTGTGTCAGCCAGAGTGTCCCTATATACTGTGTCCGCCAGAGAGTGTCCCTATATACTGTGTCAGCCAGAGAGTGTCCCTATATACTGTGTCAGCCAGAGAGTGTCCCTATATACTGTGTCAGCCAGAGAGTGTCCCTATATACTGTGTCAGCCAGAGAGTGTCCCTATATACTGTGTCAGCCAGAGAGTGTCCCTATAGACTGTGTCAGCCAGAGAGTGTCCCTATAGACTGTGTCAGCCAGAGAGTGTCCCTATAGACTGTGTCAGCCAGAGAGTGTCCCTATATACTGTGTCCGCCAGAGAGTGTCCCTATATACTGTGTCAGCCAGAGAGTGTCCCTATATACTGTGTCAGCCAGAGAGTGTCCCTATATACTGTGTCAGCCAGAGAGTGTCCCTATAGACTGTGTCAGCCGGAGAGTGTCCCTATATACTGTGTCAGCCAGAGAGTGTCCCTATATACTGTGTCAGCCAGAGAGTGTCCCTATATACTGTGTCAGCCGGAGAGTGTCCCTATAGACTGTGTGAGCCAGAGAGTGTCCCTATATACTGTGTCAGCCAGAGAGTGTCCCTATAAACTGTGTCAGCCAGAGAGTGTCCCTATAAACTGTGTCAGCCAGAGAGTGTCCCTATATACTGTGTCAGCCGGAGAGTGCCCCTATATACTGTGTCAGCCGGAGAGTGTCCCTATAAACTGTGTCAGCCGGAGAGTGTCCCTATAAACTGTGTCAGCCAGAGAGTGTCCCTATATACTGTGTCAGCCAGAGAGTGTCCCTATATACTGTGTCAGCCAGAGAGTGTCCCTATAAACTGTCAGCCGGAGAGTGTCCCTATATACTGTGTCAGCCAGAGAGTGTCCCTATATACTGTGTCAGCCAGAGAGTGCCCCTATATACTGTGTCAGCCAGAGAGTGTCCCTATATACTGTGTCAGCCAGAGAGTGTCCCTATATACTGTGTCAGCCAGAGAGTGTCCCTATATACTGTGTCAGCCGGAGAGTGTCCCTATATACTGTGTCAGCCAGAGAGTGTCCCTATATACTGTGTCAGCCAGAGAGTGTCCCTATATACTGTGTCAGCCAGAGAGTGTCCCTATATACTGTGTCAGCCAGAGAGTGTCCCTATATACTGTGTCAGCCAGGTTATGGACTCTCTAGACAGCAACTGGGAGCGCTGCTGACCCCTGCTGGTGGAATGGTGGTATTCCAAAACCTTGTAATGAAATAGAACAATATTTGCTGTACAATGAAACATAAATCACAGAGTAACATACTTAAAGGGGTATTCCAGGAATAAAAAAACAGGCCTTTTTTCTTTCAAAGACAGCGCCCTCCTTGTCTCTAGTTTGTGTTTGGTTCTGCTGCTCAGCTCAATTGAAGTGAATGGAGCCGAGTTGTAATACCAGATCCAAAGTGGAGACAAGGAGGGCGCTGTCTTTGAAAGAAAAAAGGCCTGCCTTTTTTTTTTATTCCTGGAATACCCCTTTAATATCCTTGCTTTCAGTGAATAAAAGCATGCCCCTTGGGACAGCCATAGCCCTGTATATACAGTCAGTGTTGCCCTAAGTACCTGCCTCAGCTGTGGCCAGAATATTCCCAAAATCCAAACAATCCCTTCAATGTCCCTAAGTGCCAACTACAACCCTTCCTTATTGTCATTCAGAATGTCCGCCCAATGCCATATTATAGAATACATTATAGAGCTGCTCATCCTGATCTTCCTGGTACATCAACAGACTGGAAAATCTTCTTAAAGGGACACTCTGGTGGAATTTATTTTATTTTTTTTTAAATCAACTAATACCAGAAAGTTAAACACATTTGTAAATTACTTCTATTTAAAAATCTTAATCCTTCCAGTACTTATCAGCTGCTGTATGCTCCACAGGAAGTAGTGTAGTTTTTTTTCTGTATGAACACAGTGCTCTCTTCTGACATCTCTGTCCATGATAGGAACTGTCCAGAGCAGGAGCAAATCCCCATAGCAAACCTATCCTGACACGGACAGAGGTGTCAGCAGAGAGAACTGTGGTCAGACAGAAAAGAACTACACAACTTCCTCTGTAGTATACAGCAGCTGATAAGTACTTGAAGGATTAGGATTTTTAATTGGAAGTAATTTACAAATCTTTTTAACTTTTTGGCACCAGTCGATAAAAAAATATATATATATATGTTTTTCACTGGAGTTCCCCTTTAACATTTGTGGCACCTACGCAGATGAAAAACCTTTCCTCACTCCCCTCCATGTTGCTTTATTGTACATAAATAAATAAAAGTGTTCCACTACTGGGATCCCCCCAATGATCAGATCACTGGGGGAACCAGGAAGTGCTCATTTTCTCTGCAGCGCCACCACAGTGCAAACGAAGCATTACATCGTTTCCATTGAAATCAATTGTCTGTTCATATAATGCCAAGAAGTCCAGTGCCCCTTTCCCCCTCTATTAAGGGTGCGTTCACATGGAGTAAATGAAGAGTAATTCACTCTGAAAAATTTACGGGCGGAAAAAATAAAAAAAAATTTGCGCGAAATTCGCGCACAATTAGCGTGCAATTTGCGCAGAATTGCGCGCGGACATGGGGGAGAAAAAAGTGAAGGGTTTTTCAGCCATTTCCGCGCAAATTGCGCGTGAATTCCGCGCAAATTGCCCGCGAATTACGTGCGAATTACGCACGAAAACGATGTCGGGCCAGAAAGTTAAAAAGATTTGTAAATTACTTCTATTAAAGAAAAAATCTTAATCCTTCCAGTACTTATTAGCTGCTGAATACTACAGAGGAAATTCTTTTCTTTTTGGAACACAGAGCTCTCTGCTGACATCACGACCACAGGGCTCTCTGCTGACATCTCTGTCCGTTTTAAGAACTGTCCAGAGTAGGAGAAAATCCCCATAGAAAACATATTGCTGCTCTGGGCAGTTCCTAAAATGGACAGAGATGTCAGCAGAGAGCACTGTGCTCGTGATGTCAGCAGAGAGCTCTGTGTTCCAAAAAGAATTTCCTCTGTAGTACTCAGCAGCTAATAAGTACTGGAAGGATTAAGTTTTTTTTTTAAATAGAAGCGATTTACAAATCTGTTTAACTTTCTGGCACCAGTTGATTAAAAAAAAAAAAAAAAGTTTTCCACCGGAGTACCCCTTTAACCTTTTATATGGCACATTTTATTTTACACAGGTCTAAATATATTATTATGAGATACTTGTTTCCCCGTCGTATTACATATATTGGTGCTTCCCAACCAGGGTGCCTCCAGCTGTTGCAAAACTACAACTCCCAGCATGCCCGGACAGCCGTTGGCTGTCCGGGCATGCTGGGAGTTGTAGTTTTGCAACAGCTGGAGGCACCCTGGTTGGGAAGCACTGACATCTATACATATAAGAGTTACCTTAAAGTTCTTGGTCATCCTCTGCGCAGCGAGCAGGCCGGATATGCTCCAGGAGGCGTGGGTACTGACTGACACATTACCCAGGGACGGCTTATTCCTTATAGGCTGGACATGACAGAAGTGCCACATTATTATATTATCTCCTATTATACACAATACTCCAGATTGTTATATGCTCTATGGGGGAAGATTTATCAAAAACCTGTCCAGAGGAAAAGTTGACCAGTTGCCCATAGCAACCAATCAGATCGCTTCTTTCATTTTTAATAAGGCCTCTGCAAAATGAAAGAAGCGATCTGATTGGTTGCTATGGGCAACTGGTCAACTTTTCCTCTGCACAGGTTTTTGATAAATCTTCCCCCATATGTTTCTTATATCACCCGTAGAGAAATTACTATATAGTTTATACTGCTCTAGTATGACATCATTCCTATAATAAGCTTATAATGCTGCTGTATGACATCATTCCTATAATAAGGTTATAATGCTGCTGTATGACATCATTCCTATAATAAGGTTATAATGCTGCAGTATGACATCATTCCTATAATAAGATTATAATGCTGCAGTATGACATCATTCCTATAATAAGATTATAATGCTGCAGTATGACATCATTCCTATAATAAGCTTATAATGCTGCTGTATGACATCATTCCTATAATAAGGTTATAATGCTGCTGTATGACATCATTCCTATAATAAGATTATAATGCTGCTGTATGACATCATTCCTATAATAAGGTTATAATGCTGCTGTATGACATCATTCCTATAATAAGGTTATAATGCTGCTGTATGACATCATTCCTATAATAAGGTTATAATGCTGCTGTATGACATCATTCCTATAATAAGGTTATAATGCTGCTGTATGACATCATTCCTATAATAAGCTTATAATGCTGCTGTATGACATCATTCCTATAATAAGCTTATAATGCTGCTGTATGACATCATTCATATAATAAGCTTATAATGCTGCAGTATGACATCATTCATATAATAAGATTATAATGCTGCAGTATGACATCATTCCTATAATAAGATTATAATGCTGCTGTATGACATCATTCCTATAATAAGCTTATAATGCTGCAGTATGACATCATTCATATAATAAGATTATAATGCTGCAGTATGACATCATTCCTATAATAAGCTTATAATGCTGCAGTATGACATCATTCCTATAATAAGGTTATAATGCTGCTGTATGACATCATTCCTATAATAAGATTATAATGCTGCAGTATGACATCATTCCTATAATAAGCTTATAATGCTGCTGTATGACATCATTCCTATAATAAGGTTATAATGCTGCTGTATGACATCATTCCTATAATAAGGTTATAATACGGTTATAATGCTGCAGTATTACATCATTATTCCCTATGCTCATAATACTGTTATAATGCTGCCATATTACAAAATGATTCCCTATACTTATAATACGGTTATAATGCTGCAGTGTTACATCATTATTCCCCGTGCTCATAATACGGTTATAATGCTGCAGTATTACAAAATTATTCCCTGTGCTCATAATACGGTTATAATACTGCAGTATTACATCATTATTCCCTATGCTTATAATACGGTTATAATGCTGCAGTATTACATCATTATTCCCTATGCTCATAATACGGTTATAATGCTGCAGTATTACATCATTATTCCCTGTGGTTATAATACCGTTATAATGCTGCAGTATTACAACATTATTCCCTATGCTTATAATACCGTTATAATGCTGCAGTATTACATCATTATTCCCTATGCTCATAATACGGTTATAATGCTGCAGTATTACATCATTATTCCCTATACTCATAATACCATTATAATGCTGTAGTATTACATCATTATTCCCTATGCTCATAATACGGTTATAATGCTGCAGCATTACATCATTATTCCCTATGCCCATAATACGGTTATAATGCTGCAGTATTACATCATTATTCCCTATGCTCATAATACGGTTATAATGCTGCAGTATTACATCATTATTCCCTATACTCATAATACCATTATAATGCTGCAGTATTACATCATTATTCCTTATGCTCATAATACGGTTATAATGCTGCAGTATTACATCATTATTCCCTATGCTCATAATACGGTTATAATTCTGCAGTATTGCACCATTATTCCCTATGCCCATAATACCGTTATAATGCTGCAGTATTACATCATTATTCCCTGTGCTTATAATACGGTTATAATGCTGCAGTATTATATAATTATTCCCTATGCCCATAATACCGTTATAATGCTGCAGTATTACATCATTATTCCCTATGCTCATAATACGGTTCTAATGCTGCAGTATTACATCATTATTCCCTATGCTTATAATACGGTTATAATGCTGCAGTATTACATCATTATTCCCTATGCTCATAATACGGTTATAATGCTGCAGTATTACATCATTATTCCCTATGCTCATAATACGGTTATAATGCTGCAGTATTACATCATTATTCCCTGTGGTTATAATACGGTTATAATACTGCAGTATTACAACATTATTCCCTATGCTTATAATACCGTTATAATGCTGCAGTATTACATCATTATTCCCTATGCTCATAATACGGTTATAATGCTGCAGTATTACATCATTATTCCCTATGCTCATAATACGGTTATAATTCTGCAGTATTGCACCATTATTCCCTATGCCCATAATACCGTTATAATGCTGCACTATTACATCATTATTCCCTATGCTCATAATACGGTTATAATGCTGCAGTATTACATCATTATTCCCTGTGCTCATAATACGGTTATAATGCTGCAGTATTACATCATTATTCCCTATACTCATAATAACTTTATAATGCTGCAGTATTACATCATTATTCCCTATGCTCATAATACGGTTATAATGCTGCAGTATTACATCATTATTCCCCATGCTCATAATACCGTTATAATGCTGCAGTATTACATCATTATTCCCTATGCCCATAATACGGTTATAATGCTGCAGTATTACATCATTATTCCCTGTGCTTATAATACGGTTATAATGCTGCAGTATTATATAATTATTCCCTATGCTCATAATACGGTTATAATGCTGCAGTATTACATCATTATTCCCTATGCTCATAATACGGTTATAATGCTGCAGTATTACATCATTATTCCCTATGCCCATAATACGGTTATAATGCTGCAGTATTACATCATTATTCCCTATGCCCATAATACGGTTATAATACTGCAGTGTTACATCATTATTCCCTATGATCATAATACGGTTATAATGCTGCAGTATTACATAATTATTCCCTATACTCACAATACGGTTATAATACTGCAGTATTACATAAATATTCCATGTGGTTATAATATGGTTATAATGCTGCCGTATTACATCATTATTCCCTATGCTTATAATACCGTTATAATGCTGCAGTATTACATCATTATTCCCCATGCTCATAATACGGTTATAATGCTGCAGTATTACATAATTATTCCCTGTGCTTATAATACGGTTATAATGCTGCAGTATTACATCATTATTCCCTATACTCATAATACGGTTATAATGCTGCCGTATTACATCATTATTCCCTAGGCTCATAATACGGTTATAATACTGCAGTGTTACATCATTATTCCCTAGGCTCATAATACGGTTATAATGCTGCAGTATTACATCATTATTCCCTATGCCCATAATACAGTTATAATGCTGCAGTATTACATAATTATTCCCTATGCTCATAATACAGTTATAATTCTCCAGTATTACATCATTATTCCCTATGCTCATAATACCGTTATAATGCTGCAGTATTACATCATTATTCCCTATCCTCATAATACCGTTATAATGCTGCAGTATTACATCATTATTCCCTATGCTCATAATACCGTTATAATGCTGCAGTATTACATCATTATTCCCTATCCTCATAATACGGTTATAATGCTGCAGTATTACATCATTATTCCCTATGCTAATAATACGGTTATAATGCTGCAGTATTACATCATTATTCCCTTTGCTCATAATACCGTTATAATGCTGCAGTATTACATCATTATTCCCTATGCCCATAATACCGTTATAATGCAGCAGTATTACATCATTATTCCCTTTGCTCATAATACGGTTATGATGCCGCAGTATTACATCATTATTCCCTATACTCATAATACGGTTATAATGCTGCAGTATTACATCATTATTCCCTATACTCATAATACCGTTATAATGCTGCAGTATTACATCATTATTCCCTATGATCATAATACCGTTATAATGCTGCAGTATTACAACATTATTCCCTATGCTTATAATACGGTTATAATGCTGCACTATTACATCATTATTCCCTGTGCTTATAATACCGTTATAATGCTGCAGTATTACATCATTATTCCCTATGCTCATAATACCGTTATAATGCTGCAGTATTACATAATTATTCCCTATGCTCATAATACCGTTATAATGCTGCAGTATTACATCATTATTCCCTATCCTCATAATACGGTTATAATGCTGCAGTATTACATCATTATTCCCTATGATCATAATACCGTTATAATGCTGCAGTATAACATCATTATTCCCTATACTCATAATACGATTATAATGCTGCAGTATTACATCATTATTCCCTATGATCATAATACCGTTATAATGCTGCAGTATAACATCATTATTCCCTATGCCCATAATACGGTTATAATGCTGCAGTATTACATCATTATTCCCTATGCCCATAATACGGTTATAATGCTGCAGTATTACATCATTATTCCCTATACTCATAATACGGTTATAATGCTGCAGTATTACATCATTATTTCCTATGCTCATAATACGGTTATAATGCTGCAGTATTACATCATTATTCCCTATGCTTATAATACCGTTATAATAATGCTGCAGTATTACATCATTATTCCCTATGCTCATAATACGGTTATAATGCTGCAGTATTACATCATTATTCCCCATGCTCATAATACCGTTATAATGCTGCAGTATTACATCATTATTCCCTATGCCCATAATACGGTTATAATGCTGCAGTATTACATCATTATTCCCTGTGCTTATAATACGGTTATAATGCTGCAGTATTATATAATTATTCCCTATGCTCATAATACGGTTATAATGCTGCAGTATTACATCATTATTCCCTATGCTCATAATACGGTTATAATGCTGCAGTATTACATCATTATTCCCTATGCCCATAATACGTTTATAATGCTGCAGTATTACATCATTATTCCCTATGCCCATAATACGGTTATAATACTGCAGTGTTACATCATTATTCCCTATGATCATAATACGGTTATAATGCTGCAGTATTACATAATTATTCCCTATACTCACAATACGGTTATAATACTGCAGTATTACATAAATATTCCATGTGGTTATAATATGGTTATAATGCTGCCGTATTACATCATTATTCCCTATGCTTATAATACCGTTATAATGCTGCAGTATTACATCATTATTCCCCATGCTCATAATACGGTTATAATGCTGCAGTATTACATAATTATTCCCTGTGCTTATAATACGGTTATAATGCTGCAGTATTACATCATTATTCCCTATACTCATAATACGGTTATAATGCTGCCGTATTACATCATTATTCCCTAGGCTCATAATACGGTTATAATACTGCAGTGTTACATCATTATTCCCTAGGCTCATAATACGGTTATAATGCTGCAGTATTACATCATTATTCCCTATGCCCATAATACAGTTATAATGCTGCAGTATTACATAATTATTCCCTATGCTCATAATACAGTTATAATTCTCCAGTATTACATCATTATTCCCTATGCTCATAATACCGTTATAATGCTGCAGTATTACATCATTATTCCCTATCCTCATAATACCGTTATAATGCTGCAGTATTACATCATTATTCCCTATGCTCATAATACCGTTATAATGCTGCAGTATTACATCATTATCCCCTATCCTCATAATACGGTTATAATGCTGCAGTATTACATCATTATTCCCTATGCTAATAATACGGTTATAATGCTGCAGTATTACATCATTATTCCCTTTGCTCATAATACCGTTATAATGCTGCAGTATTACATCATTATTCCCTATGCCCATAATACCGTTATAATGCAGCAGTATTACATCATTATTCCCTTTGCTCATAATACGGTTATGATGCCGCAGTATTACATCATTATTCCCTATACTCATAATACGGTTATAATGCTGCAGTATTACATCATTATTCCCTATACTCATAATACCGTTATAATGCTGCAGTATTACATCATTATTCCCTATGATCATAATACCGTTATAATGCTGCAGTATTACAACATTATTCCCTATGCTTATAATACGGTTATAATGCTGCACTATTACATCATTATTCCCTGTGCTTATAATACCGTTATAATGCTGCAGTATTACATCATTATTCCCTATGCTCATAATACCGTTATAATGCTGCAGTATTACATAATTATTCCCTATGCTCATAATACCGTTATAATGCTGCAGTATTACATCATTATTCCCTATCCTCATAATACGGTTATAATGCTGCAGTATTACATCATTATTCCCTATGATCATAATACCGTTATAATGCTGCAGTATAACATCATTATTCCCTATACTCATAATACGATTATAATGCTGCAGTATTACATCATTATTCCCTATGATCATAATACCGTTATAATGCTGCAGTATAACATCATTATTCCCTATGCCCATAATACGGTTATAATGCTGCAGTATTACATCATTATTCCCTATGCCCATAATACGGTTATAATGCTGCAGTATTACATCATTATTCCCTATACTCATAATACGGTTATAATGCTGCAGTATTACATCATTATTTCCTATGCTCATAATACGGTTATAATGCTGCAGTATTACATCATTATTCCCTATGCTTATAATACCGTTATAATAATGCTGCAGTATTACATCATTATTCCCTATACTCATAATACGGTTCTAATGCTGCAGTATTACATCATTATTCCCTATGCCCATAATACGGTTATAATGCTGCAGTATTACATCATTATTCCCTATGCTCATAATACGGTTATAATGCTGCAGTATTACATCATTATTCCCTATACTCATAATACCGTTATAATGCTGCAGTATTACATCATTATTCCCTATACTCATAATACGGTTATAATGCTGCAGTATTACATAATTATTCCCTATACTCATAATACGGTTATAATGCTGCAGTATTACATCATTATTCCCTATGCTCATAATACGGTTATAATGCTGCAGTATTACATCATTATTCCCTATGCTTATAATACCGTTATAATAATGCTGCAGTATTACATCATTATTCCCTATACTCATAATACGGTTCTAATGCTGCAGTATTACATCATTATTCCCTATGCTCATAATACGGTTCTAATGCTGCAGTATTACATCATTATTCCCTATGCTCATAATACCGTTATAATGCTGCAGTATTACATCATTATTCCCTATACTCATAATACGGTTATAATGCTGCAGTATTACATCATTATTCCATATACTCATAATACGGTTATAATGCTGCAGTATTACATCATTATTCCCTATGCTCATAATACCATTATAATACTACAGTATTACATCATTATTCCCTATGCCCATAATACTGTTATAATGCTGCAGTATTACATCATTATTCCCTATGCCCATAATACTGTTATAATGCTGCAGTATTACATCATTATTCCCCGTGCTCATAATACGGTTATAATGCTGCAGTATTACATCATTATTCCCTATGCTTATAATACCGTTATAATTCTCCAGTATTACATCATTATTCCCTATGCTCATAATACGGTTATAATGCTGCAGTATTACATCATTATTCCCTATGCCCATAATACAGTTATAATGCTGCAGTATTACATAATTATTCCCTATGCTCATAATACAGTTATAATTCTCCAGTATTACATCATTATTCCCTATGCTCATAATACGGTTATAATGCTGCAGTATTATATAATTATTCCCTATGCTCATAATACCGTTAGAATGCTGCAGTATTACATCATTATTCCCTATCCTCATAATACCGTTATAATGCTGCAGTATTACATCATTATTCCCTATGCTCATAATACCGTTATAATGCTGCAGTATTACATCATTATCCCCTATCCTCATAATACGGTTATAATGCTGCAGTATTACATCATTATTCCCTATGCTAATAATACGGTTATAATGCTGCAGTATTACATCATTATTCCCTTTGCTCATAATACCGTTATAATGCTGCAGTATTACATCATTATTCCCTATGCCCATAATACCGTTATAATGCAGCAGTATTACATCATTATTCCTTATGCTCATAATACGGTTATAATGCTGCAGTATTACATCATTATTCCCTATACTCATAATACGGTTATAATGCTGCAGTATTACATCATTATTCCCTATACTCATAATACCGTTATAATGCTGCAGTATTACATCATTATTCCCTATGATCATAATACCGTTATAATGCTGCAGTATTACAACATTATTCCCTATGCTTATAATACGGTTATAATACTGCAGTATTACATCATTATTCCCTATGATCATAATACCGTTATAATGCTGCAGTATTACATCATTATTCCCTATGATCATAATACCGTTATAATGCTGCAGTATTACAACATTATTCCCTATGCTTATAATACGGTTATAATACTGCAGTATTACATCATTATTCCCTATGATCATAATACCGTTATAATGCTGCAGTATTACAACATTATTCCCTATGCTTATAATACGGTTATAATACTGCAGTATTACATCATTATTCCCTATGATCATAATACCGTTATAATGCTGCAGTATTACAACATTATTCCCTATGCTTATAATACGGTTATAATACTGCAGTATTACATCATTATTCCCTATGATCATAATACGGTTATAATGCTTCAGTATTACATCATTATTCTCTATGCTTATAATACCGTTATCATAATGCTGCAGTATTACATCATTATTCCCTATGCTTATAATACCGTTATAATGCTGCAGCATTACATCATTATTCCCTATGCTTATAATACCATTATAATGCCGCAGTATTACATCATTATTCCCTGTGCTTATAATACGGTTATAATGCTGCAGTATTACATCATTATTCCCTATGCTCATAATACCGTTATAATGCCGCAGTATTACATCATTATTCCCTATTCCTGTATATATATAAATTACGGGATAGATTTATCAAAACCTGTGGAGAGAGAAGTTGCTGCGTTGCCCATAGCAACCAATCAGATCGCTGCTTTCATTTTTCACAGGCCTTTTCAAAAATGAAAGTAGTGATCTGATTGGTTGCTATGGGCAACTCAGCAACTTTTCTCTCCACAGGTTTTAATAAATCTAATAAAACGTCCCTAAAATAAAAGTCTAAAGAAAAGTGTCGGTGCACAGGTCACATGATTTCTGACGGACAGATATTGCAAAACTACAACTCCCAGCATGCCCGGACAGCCGTTGGCTGTCCGGGCATGCTGGGAGTTGTAGTTTTGCAACATCCGGAGACCACTGCTTTATAATACAATACCGCACCCTGACCTGTAATAAGGCTATAACGCTACAGTAGATCCGATATTGGGATTCCTTACCGCTTTCTGCGCCGGTTTGTCAGAGGCCTCCATGTTTATCCGGACACTGGCCACAGAGGCTCTTTTCCCGCCGGTCTTGGACGTCATGGTGGTCGTCGACGATCCCCTCTTTCGGCAGCAGCGGTAAGGCGACACTGTGTTGGAGACGAGGGCTCCTGGTAAATAACTCTAGTAACGGCCCCAGCGATGGAGCGTCGTTGTGTACCTGCGGGAGGACATTTGTCACGTATTACCTGTACTCTGACAACTAAAGCCTTTATGTCAATAAATAGAGCCGAGAAGGTGTGTGCCGCTCACAGGGGAAACCCCACACCTCAAAGGGTAACACCGGAAAGGACTCAACCCATCCAATTCGCCCCATATGGCAATACACTGTTTTTTTTTTTTTTGGGGGGGGGGGGGGGGGGGGGGGGTTTGGCCCTAAATCCAACATGGCTGATGACATTTTCGGCAGATATAAGTCTCTCCGGTCAGTCACTGCACATGTTTGCATGTAATTTACGGTCGCCAGAATTGGCAGACAGTCATGTGGTGTCTAAGGGCACGCTCAGGTATCACTGGTCTGGGAAAGTTGGGTGACGACCAGTATGGCTGACATCACTAGTGTTCTGAATGGCAAATTTTGGGAGAAAGTGGACATATCATCTGGATATATATATAAAACGCTTTCACAGCAGCCGCCGCAGGGGGGATGTAGTTATTATATGGCAGCTATATATGGGGGACTGCTGTGGTATATAGAGGGGACCCCTTTATGACATCCTGACCCTGATCTGTATGGTGAGGTAGTGGATGTCTCTCTCCATTCTAGTCTATGTGAGTCACAGACACAGCGCCTATCTATCTCATATCTATCTATCTCATATCTATCTCATATCTATCTCATATCTATCTATCTCACATGTATCTATCTATCTCATATCTATCTATCTCATATCTATCTATCTCACATCTATCTATCTCACATGTATCTATCTATCTATCTATCTCATATCTATCTATCTATCTATCTATATCAGATCTATCTATCTATCTATCTATATCACATCTATCTATCTCATATCTATCTATCTCATATCTATCTATCTCACATCTATCTATCTCACATGTATCTATCTATCTATCTATCTCTATCTCATATCTATCTATCTATCTATCCCTATCTCATATCTATCTATCTATCTATCTATCTATCTATCTATCTATCTATCTCATATCTATCTATCTATCTATCTCATATCTATCTCATATCTATCTATCTATCTATCTATCTCATATCTATCTATCTAAAAAAAAATAAAAAATAAAAGCAGCACATCAAGCAATGATAGATATAGGTAAATTCGGGGTGCTCGCATAGCTGGAGCCTGGGTCCACCGGTTCCTTGATCCAAATACGAAAAATAGGATGCAGCACACCACCAATTGCAATCAAAAGTGTTGGTTTATTCCATAACGTGCAAAGGACAACGTTTCGCCAGCCTCACGCTGGCTTTCTCAAGTGAGAGAAAGCCAGCGTGAGGCTGGCGAAACGTTGTCCTTTGCACGTTATGGAATAAACCAACACTTTTGATTGCAATTGGTGGTGTGCTGCATCCTATTTTTCGTATCTATCTATCTCATATCTATCTATCTACCTACCAATCTCTCTCTATCTATCTCATATGTATCTCTCTATCTATCTCCTTCTTGGTGATCTACAGCCTTCCCTGTATGACTGTATATAGACAGCTGTGACACTGAATTCCTAAGGCCGGAATAAGCAGGGATCTCAATCAGTACATTACAGAGTGTATATTCTGGTGGGAAGATATTCAGTATCTGTAGCCTCTCAGCTCCTATCCCACCATGCTGGTGACTTGGTTCTTTATTTCCACAGTGACATGTGACCTTTAGGCCTGATCTTGGGATGTCCCCTCTCTTCCGGCGGTATCACCCCATTAGTATCTGGATGATTGTCAGCAGGTAAATGTTTACAGTAAATAGCGGAGCACATGATACACTGAGCAAACAGTCCTGTCCAGGCATGACCCAGCGCTGATCACAGGAGAGATAACGCGGCTATTCACCTATTCACACAGTGGATCTACTGTACCTGCTGCTAATCCCAGCCTGTACCGCCCACCGCTGCTCTACTGCTATATACTATGGACCACCTGAATATAACAGAGTAGGAGGGATCCGACTCGGTATAACAGTGCAGATACTTTATATCCTAGGTCTACAAACTGTGGACCTCCAGCTGTTGCAAAACTACAACTTCCAGCATGCCCGGACAGCCAACGGCTGTCCGGGCATGCTGGGAGTTGTAGTTTTGCAACAGCTGAAGGTCCACAGTTTGGAGACCACTACTGAATATGAATCATTTATGGGAATCTGAAGAACAAACGGACTACACGTTCAAATTATTAAATATGCCTTGTATCAGATGCATGATGCCTTGGTCACATGATGCATCCTAAGTGTTTTTAGGCAGAAAGTTCTAAAAGACTGTGTGTAGTGGCCATAGTTCAGTCTCCTCTTCCAGAGAGGGATGGACCCAAACCAGTCTAGACCTGGCTTTTGGCAGAGCAGCATCTTCTAGCTATTCTTCTTCTTCTATACATACACACATATATATATACACTGCTCAAAAAAATAAAGGGAACACTTAAACACCACAATGTAACTCCAAGTCAATGACACTTCTGTGAAATCACACTGTCCACTCAGGAAGCAACACTGATTGACAATCAATTTCACATGCTGTTGTGCAAATGGAACAGACAACAGGTGGAAATTATAGGCAATTAGAAAGACTCCCCCAATAAAGGAATGGTTCTGCAGGTGGTGACCACAGACCACTTCTCAGTTCCTATGCTTCCTGGCTGATGTTTTGGTCACTTTATAATGCTGGCGGTGCATTCTTTCTAGTGGTAGCATGAGACTGAGTCCACAACCCACACAAGTAGCTCAGGTAGTGCAGCCTATCCAGGATGGCACATCAATGCGAGCTGTGGCAAGAAGGTTTGCAGTGTCTGTCAGCGTAGTGTCCAGAGCTTGGAGGCGCTACCAGGAGACAGGCCAGTACATTAGGAGACGGGGAGGAGGCCGTAGGAGAGCAACAACCCAGTAGCAGGACCACTACTTCCGCCTTTGTGCAAGGAGGAGCACTGCCAGAGCCCTACAAAATGACCTCCAGCAGGCCACAAATGTGCATGTGTGCACTCAAATGGTCAGAAACAGACTGCATGAGGGTGGTATGAGGGCCCGACGTCCACACGTGGGGGTTATGCTTACAGCCCAACACCGTGCAGTACGTTTGGCATTTTTCAGAGAACACAAAGATTGGCAAATTCTCCACTGGCGCCCTGTGCTCTTCACAGATGAAAGCAGGTTCACACTGAGCACATGTGACAGAGTCTGGAGACGCTGTGGAGAACGTTCTGCTGCCTGCAACATCCTCCAGCATGACCGGTTTGGCGGTGGGTCAGTAATGGTGTGGGGTGGCATTTCTTTGGGGGACCACACAGCCCTCCATTTACTTGCCAGAGGTAGCCTGACTGCCATTAGGTACCGAGATGAGATCCTTAGACCCCTTGTGAGACCATATGCTGGTGCGGTTGGCCCTGGGTTCCTCCTAATACAAGACAATGCTAGACCTCATGTGATGGAGTGTGTCAGCAGTTCCTGCAAGAGGAGGGCATTGATGCTGTGGACCAGCCCACCCGTTCCCCAGACCTGAATCCAATTGAGCACATCTGGGACATCATGTCTCGCTCCATCCACCATTGCATTGCACTACAGACTGTCCAGGAGTTGGCGGATGCTTTAGTCCAGGTCTCGGAGGACATCCCTCAAGAGACCATCTGCCACCTAATCAGGAGCATGCCCAGGCATTGTAGGGAGGTCATATGGGCACGTGGAGGCCACACACACACTACTGAGCCTCATTGTGACTTGTTTTAAGGACATTACATAAAGTTGGATCAGCCTGTAGTGTGGTTTTCCACTTTGATTTTGAGTGTGACTCCATATCCAGACCTCCATGGGTTGATAAATTTGATTTCCATTGATAATTTTTGTGTGATTTTGTTGTCAGCGCATTCAACTAGGTAAAGACGAAAGTATTTCATACAATTAGTTTATTCGTTCAGATCTAGGATGTTTTATCTTAGTGTTTCCTTAATTTTTTTGAGCAGTGTATATATCTCATCTCAGAAAGAGGAGGATACCGCTGTACAAGGACCCATCTGCATACACTAATCTCTTCAGTGCCCTATGGTCAGCCTTAGTGCTGTGTGGTTTAACACCTTACAGAGGTTTCCTGTGTACACCCTACAAACCTGGTATCAAGTACTGCACCACAGTGTGTCACCCTGTGTATGCCTATGACAGTAGAGTACAAACTAAATCCTGTATCCTGTTTGTAACCTGTCTGCCACCGCCTCTACATTAGTAACCTCACTTATACATGTGAAAAGCACACAAGAAATTAGTGGGGGCATGGGGCGGCAGGCAAAAACGCCACCTCCAGATGTTAGCTGAGAGTCTATAGGGCAATATAGAGTATGGGGGAGATTTATCAAAACCTGCCCAGAGGAAAAGTTGCTGAGTTTCCCATAGCAACCAATCAGATCGCTTCTTTCATTTTTCAGAGGCCTTTTTAAAAATGAAAGCAGCGATCTGATTGGTTGCTATGGGAAACTCAGCAACTTATCCTCAGGACAGGTTTTGATAAATCTCCCCCTATGATGTTTCATATAGTCAGGGCTCAAGTCCTGCAGGAACCCGTGGGAACTGAGTGTCTGCACTTTTTCCACTGCAGAAACACCGTTTCCATTAGCAGGATCAGCCCTTGGGTGGAAACCTTGGGCAAGTTCCCGCACTTTTTTCCCCAGGACTTTACCCCTACATATAGTCTATAATAAAGAAATATGAAACGCCATACCCACTTGGCGGTTTTTAACTCTTTATTATCATTTTTGGCTCAGTGACATTTTTTTTTTTAGGGAATCTTGACAATGTTTTCTCCCCTAGACTTCTATAGAAGGAAAAAAATGGCAAGAAAAAAAAAGGAATGTGGGTTTATTACTGGCATTTAATCTGAAAGGTTACCCCCACAACTTCTTCAAAAGTATTGCTTTGGGTCACGTGATGGATGCATCACATGACTTGTAATAAAAAAAAGAAAGGCAGAAAAAAAAAAAAACAAGACAAACTAAAAAAAAAAAGAATACCATGAAAACTGAATCTTGGGAGCGCAAAATGGAAGGGCACATAAAATCATCAGGTGTATAAAAACAAACAAAAAATGCTGAAAATAAGTTGTGGAAATAAAGCTTTAAAGGGACAGTGACCAAATATTAATTAATCTGTTCTGAAGGCTGTATCATTCCAAAGTGTTCAAGTTGTTTTCACATAATCCTGATGTTCTTATTCCTGCACTTTTCACTAGAAAGGATTGGTGGGCTCACGGGGGACCACCAAGTTAGCTACACCAGCCTGCCATGTGACTTCCCTGAAGGACTACTACTCCCAGCAAGCCTGCACAATAACACCCACAATGCTCATATTGTTCTGAACGATTGGTGCGGGCTGCAGGGGTCGTAATATCAGGGCCACCCCACTCAATACAAGTCTATGGGAGGGGGCGTGGCGGCCACCACGCCCCCTCCAATAGACTTGCATTGAGGGGCGGGGCCGTGACGTCAGGACCCCTGCAGCCCGCACCCAGCGTTTGGAACAAGATGTTCTGAATGCTGGGGCATTGGATTACCCCTTTAAGGGTTCTGCAAGCTCTACTCTCAATCAGCCCAACAATGGCGGGGCTGTCCACTCACGGGGGGGGGAGATTTATCTAAACTGTGCAGAGGAAAAGTTGACCAGTTGCCCATAGCAACCAATCAGATCGCAGCTTATATTCTTCAGAGGTCTTTTAAAAAATTAAAGAAGTGATCTGACTGGTTGCTATGGGCAACGGCTCCATTTTTCCTCTGCACAGATTTGATAAATCTCCCCCATGGTAACCTGGATGAAGTATAGGACCCTGTAGAAGCAGGTGCACCGTACACTCACCGGCGGCGGTCCGTCCCTGGTCTCCCCTATGAATACTTTCCTCATAAAGCCCTTAGAGAAATTAATTGCCCCTCCTCCCTAATCTGATGACATCATCTGTTCCCACAACAACTTATTCTACACATTGTTCAACTCATTAGAGGCTTTTGTTGCTCAATTGCCGATCGGTAACATTAGACAGAACCGGCTCCTCGCTTCAGTCAGTATGACGCCACTGAACAGGAACAAAATACTGGTTCTCATGGTTTGAGCTATTGTTCTGTGTTATCAGCAATTTCATGTAGGGAAGGACTGACTACTTTGTGGGTCCATCAAGAAAGATGATGTCTGGATGTGCCATCGGGGGAGGAAAAATGTGATATACAGCTGGGGAGGGTTGTATTATAGGGGGGGGGCACATATTTTCACAGGCACTGCTGCAGAAGGCTATGACTACGATACAGTTGGCAGCACCTTTACAGTACTTCCAATTTCATAGCTGTCCAAAAGCAATATAGCAACACCTATGCTATAGCAGTTTGCTGGTGGAGCTTTGGGCGCACTGCTATAAAGTTGGCACTAGAGATGAGCGAACTTACAGTAAATTTGATTCGTCACAAACTTCTCGGCTCAGCAGTTGATAACTTATCCGGCGTAAATTAGTTCAGCTTTCAGGTGCTCCCATGGGCGGGAAAAGGTGGATACAGTCCTAGGAAAGAGTCTCCCAGGACTGTATCCACCTTTTCCAGACCACCGGAGCACCTGAAAGCTGAACTAATTTAGGTAGGAAAAGTCATCAACTGCCGAGCCGAGAAGTTTGTGACAAATCGAATTTACTGTAAGTTCACTCATCTCTAGTTGGCACCATAACATAGGCACTGCCCATTGAGTGCAATAGCTTAATCAAATCTATTGTGTAACAGAGACAACTAACTGAATGCTCAGAGCCTGACCCCTTATTTGATGTGAATTATTTATATCAGGAGGGGGGCGGACCTTTTTTTTCTGCCAGAGGTGCCCCACCACATCCTAACGCCATCTACACCCCTACGGACTTTACAGCACCCTTACCAGGTTCTTCGGGCAGCCCTAATGTGACGGCTGGAACTGCTTGGTGAGGTGTGTGTGTGTGGTTAGCTGGTATTAATGATGTTGCTACCTTTTAAAGGGTTACTCCGCTACCCAGCATCCGGAACATTGAGTTCCGAACGCTGTGTGTCGGGCTTCCATGTTCACGCCCGTCCCCCCTCAATGTAAGTCTATGGGAGGGGCGTGACGGCCGTTACGCCCCCTTCCCATAGACTTTCATTGAGGGGGCAGGCGTGAACACAGAAACACGCACACAGCATTCAGAACTCAATGTTCCCGGATGCTGGGGAGCGGAGTAACCCTTTAAGATTTGCGTTCTGCCTAGAGTTAGTTTGCCCCCTAAACAAAGGACCCCGAGTGGATAGCTTGCCCCCTAAAGAAAGGACCCCGAGTGGATAGCTTGCCCCCTGAAGAAAGGACATCCCTCTATGGATAGCTTGCCCCCTAAAGATAGGACGCCCCCCTATGGGTAGCTTGCCCCCTGGGGATAGCTTGCCCCTTGTAGATAGTAACCCCCTTGAGGGAGCTCACCCTCTGTAGATAGGGCTCCCCCTGAACACAAACAAAAAAAAAACTCACCTCAGCTCCCCAGCAGTCAATTGTGTCTTCTGCTGGCAGCCACTATCTATCTTTGAGACACCTTGACTGACATCAATGTGTCCCAGCCTCTAGAACCAGCAGTGTCACTAGAGGCCGATATTAATCCTAGGACACCTGTGGGGGTGCTATGGCACAGGTGTCCAAGTGAATCCAGTTGCCAGTCCCCCCAAAACCCCCGGACTTCCTCTGCACCGCAGGCCGGTTCTTGTGGCACTCCGGTTGTAAACCACCAGCAAGGTGAAAATAATGTCACGGGCTGTGCTGGAGGTTCCCCACTGATTTATGTGGACTCTACAGGGGGGGGGGGGGGGGGGGGGAGATAACCCTTGTTTACTCCAGTTCCAAAATTCCTATGCCATGTTATTTATGTTACTGTATACTACACCAGGGTTTCCCAACCAGTGTTCCTCCAGCTGTTGCCAAACTACAACTCCCAGCATGCCCAGACAGCCTTCGGGATGCTGGGAGGTGTAGTTTGGCAACAGCTGGAGGAGCACTGGTTGGAAAACTCCATACTATAGTGTTACTATATCAGTGATGGCGAACCTATGGGTGGCACAGCATGCCAAGCCCCCTCTCTGGGCACGCGGCCATAGTTCACCATCAGCCCATTCGGGACATCACCATCAGCCCCCCGGTTACCTTTCTGTGGCCCAGCATTAACTTTAAAAATGCAGGGGCCGCTGGGAGGTAGCGCACCCAGGGACATCACTGACGTACTGACATAGCAACAGCGGAGTAGGAGTAGGCTCGCGCGTATGGTAAGTTACCTGTATGTTTTACATCATCTTCAGTGCTCCGACCACCTGTAGGCCATAGCAGTAGATTGTGACCCCGGACCGGAGGTCGGAGCACTGAAGTGGGGCAGTAAACAGGCATACAGCCTCCAGCCATACACTGTATATGGCTGAAGGCTGTATGTCTGTGGGGGAACTATACTGCACCGCATGTGGGGGAACATACTGCCCGCCTAATGTGGGGGGGCGGGGAATTAAAATCTCAATAAAAAAAAAAAGTTATGGCAACTGTATGAGTTGTTCTTTCTGAACTTAAGCCTCAGTATTCTGATTTAATTGCTGTGCTGGCACTTTGAGGGAAGAGTTGGCGTGCTTTATGGTTTGGGCACTCAGGCTCAAAAAGGTTCACCATCACTGTACTATATACTACCTGCTGCTTCATGTCACCACTAGGGGGTAGATCCATATACATTTTAGCATTGGCCTGAACACGTATAAAGGCCTCCCTCTAGTGGCAATAACAGGTAGCTGAAGTTTTTCTTTAGGCCTTTTGTCTGATCCTCAGTCCTGCAAGAAGAGCAGTCAACAAATCTCAAGTCCCATACACTGCCGAGGCTTAGCAGAGCCGAGGAGGCCGCCCAGCACTCCCGAGTGCTTCTGACCCTTCATTTCTGCAATGGGTGGAGGTCACAGCCCCTAAACTATTTACATGACCTGACAGCAAACGGAGATCTTAAAAAAAACAGCAAGGAATGAAAGCCAAGTGTAATACAAAAAGTTGGGAAAATTTTTATTATATGATTCGCAGAGTCATGTGCTCCTCCACACCCGGCAACTCCATGACGGGCTTCATCAGTTTCGTTGGCACGGCGTGCAGCAATAGTCATGGCGTCCTAACCGAAACCGCCACAGACTGCAAGTCACTGGGCCTTTCCGTAGTGAATCCAAAGCAGCAAGTGTGAACGTGCACAGTATCTCCGTCATCCCGCACAGAATACACTGAGGACAATGCATGATATAATCTATAATAGTCCCTATACATATAAATATATATCAGTCCCATCTATTCCATCCTATCACTCGTGGTCCTCACACACAAGTGGCCGGTATTTGGTCTCGTAGAGTCGTTCATTCTCCTGCGAGTGCAGATCATTATAAGAAATGGTCTTCATGCTGAGGGGGAGGTGGCTGAACTCTTCTTCATTGACATCAAACTCCTTCATCTTCTCCTTCAGGAGCCACCACTGTCCTAAAAAGCCGATGTCCAGAACCCGGCTGGGAAAGTCAGAGATGCGGGGCTGCAGGTGCGGGCACTGGGTGTTGTACAGGTCACAGTCTGGGTCATACGGAGCTTCGTATACCAGAGACAAGACCTGGAGGTTAACATACCGCAGACGTCCCTGGTTACTCAGGTCAACGAGTCGCTGAACATGGCCGTCAGACCTACCGCTCCTTGTCCAAGGGGAAAGTAGGAGAAGAGAGGCCGAAGCCTCCAGGAGAGAAGAGCGGAAGGAATCCTCAGATGGGGCCGCGGACGAACAAATCCCCACACCGGCCAGCAGGGAGAGATAGGTGGCGGCTTTACCGGGGTGCTCCTTGGCTCCCACTACTATATCCTTACAGGCCTCCTTATAGTCACGTAGGAGGCTTTTGGTCCAAACCACTGCAGAGAGAAGAGAAGTCAGTAAAGAAGACACCCCTGAGGAAGTTGCGTAACAGCGACAGAACGCGGGGGGTGGGGGATGGGTGCGGTCCTTGGACGGACGCTTTGGGGCACATGAAACCCATTCATATCTGCATCCGTCTGGTATCCTGCACTGGTTTGTATGTTTTAAAGGGGTACTCCGGAGGGAAACTTTAAATCAACTTTAAAGGTAACACACACACACATACATACACACACATATACACACACACACACACACACACACACATATATACACATACACATATGTCAGTGCTTCCCAACCAGGGTGCCTCCAGCTGTTGCAAAACTACAACTCCCAGCATGCCCGGACAGCAAACGGCTGTCCGGGCATGCTGGGAGTTGTAGTTTTGCAACAGCTGGAGGCACCCTGGTTGGGAAGCACTGACATATGTGTATGTGTATATATGTGTATGTGTATGTGTACACATACACATATACACACCCATACATATATGTCAGTGCTTCCCAACCAGGGTGCCTCCAGCTGTTGCAAAACTACAACTCCCAGCATGCCCGGACAGCCAACGGCTGTCCGGGCATGCTGGGAGTTGTAGTTTTGCAACAGCTGGAGGCACCCTGGTTGGGAAGCACCAATATATGTAATATGAGGGGAAAACAAGTATCTTATAATAATATATTTAGACCTGTGTAAAATAAAATGTGCCATATAAAAAGGTTAAAGGGGTACTCCGGTGGAATTATTATTATTATTTTTTTTAATCAACTGGTACCAGAAAGTTAAACATATTTGTAAATTACTTCTATAAAAAAAATTCTTAATCCTTCCAGTACTTCATTTTCTCTGTAGTACACAGCTGCTAATATTTTCTTTTTGGATTTCTTTTCTGTCACGAGCACAGTGCTCTCTGCTGACACCTCTGCCCATTTTAGGAACTGTTCAGAGCAGCATATGTTTTCTATGGGGATTTTCTCCAACTCTGGACAGTTCCTGACATGGACAGAGGTGTCAGCAGAGAGCACTGGGGTCGTGACAGAAAAGAAATCCAAAAAGAAAAGAATTTCCTCTGTAGTGTACAGCCGCTAATAGGTACTGGAAGGATTAAGATTTTTTTTTTTTTATAGAAGTAATTTACAAATATGTTCAACTTTCTGGCACCGGTTGATTTAAAAAATAAAAAAATAATAAGGTTTCCACTGGAGTACTCCTTTAACATATACATTCATTGCTATACTTCTGCTCTGTAAGAGAGTCAGTCCAGGTTATGTATAGATGGAGATGAGCGAACTTACAGTAAATTCAATTTGTCACAAACTTCTCGGCTCAGCAGTTGATGTCTTATCCTGGATAAATTAGTTCAGCCTTCAGGTGCACCGGTGGGCTGGAAAAGGTGGATACAGTCCTAGGAAAGAGTCTCCTAGGACTGTATCCACCTTTTCCAGCCCACGGGAGCACCTGAAAGCTGAACTCATTTATGCAGGATAAGTCATCAACTGCCGAGCCGAGAAGTTTGTGACGAATCGAATTTACTGTAAGTTCACCCATCTCTATGTATATAGAGCAGCATTGCTTTGCCTTGATGTTACACTGTGTAATTTGATTCTGTACACTAGGTATTGTGTTTTTTTCTGCCACATATATGGTTTACACCAAGGTTGGGGTTTTGGAGGGAGAGAGGGAGACACACACACACAAACATATGTTTTTTGTATACATGTATTCTTGTATATCATTTGCTAAGATTAATATTTTATATACAGAATATTGTTATTGACATTAGTATATCCACTTTTTTTCTCCTTTTGTTTTGTATATTGCTATCAGGATATACTGCTGCACCCTGATATGTACTCTGATATAGAGGTTGAGTCCCCATGTTTTGGTTTTTGGTTGAGTTCAGAATAAAATCTGAATAGAGTTCTATTCTTCTACATAGGGGCGGTATTATAGTAGTTATATTCTTGTATATAGGAGGCGGTATTATAGTAGTTCTATTCTTGTATATAGGAGTAGTATTATAGTAGTTATATTCTTGTATATAGGAGTAGTATTATAGTAGTTATATTCTTGTATATAGGAGCAGTATTATTGTAGATATATTCTTGTATATAGGAGCAGTATTATTGTAGATATATTCTTGTATATAGGAGCAGTATTATAGTAGTTATATTCTTGTATATAGGAGGCAGTATTATAGCAGTTATATTCTTGTACATAGGAGCAGTATTATAGCAGTTATATTCTTGTATATAGGAGCAGTATTATAGTAGTTATATTCTTGTATATAGGAGCAGTATTATAGTAGATATATTCTTGTATATAGGAACAGTATAATAGTAGTTATATTCTTGTATATAGGGGACAGTATTATAGTAGTTATATTCTTGTATATAGGAGCAGTATTATTGTAGATATATTCTTGTATATAGGAGGCAGTATTATAGTAGTTATATTCTTGTATATAGGAGCAGTATTATAGTAGTTATATTCTTGTATATAGGAGGCAGTATTATAGTAGTTATATTCTTGTATATAGGGAGCAGTATTATAGTAGTTATATTCTTGTATATAGGAGCAGTATTATAGTAGATATATTCTTGTATATAGGAGCAGTATTATTGTAGATATATTCTTGTATATAGGAGGCAGTATTATAGTAGTTATATTCTTGTATATAGGAGCAGTATTATAGTAGATATATTCTTGTATATAGGAGCAGTATTATTGTAGATATATTCTTGTATATAGGAGGCAGTATTATAGTAGTTATATTCTTGTATATAGGAGGCAGTATTATAGTAGTTATATTCTTGTACATAGGAGCAGTATTATAGTAGTTATATTCTTGTATATAGGGAGCAGTATTATAGTAGTTATATTCTTGTATATAGGGAGCAGTATTATAGTAGTTATATTCTTGTATATAGGGAGCAGTATTATAGTAGTTATATTCTTGTATATAGGGAGCAGTATTATAGTAGTTATATTCTTGTATATAGGAGCAGTATTATAGTAGTTATATTCTTGTATATAGGGAGCAGTATTATAGTAGTTATATTCTTGTATATAGGGAGCAGTATTATAGTAGTTATATTCTTGTATATAGGGAGCAGTATTATAGTAGTTATATTCTTGTATATAGGGAGCAGTATTATAGTAGTTATATTCTTGTATATAGGGAGCAGTATTATAGTAGTTATATTCTTGTATATAGGGAGCAGTATTATAGTAGTTATATTCTTGTATATAGGGAGCAGTATTATAGTAGTTATATTCTTGTATATAGGGAGCAGTATTATAGTAGTTATATTCTTGTATATAGGGAGCAGTATTATAGTAGTTATATTCTTGTATATAGGGAGCAGTATTATAGTAGTTATATTCTTGTATATAGGGAGCAGTATTATAGTAGTTATATTCTTGTATATAGCAGCAGTATTATAGTAGTTATATTCTTGTATATAGCAGTATTATAGTAGTTATATTCTTGTATATAGGGAGCAGTATTATAGTAGTTATATTCTTGTATATAGGAGCAGTATTATAGTAGTTATATTCTTGTATATAGGAGGCAGTATTATAGTAGTTATATTCTTGTATATAGGGAGCAGTATTATAGTAGTTATATTCTTGTATATAGGAGCAGTATTATAGTAGTTATATTCTTGTATATAGGGAGCAGTATTATAGTAAATATAGTCTTGTACATAGGGGACAGTAGTATAGTTATATGCTTGTACACAACTACTCTGGCTGTCCGGGCATGCTGGGAGTTGTAGTTGTGGAGACACTCTGCTGTATAAAGATAAGCGGTCACCTCCGCCCACGTGTTTCCCCTTTCCTTCCTCTGTCCCCGGCTCTTACCCATCTTCTTCTCCTTCATCCGCCCCCAGAATCCCGGCTTCACCGCCGCAGTCCCCGGAGCTCCAGAGCACGACCTCCGCACCAGGACCCCCACACATCGCCCGGCCATGTCTGTCCTCCAGCACAGACCCCACTTCCGGTTGTCATTCTCTCTTAAGTTGCACCCGCAAAATCCTTCCCCCTCATTAAACACGACCATCACACGGAGTTCCGTACTATACGCGCTAACGACTGTTCCATTTGCTCAGTACAGGGGGGAGGGAAAGAGAATTTCAATCACTCTTTAATGTATTACACAATACACTCACAATGCCTCTTAGAGCATGGAAACATCTATTGAAGGTGATTCTTAACTATCGCACGTGTGGAATGGCAGTAATCTCTATATACAGTCCCCCCCCCCCCGTTTTGGGGAGCAGTTGGTACAGTCCGCTGAGTGGTGACGCGGCCGCTCGGTTGCTGGCGGTTCTGTCGTGGTCAGCTGTGCGGGTCACGTGATCCGGGGTATAGCTCTGGGACAACATGGCGGCTACCGACCAGCTGCAATTCCAAGGTAATTCCTGTAATATATTAATACAATATATCTATCTGTGTAGATATATATATATATATATATATATATATATATATCTCTATATATCTATATATCTATCCCTTACTGTATACATTTGACTAATGACGTCACATGTTATGAGGGGACTGGAAAGTTGGGTCTTGTAATTTACATGGAGTCATGTAGTGAGTTTTGCAAAAGTATATGAACTCCTCTCTCTCTTTCTGTTGTGTGACTGGATGTTGTCCCTGTTCTAGTCTATGGGTGTTACAGTAAATGTTGTCCCCTGTCTTTTACACAAGCCCTATATACTGCCATCTGATTCAGTTGTTACTACGTATACATCGACAAGTAAAGGATATGCCAGTGGTCTCTAAACTGCGAACCTCCAGCTGTCGCAAAACTACAACTCCCAGCATGCCCGTACAGCCGTTGGCTGTCCGGGCATGCTGGGAGTTGTAGTTTTGCGGTAGCCGGAGGTTTGTAGACCACTGCTTTATGATCTCTGTGACCCACCCCCACCTATCTTACACATATCCTGGCAGCCATGGTTATTGTCGGTGTCAGATGGCTGATAACAGGGAGCAACAGATCTGAGAAGCTTCTCTCCCCCGTCTGTGCAGAGTTCGATGAGGCGGCGGACCTTTTAGCTGCAACTCCCAACGCCACCACCAGGAGCGCCAGTGCGGAGAGCCGACCCCAGCATGCCACACTACACATGGGAGGCGACAGCGAGGAGGAGGGCGAGACGGACCAGACTGAGGTATGGTGACCCCCTTAAAGGGGTATTCCAGGCAAAACCTTTTTTTATATATATATCAACTGGCTCCGGAAAGTTAAACAGATTTGTAAATTACTTCTATTAAAAAAATCTTAATCCTTCCAATAGTTATTAGCTTCTGAAGTTTTCTGTCTAACTGCTCAATGATGATGTCACGTCCCGGAAGCTGTGCATGATGGGAAAATATCCCCATAGGAACTGCACAGCTCCCGGGACGTGAGTCATCAGAAAGCAGTTAGACAGAACACAACAACTCCACTTCAGAAGCTAATAACTATTGGAAGGATTAAGATTTTTTAATAGAAGTAATTTACAAATCTGTTTAACTTTCCGGAGCCAGTTGATGTATAAAAAAAAAAAAAAAAAAAAGTTTTGGCCTGGAATATCCCTTTAAATACCAGTATTTCCCAACCAGTGTGCCTTTGGTTATCCGGGCATGCTGGGAGTTCTAGTTTAGCAACAGCTGCAGGCACCCTGGTTGGAAAACGCTGCCCTACACCTTATGCTAATGCCTGCTTGTTCTCTTTCCCCAGCTCCTCGCTCCGCAGAAGAAAGCTTCTGGCTTCTGGACCTTCCAGTACTACCAGGACCTCTTCGATGTGGACACTGCCCAGGTGAGCCCTCTACGTGGCCTGAGGATTCTGCTCATGTGTATATATCGAAAACTTCATATCTGTCACCTAGACAACCACTTTAAAGGGGTACTCCGGCTATAAGACATCTTATCCCCTATCCAAGGGGGCCGTCACGCCCCCTCCCATAGGCTCGTCACGATACTCCGGCCCCATGGTTGGCACCCGGCAGTTTGTGAGCTGGCAGCGCGGCGTGCAGCTCAAAGAGGTGGGTGCCGAATGCAAGATTGCAGGGTCGCCAACAACGGGACCCCCGCGGTCAGACATCTTGACCCCTATCCTGTGGACAGGGGATAAGATGTCTTAGGGCCGGAGTGCCCCTTTAAACCTGTTGCATAGCATTGAGAGTAACAAGACCCATAAGTCCCGGTTGCTATCAGTAGCCTGGACATACAACTAATGCCGAACTCACCGATGTCAGGCATTAACTCTTTAGACGCCATGATCAATGTTTATTCTGGTGTCTAAAACCCAGTTGTCGGTTGCTCAAGGGGGGGCTGATCGTGACCATTGCAGCTAAACTGCGGGGTCCCAATCAGCTGAGAGGATGACCAGAGCTCACTTACCCAGCTCCCTGCCGTCTGATCGGCGCTCCAAATGTGCAGACAGCCTCAGCAGCCTGTACAAGTAGAGCACTGATAACATTGATCAATGCTGGGCTACAGCATTGATCAGTGTTTGCAATCGAAAGATTACATGTAATAGTCCCCTATAGGGTCTAAAAAAAATAGTGAATATAATAATAAAACTAAAAATGTTAATGGAGTTCTGTAGTGAAATATAACTTATCCCCTATCCAAAAGCATACTGGATAAGTTATAGATCTCTGGGACCCCTCACAATCTCCTGAAGGGGGCCCCGGCAATCTGCCGGAAGCGACTGTTCTGACCCCCCCCCCCCGCAGGAAGCCGCGGTCAACACGCCCCCTCCATGTATTCCTGCGGGGGTTGGAACAGACTCTGGCAGATTGACGGGGCCCATTCAGGAAATTGTGTGGGGTCCCAGCGGTTGGACTCGGAGAAAATGGATGATCGGTGCTGTCCGAGATGGCACCTATCACCCTTAGGCAGCAGGAGGGAGGTGGCACTGGTGCCACCTTACGATCGCCCTAATTCGTCGTCCATTACTGGCCGACAAAATCAAGACTTCTGCTGTGGGGGGTGTCCTGTAACGGCACCTAGTCCGCCCCTATTCCAGAGGACGAGAGCGAGTGTCGGGAGTCGTTATCTGGCGTGGGGCCCCCAGGAGCGGAGACAGGTGGCAGGAGGATCCTCAGAGCGCAGCAGGAGGTAAGGCTGGCCTCCTGCTGTAGCTTAGCAACAACTTCCAGCATGCACAAAAGGGCATGCTGGGAGTTGTTGTTATGCAACAGCAGAAGGCACAACTCCAACTCCCAGCATGCCCTTTAGCAGTTTGTGCATGCTGGGGTTTGTAGTTATGCAACAGCTGGAGGCATTTTGTGCCTCCAGCTGTTGCATAACTAGAACCCCCAGAATGCACGGACAGCCAAAGGGCATGCTGGGAGTTGCAATAGTGTGCCTCCAGCTGTTGCATAACTACAAGTCCCAGCATGCCCTTTGGCTGTCACTGCATGCTGAAGTTGTAGTTTTGCAACAGCTGAAGGCACACTGGTTGTGAAACAGAGTTTATCTAACTCAGTATTTCGCAGCCAGTGTGCCTCCAGCTGTTGCAAACTACAACCCACAGCATGCACGGACAGCCAAAGAGCATGCTGGGAGTTGTAGTTTTGCAACAGCTAGAGGGCCACATATGGGGTATTTCTGTACTCATGAGACATTGCACTACAAATTTTGGGGGCTTTTTCACCTTTTACCCCTTAGGAAAAATTGGGGTCTACACCAGCTTGTTAGTGTAAAAAAAAAATGTAATTTTTTACACCCCCAAAATTTGTAACGCAATTTCTCCTGGGTACGAAAATACCCCATATGTGGGCGTAAAATGCTCTGCGGGCGCACAACAAGGCTCAGGAGTGAGAGCGCACCATGTACATTTGAGGCCTAAATTGGTGATTTGCACAGGGGTGGCTGATTTTACAGCGGTTCTGACATAAACACAAAAAAATAAATACCCACATGTGACCCCATTTTGTAAACTACACCCCTCACGGAATGTAACAAGGGGTATAGTGAGCCCTAACACCCCACAGGTGTTTGACAAATTTGGATGGGAAAATGAAAAAAAAAAAAAAGTTTTCACTAAAATGCTGGTGTTGCCCTAAATTTGACCGGAATTGAAGGCCATGTGTGTTTACAAATCCCCCTGTGGTGCCAGAACAGTGGACCCCCCCCCCCCCACGTGACCCCATTTGGAAACTACAACCCTCATGTAATGCAATAAGGGGTACAGTGAGCATTTACACCCCACAGGTGTCTGACAGATTTTTGGAACAGTGGTCCGTGAAAATGAAAAATAAAATTTTTCATTTGCACAGCCCACTGTTCCAAAGATCTGTCAAACGCCTGTGGGGTGTAAATACTCACTACACCCCTTATTAAATTCTGTGAGGGGTGTAGTTTCCAAAATGGGGTCACATGTGGGGGGGTCCACTGTTCTGGCACCACAGGGGGCTTTGTAAACGCACATGGCCCCAGACTTCTATTCCAACCAAATTCTCTCTCCAAAAGCCAAATGTGACTCGTTCTCTTCTGAGCATTGTAGTTCGTCCGCAGAGCACTTGACGTCCACGCATGGGGTATTTCCATACTAAGAAGAAATGGGGTTACTAATTTTGGGGGGCATTTTCTCCTATTACCACTTTTAAAAATGTAGAATTTGGGGTAACACCAGCATTTTAGTGACATTTTTTCTTTTTCTTTTTTTTTTTTTTTTTCAATCAAACACCTGTGGGGTGTTAAGGCTCACTGTACCCCTTGTTACGTTCCGTGAGGGGCGTAGTTTCCAAAATAGTATGCCATGTGTTTTTTTTTTTGTTTTTTTTTTGTGTTTTTTTTGTTTTTTTTTTCCTTTTGCTGTTCTGGCACCATAGGGGCTTCCTAAATGTGACATGCCCCCCAAAAACCATTTCAGCAAAATTCACTCTCCAAAATCCCATTGTCGCTCCTTCCCTTTTGAGCCCTCTACTGCGCCCGCCGAACACTTGACATACACATATGAGGTATTTCCTTACTCGAGAGAAATTGGGTTACACATTTTGGGGGGATTTATCTCCTTTTACCCCTTGCTAAAATTCAAAAAATGGCTCTACAAGAAAATGCGAGTGTAAAAAATGAAGATTTTGAATTTTTTTCCTTCACTTTGCTGCTATTCCTGTGAAACACCTAAAGGGTTAACACACTTTCTGAATGTCATTTTGGATATCTTGAGGTATACACAGGGATGTGGAATTCCTATCGCCCGACGTCCGAGACATGCAGTACCGGGCGCCGGGCAGGTGAATTTTTTTCCCGCCCTTAGCCCTGCTTTTGGGCAGGCAGGGCTGAACCTGGAAAGCACGGCGGCGCTCAGCAGTCTGTCTGGGGAGGACTCCCGACTCCTGCCCGCTCCGTACTCTGCAGCCCCCATCTGATTTCAGTAGCCAGGAGCCGCTGCTAATAGCCAACATGTGACGATCGCCATGGCTGGCTATTAACCTTTTAGATTGCCGCTGTCAAAGCTGACAGTGGCATCTAAAGAGACATGTGAATGCTCCCTGGTGGGCTAGTGGAGTGGATCGCATGAACCCCCCGCCACCCCACAGCGCGATCGTGGGGGGGGATCCACTTTAGAGATAGCCGGAGGGTTTACCTCTGTTCCCTGGTGTCTGTGGCTCTGACATTGATAGATCCTGTCTGGACTAGGCTCTAGCAATGGATCGCAGAGCATACTGATCAATGGAGTTCAATAGAATTCTATTGATCTGTATGAGTAAGCTAATGATTCCTCCTAAAAGTAAAAAAAAACATTTAATAAAAGTTGAAAAGACCCCTTCCATGTTAAAAGCTCAAATCATCCCCTTTTCCTATATAAAAACATGCAAACATAATAAAAAGAAACCTATTTAATATCGCTGCGTGCGTAATTGTACGAACTATTAAAATATATCATTATGTATCCCGTACAGTAAATTGCATAAATGTAAAAAAAAATGCTAAACCACAGAATTGCAATTTTTATAATATCCCAGAAAAAATTAGTTAAAAAATAAAAAAGTCAGATCAATACCAAAATTGTACCGATAAAAAAAAACTGATTATGGTGCAAAAAATGAGCCCTCATACAGCCTGGTAGGCAAAAAAAAAAAAAGCTACAGGGGTCAAAAAATGGCAATAAAAAAAATTCAAAAAAGTTCACAATTTTTTTGATTTGTAAAACATGACGGAAACTATACAATAGGGATCGACAGATATCATTTTTTTTTTTTTTTTTAGGGCCGATAATCGGTGGAGGTTGGGGCCGATAGCCGATAACTTATACCGATATTCCGGTATAAGTTTTTGGCTATTTATCCCCCCGTGACACCGCTGCAGATCATTGATTTAAAGGGGGCGCTTTAAATCAATGAACTGCAGTGGCTTTTGCAGTGCCACAGGCCGCCGCCACCCGCTACTCTCCCCCTGCCTGTCCGGGGGTCCTCCTGAGTCCTATCACTGCGACCGCCCCCCCCCCACCGCCCCGGCCCCATTACCTCCCCTGCCGCACCGCCCCGGCCCCATTGACTATGAGAGCGTGAAAGCAAAAATTGGTCGGGACAAGTGGATGGTCATGAGGGACAAGTAGATTTTGAAATCTACTGCTATACTTTGAAGCCCTCTGATGTCTTCAAAAATAAAAACATGTCAACTTTATGATGCCAATATAAAGTAGACATATTGTATATGGGAAACAATGTATAATTTATTTGGAATGTCTATTTTCCTTACAAGCAGAGAGTTGTTAAGTTAGAAAAATGTGAAATTTTCTTGAAATTTGGGCATTTTTCACCAAGAAAGGATGCAAGTAACTACAAAAATGTGTCAATATGTTAAAGTAGAATATGTCACGAAAAAACGTTCTCCATATCAGAATGAAAGGTAAAAGCATCTCAGATATATTAATGCTTAAAAGTGACAGTGGTCAGATGTGCAAAAAAATAAAATAAAAATAAAAATAAAAAAAAGACTAAGTCCTTAACCCCTTAAGGACGCAGGACGTAAATGTACGTCCTGGTGAGGTGGTACTTAACGCACCAGGACGTACATTTACGTCCTAAGCATAACCGCGGGCATCGGAGCGATGCCCGTGTCATGCGCGGCTGATCCCGGCTGCTGATCGCAGCCAGGGACCCGCCGGCAATGGCCGACGCCCGCGATTTCGCGGGCGTCCGCCATTAACCCCTCAGGTGCCGGGATCAATACAGATCCCGGCATCTGCGGCAGTTCGCGATTTAAATGAACGATCGGATCGCCCGCAGCGCTGCTGCGGGGATCCGATCATTCATAACGCTGCACGGAGGTCCCCTCACCTTCCTCCGTGCGGCTCCCGGCGTCTCCTGCTCTGGTCTGTGATCGAGCAGACCAGAGCAGGAGATGACCGATAACACTGATCTGTTCTATGTCCTATACATAGAACAGATCAGTATTAGCAATCATTGTATTGCTATGAATAGTCCCCTATGGGGACTATTCAAGTGTAAAAAAAAATGTAACAGTAAAAAAAAAGTGAAAAATCCCCTCCCCCAATAAAAAAGTAAAACGTCCGTTTTTTCCTATTTTACCCCCAAAAAGCGTAAAAAACATTTTTTATAGACATATTTGGTATCGCCGCGTGCGTAAATGTCCGAACTATTAAAATAAAATGTTAATGATCCCGTACGGTGAACGGCGTGAACGAAAAAAAATAAAAAAATGTCAAAAATTCCTACTTTTTTATTACATTTTATTAAAAAAAAATTATAAAAAATGTATTAAAAGTTTTTTATATGCAAATGTGGTATCAAAAAAAAGTACAGATCATGGCGCAAAAAATGAGCCCCCATACCGCTGCTTATACGGAAAAATAAAAAAGTTAGAGGTGATCAAAATAAAGGGACTCTAAACGTACTAATTTGGTTAAAAAGTTTGTGATTTTTTTTTAAGCGCAACAATAATATAAAAGTATATAATAATGGGTATCATTTTAATCGTATTGACCCTCAGAATAAAGAACACACATCATTTTTACCATAAATTGTACGGCGTGAAAACAAAACCTTCCAAAATTAGCAAAATTGCGTTTTTCGTTTTAATTTCCCCACAAAAATAGTGTTTTTTGGTTGCGCCATACATTTTATGGTAATGTGAGTGATGTCATTACAAAGGACAACTGGTCGCGCAAAAAACAAGTCCTCATACTAGTCTGTGGATGAAAATATAAAAGAGTTATGATTTTTAGAAGGCGAGGAGGAAAAAATGAAAACGTAAAAATTAAATTGTCTGAGTCCTTAAGGCCAAAATGGGCTGAGTCCTTAAGGGGTTAAAGGGGTATTCCAGGAAAAAAACTTTTTATATATCAACTGGCTCCAGAAAGTTAAACAGATTTGTAAATTACTTCTATTAAAAAATCTTATTCCTTTCAGTACTTATGAGCTTCTGAAGTTAAGGTTGTTCTTTTCTAAGTGCTCTCTGATGACACGTGTCCCGGGAAACACCCAGTTTAGAAACAAATCCCCATAGCAAACCTCTTCTAAACTGTCTTAGACAGTAGAAAAGAACAACCTTAACTTCAGAAGCTCATAAGTACTGAAAGGATTAAGATTTTTTAATAGAAGCAATTTACAAATCTGTTCAACTTTCTGGAGCCAGTTGAGATATATAAAAAAAACGTTTTTTCCTGGAATACCCCTTTAAGATTAAAATGGGCTAAGTCCCTAAGGGGTAAAATTTTAGACTATTTTATGCATACTTATTTTCTTACAAAAAGTTATAATTTTTTTTTAAAAGTAATACAATATTACCCAATTTATAAATCGGTTTTATTTTAATTGTATGGACCTACAGAAAAAAGATAAGGCGACATTTTAACCCCCGTGCACTGCTAAGAAATGCAAAGTGCCACAATTTGCAAGTAGCCAGGGTTTCTCTTTATTTTTATTTTTTTCTTCTTCAAATTTTGCCCCAAAAATAATTGTTTTGGGGTTTTGTCATTTATCTTGTGATTAAAATGATTGATTCCATTACAAACTACAATTGGTCCCATATAAAACAAGCCTCATATGGATCTGTAAGTGGAAAATTGAAAGGGTTCTGGTTATTAGGAGGCGAGGAGGAAAAATCGGAAATGCAAAAAAAGAAAGATTGCCGAGTCCTCTAAGGGTTAAGGTAGTTTATTCTTTGAATAATATTTAGGACAAGAATGATTCCTCTAGTTCTTCCGCGCTCTATAGCACCAATAACACAGACCCTATTTTATATGTAAATCTTATCATCCTTCCTTATGTGTGGTGTGGCAGTAAAGAGGTTAATAAATGATCAATACAACAATTACTGTGTTTTTCGCCATATAAGACGCTCCCAATTTTAAAGGAGCAAAATCTAGAAAAAAGATTCTGAACCAAATACAATGTAAAGTATAGGACAGTGGTCTTCAACCTGCGGACCTCCAGATGTTGCAAAACTACAACTCCCAGCATGCCCGGACAGCCGTTGGCTGTCCGGGCATGCTGGGAGTTGTAGTTTTGCAACATCTGGAGGTCCGCAGGTTGAAGACCACTGGTATAGGAAGTAATACTCGCGTGTCGCCGCTGCCCTGGATGTCTCCCTCCATCGCTGTCGCCGCATCCCCGGGGTGTCCCTGTCGCTGCGGAACGTCTGCTGCCCGGGATCCTCGCTCTCCGTCGCCGCCATCACGTTGCCACGCACGCCGCTCCTATTGGATGACGGGACGGCGTGCGTGACGACGAAGGAGAGCGCCGGCGATGGAGGGGATCCCGACACGGAGCAGTCATTTGCCGATCGGACACCGAGGAGGCAGGTAGGGTCCCTCCCGGTGTCTTGTAAGCTGTTCGGGACGCCGCGATTTCATGGCGGCGGTCCCGAACAGCCCGACTGAGCAGCCGGTTTAGTTTCACTTTCGCTTCAGTTGCGGCGGTCAGCTCTGATCGCCGTGTCTGAAGGGTTATTACAGGGCATCACCGTGATCGGTTATGTCCTGTATTAGCCGCTGGTCCCGGCCATTAAAGGCCGCAGGGACTGCCGCGTTAGGACAGGGTTTTAATGCAGGCAAAATGTGTATTTGCCGTATAAGACGCACCCAGTTTTGGGGAAGAAAAAGTGCGTCTTATACGGCGAACAATACGGTAATGCAAAAAAGGTTCATTAGGTTTCTCTCTCACTGTATCCTTCCTTATCAGGTCCTGGACAGGATCAGAGCGTCCTTCATACCCATGCCCGGAAAAAACTTTGTCAGACATCACCTCCGAAACAATCCAGACCTGTACGGTAAGTGTGTGAGTGGGGCTGTGAGGCGGGTGACAAGATCCCAAATATAGGTATCAACATGACTCAGGAGCTGATTTCTTTCAAAAACACCACAACATTTGTCCTCAGGTTGTGTGTGGTATTGCAGGTCAGTACCATTAAAGTGAATGGAGCCAAGTTGTAATACCACACACTACCTGAGGGCAGGTGTGGCGCTGTTTTTAGAAGAAATTAGCTCTCTTTCTAATCCTGGATAACCCCTTGAAGGGGTTGTGTGGCACCTCTGTCTCACCACACTTTTTTAAGTACTGGAAAATACATTCAGGACATTTCCCAAATTTAGTTTACTATGTTTTGGGGTTTTTGAAGTCATTGGAGCCTGTTCTGCCTCTCCAGTCTAAGCATTGGAAGTGCGATCTCTGGAACGTACAGTTGTGATGAGATAGCAGTAGCCTCCAATCTTAGTTGGATTGGCTGACAGTGACTCCATCCAAATGACACCTTGTAGATAGTGATGACGTTTATTCCAAACTGCGCAGATCATAGACCGATCAACAAATGGATAGGTCAAAAGATCATGTTGTGAGCAGCTAAGAGGGACATGTGGATGAGATGAAGGATGAAGCAAAAAACGAGAGAAGGGAGGGGAGGAGTCAGGACAGAATGAAGGGGAGAGAGAAGGGACACACCGGATAAAAAGGCAAACCATGCCTGTGTAAGACCGGGCTCACACCACGATTTTGCTATACGGTTCCTGTATCAGGTTTTTGATAAAAAAAACGGATTCCTCAAAACCGGACTAAACTGTATCAAAACGTGTGTACAAATTTTTATCTATATACAGTTTGAAAAACTATGTCCGATTGTATCCGTTTTTTAAGGAAAAAAATGCATACGTTTTGAACTTTTCACTCCATTATGAATAAAGTTTCACTTTTTTGATTGAAATTCCAAGAAAAAAAAAAGTGGAAAGTCAAAAATCGTATGGTGAAAACTGGATGGAACTGTATGCACATATGGTTCTGTACGGTTCCCATTGACTCCCATGTTAAAAAAAAAAAATAAATAAATAAATGTATACGGTTTTTCACCCGGACCAAAAACCGTGGTAGACTACGGTTTTCTGTCCAGAAAAAAAAAGTAAAAAACAATATACAATATGGTGCATACAGTTTTGAATGGGAAGTCTATGGGCACGGTTTTCTGTACGATTGCATACTTTTTTTTTTTTTTTTTTTTTATCAAAATGTATGGCAAAATCGTGGGTTCACACCACATTTTTGCAATACAGTTCCTGTATCAGATTTTTGAATGAAAAACTGATTCCTCAAAACCTGAATAAACTGTATCAAAACGTGTGTACAAATTTTAACCCATATACCGTTTGAAAAATGATATCCGGTTGCATCCTTTTTTTTTTTAAGAAAAAAATAGTATACGTTTTTAACTTTTCATTCCATTATGAATAAAGTTTCACTTGTTTGATTGACATTCCAAGAAAACTGTGCAAAATCAAAAAAACTGATGGAACCGTACGCACCTACAGTTCTCTACGGTTCCCATTGACTCCCATGTTAAAAAACTAAAAAAAAAAAAAGTATACGTTTCAATACGGGTTTTTCACCCGGACCAAAAACCGTGGTAGGCTACGGTTTTGGGTACAGGGAAAAAAAAACTGACAAAAACGTACAGGATGCAAAACGGACACAACCTGATGCATCTTTTGGCATACGGTTTTCAATGGAGAGTCAATGTATACGGTTTTCAATACGGTTCCGTACGGTTTTCAAATTGAAAATGTATATGGGAACTGTATTGCAAAAACGTCGCCTTACAGAGCCTGTACGTGCACGTGTACGTCTGCATCCCAGCGCATATATGTGCAACACATTACATAACCTGTCCTAGGTTTTCTTAATGTAATGAGTATCTGTGATCTGCCCCCTGCAGGACCGTTCTGGATTTGCGCCACGCTGGTGATCACAGTCACAGTGGTGGGGAACCTGGCGACGTTTATTGAGATGAACGGCAAACAGGGCTACAACTACAGCCCCCAATTCCACAAAGGTAGGTGTAAGTCAGTGTCAGATGAGATGAGAGGTGTCCCTGCCATCGTCCTGATGTCTTTGCTCTTGTCTCCCCCCGCAGTTACAGTCGCTGGCATCATCATCTACAGCTACGCCTGGCTGGTGCCCTTAGCTCTCTGGGGCTTTCTTCAGTGGCGGAAAGGGGTGAACACAGTGGTGGGCACCTACAGTTTTATGGAGACAGTGTGTGTTTATGGATACTCCTTGTCTGCATACATCCCATCCACGGTAAGTAGGATGGAACAGGCAGAAAGGGCTATGGCTGACTTTTACACTAGAGCTGTGTTTCCCAACCAGGGTGCCTCCAGCTGTTGCAAAACTACAACTCCCAGCATGCCCGGACAGCCGTTGGCTGTCCGGGCATGCTGGCAGTTGTAGTTTTGCAACAGCTGGAAGAACCCTGGTTGGGAAACACTGCACTAGAGTGTAGAGATTTGGAAATGTCGCCCTCAACTGGCCGTTGCCAAGCTGTGTCCCAAATCTATTCACCCCAGTGCAAGAAGTGTCTGTGCCCGTGGGCCTTCGCTGGCGACAAAGATACCTACAGTACATTTAGTAAATCTTAACAGACCTTTTCACTTTTTGGTATTTTATGGCCTTGTGCTAAAATAAAAAAATATATAAAAATATAAAACATTCCCCCTTCATTATTCTGCCCTTAAAGGGGTGATCCATGAAGAAAAAAAAAATTCCGTATCAACTGGCTTCAGAAAGTTAAACAGATTTGTAAATTAATTTAAAAAAAGGTGCAGCTCACAACAAAAAGTGCAAGGTTTTTAAAGCTATAACCAGTCCCCACCGGCGTCAAAGAAAAAAAAAATTCTAATTTATAGCTTTTACCTCAAGAACCTCACCATCTAAGGTGCATAATGATATATCATATTCATATCATTATGCACCTTAGATGGTGAGGTTCTTGAGGTAAAAGCTATAAATTTAGATTTGTAAATTACCTCTATTAAAAAAATTGTACTTATCAGCTGCTGAAGTTGAGTTGTTTGACCACAGTGCTCTCTGCTGACACCTGTCTGTCTCAGGAACTGTCCAGAGCAGGAGAGGTTTGCTATGGGGATTTGCTGTGCTGTGCTTTTGGGGAGGTGTCAGCAGAGAGCACTGTGGTCAGACTGAAAAGAACAACTCAACTTCAGCAGCTGATAAGTACTGGTTGGATCAAGATTTTTTTTTTTTTTTTTAATAGAAGTAATTTACAAATTTGTTTAACTTTCTGGAGCCAGTTGATATGAAAAAAAATTGTTTTTCACCAGAGTACCCCTTTTAATACCCAATAATGAGAATGTTAAAAATATTTGGTAATTTGTCGAAAAGGAAAAACTATAATCTTGCAGTGACATAAGTATTCATACCCTTTACTCAGGACTTAGGTGAAGGCCCTTTGGCAGTGATTCCGGCCTCCAGTCTTCTTGGGGAGGAGGTCACAAGGTTTACACACCTGGATTTGGGGATTTTCCTCCATTCTTCTCTGCAGATCCTCTCGGGTTCTGTCAGGTTGGATGGGACCGTCAGTAGAAGCCATTTCCAGGTCTCTATAGAGATGTTCCATTAGGTTTGGGCTCTGGCTGGGTCACACAAGGACATTCACAGAGTTGTCCCTAAACCTCTCCTGTGTTGTCTTGGCCGTGTGCTTAGGGGCATTGTCTTGTTTGGACGGTGATCCTCCAGCCTAGTCATTGAGAATCTCTCTGTACTTTGCTCCATTCAGCTTTCCCTCAACCCTGACCAACCGCTCTGTCTCCACACCATGATGCTGCCCCCACCATGATCACTGTAGGGATGGTATTGGGCAGGTGATGGGCAGTGCCTGGTTTCCTCCAGACATGATGCTGCACCCACCATGATCACTGTAGGGATGGTATTGGGCAGGTGATGGGCAGTGCCTGGTTTCCTCCAGACATGATGATGCCCCCACCATGATCACTGTAGGGATGGTATTGGGCAGGAGATGGGCAGTGCCTGGTTTCCGCCAGACATGATGCTGCCCCCACCATGCTTCACTGTAGGGATGGTATTGGGCAGGAGATGGGCAGTGCCTGGTTTCCTCCAGACATGATGCTGCCCCCACCATGATCACTGTAGGGATGGTATTGGGCAGGTGATGGGCAGTGCCTGGTTTCCTCCAGATATGATGCTGCCCCCACCATGATCACTGTAGGGATGGTATTGGGCAGGTGATGGGCAGTGCCTGGTTTCCTCCAGACATGATGATGCCCCCACCATGATCACTGTAGGGATGGTATTGGGCAGGAGATGGGCAGTGCCTGGTTTCCGCCAGACATGATGCTGCCCCCACCATGCTTCACTGTAGGGATGGTATTGGGCAGGAGATGGGCAGTGCCTGGTTTCCTCCAGACATGATGCTGCCCCCACCATGATCACTGTAGGGATGGTATTGGGCAGGTGATGGGCAGTGCCTGGTTTCCTCCAGACATGATGCTGCCCCCACCATGATCACTGTAGGGATGGTATTGGGCAGGTGATGGGCAGTGCCTGGTTTCCTCCAGACATGATGCTGCCCCACCATGATCACTGTAGGGATGGTATTGGGCAGGTGATGGGCAGTACCTGGTTTCCTCTATACATAATGCTGCCCCCACCATGATCACTGTAGGGATGGTATTGGGCAGGTGATGGGCAGTGCCTGGTTTCCTCCAGACATGATGCTGCCCCCACCATGATCACTGTAGGGATGGTATTGGGCAGGTGATGGGCAGTACCTGGTTTCCTCCAGACATGATGCTGCCCCCACCATGATCACTGTAGGGATGGTATTGGACAGGTGATGGGCAGTGCCTTGTTTCCCCCAGACATGATGCTGCCCCCACCATGATCACTGTAGGGATGGTATTGGGCAGGTGATGGGCAGTGCCTGGTTTCCCCCAGACATGATGCTGCCCCCACCATGATCCCTGTAGGGATGGTATTGGACAGGTGATGGGCAGTGCCTTGTTTCCCCCAGACATGATGCTGCCCCCACCATGATCACTGTAGGGATGGTATTGGGCAGGTGATGCGCAGTGCCTGGTTTCCCCCAGACATGATGCTGCCCCCACCATGATCACTGTAGGGATGGTATTGGGCAGGGGATGGTCTGTGCCTGGTTTCCTCCAGATATGATGCTGCCCCCACCATGATCACTATCGGGATGGTATTGGGCAGGTGTTGGGCAGTGCCCGGTTTCCTCCAGACATGATGCTGCCCCCACCATGATCACTATCGGGATGGTATTGGGCAGGTGTTGGGCAGTGCCTGGTTTCCTCCAGATATGATGCTGCCCCCACCATGATCACTGTAGGGATGGTATTGGGCAGGAGATGGGCAGTGCCTGGTTTCCTCCAGACATGATGCTGTCCCCACCATGATCACTGTAGGGATGGTATTGGGCAGATGATGGGCAGTGCCTGGTTTCCTCCAGACATGATGCTGCCCCCGCCATGATCACTGTAGGGATGGTATTGGGCAGGTGATGGGCAGTGCCTGGTTTCCTCCAGACATGATGCTGCCCCCGCCATGATCACTGTAGAGATGGTATTGGGCAGGTGATGGGCAGTGCCTGGTTTCCTCCAGACATGATGCTGCCCCCACCATGATCACTGTAGGGATGGTATTGGGCAGGTGATGGGCAGTACCTGGTTTCCTCCAGACATGATGCTGCCCCCGCCATGATCACTGTAGGGATGGTATTGGGCAGGTGATGGGCAGTGCCTGGTTTCCTCCAGACATGATGCTGCCCCCGCCATGATCACTGTAGAGATGGTATTGGGCAGGTGATGGGCAGTGCCTGGTTTCCTCCAGACATGATGCTGCCCCCACCATGATCACTGTAGGGATGGTATTGGGCAGGTGATGGGCAGTACCTGGTTTCCCCCAGACATGATGCTGCCCCCGCCATGATCACTGTAGAGATGGTATTGGGCAGGTGATGGGCCGTGCCTGGTTTCCTCCAGACATGATGCTGCCCCCACCATGATCACTGTAGGGATGGTATTGGGCAGGTGATGGGCAGTGCCTGGTTTCCTCCAGACATGATTCTTAGAATTGAGGCCATAAACTTCAATCTCCAGTGATGGTTCTGGTCCTTCTGGAAGTTTCTCCCATCTGCACACAGGATCTTTGGAGCTCAACCAGAGTGACCATTGGGTTCTTGATCATCTCTCATCAAGCGCCCCCCTGATTACTTGTGTGGTGGGCGGCTTAAGTTTTAGTAAGAGTCCTGGTTTTACTTTGTATGTAAGAATTATGGAGACCACTGTGGCTCTTGGGAACTTCCAGTGCAGCAGAAATGCGCCTCCACACAATCCTGTCTCTGAGCTCTACAGGCAGTTCTTTCCACCTTTTATGTCTTGGTTTTTGCTCTGATATACATTGTCAGCTGTGAGACCTTATATAGACAGGGCTGTGTCTTCCCAAATCCTCTCCAATCATCTGAATTTATCCCAAGTGACTCCAACCAAGATGGAGAAACATCTCCGAGATGATCAGGAGAAATGGGAGGAGCCAGAGATAAATAAGTGTCACAGTAAAGGGTCTGAATACTTTTGTCCATGCAAAATCCTTTATTTTCATATAAATTTGCAATAACTTCTGTTTTCACACTCACTCTGGGGTATTGAGTGCAGAATGATGATGGGAAAACTTTATTTTGGCACAAAAAGGGTCTGAAGACTTTGAATGCATCGTATATCTCTAAGCGTCTTTTCTTTCCTGAATCAATGATTATTCAAAACCTACGGCCATTTACCTTAGATGTCTTCACCACAGAGGAGACCCTTATGGTGCCTGCAGCTTCTCCTAGATGTGTACAAATAATTTAGGGATCAACCGATTATCGGTTTGGCCGATATTATCAACCGATAATCACGATTTTGGGCATTATCGGTATCGGCAATTACCTTGCCGATAATGCCCCACCACGTGACCGCCCAGACCTGCCGCACCCCCCACCGCACCGCCCCATCCCCAGTTTTATAATTACCTATTCCCGGGGTCCACGCTACTTCTGGCTCCTGCTGCATCCTGCGTTACGCTGTGCACAATTACGAGTGACGTGACGTCACCGTCAGTGTGCACAGTTTACAGCTCAGGAGGACACTACCGGAGCCAGATGTAGAGTGGACCGCGGGAACAGGTAATTATAAAACTGGGGCGGTGTGATGGGCGGTGTCGTGATAGGACTCAGGACCCCTGGACAGGTAGGGGGAGATAAGTGGCGGCGGCGGCAGCCTATGGCACCGCAAAAGCCACTGCAGTTAATTGATTTAAAACGCCCGCTTTAAATCAATGATCTGCAGCGGTGTTACGGGGGGATAAATAGCCAATAACTTATACCGGAATATCGGTATAAGTTATCGGCCCTAACCTCCACCGATTATCGGTATCGGCTCTAAAAAACAGATATCGGTCGATCCCTAAAATAATTACCTCTCCTCCTTTTACTTTTGGGCAACAATGAGGAATCGTATGTCTGGGCCCCCGCTCATGATGTCACGCCCCCTCCCATAGACTTGCATTGAGGGGGCGGGGTTATGATGTCACTAGCTCCCGGCTCCAGCATTCGGAACAGTTTGTTCCAAACGCTAAACAGCGGAGTACCCCTTTAAGGTTAAAGGGGGTGGGCAAAAGTGTAATGATACATTCAGACTGTAGGTTAGAAAAAAAAAAAAGAGAAAAAAAAAAAAGAGAAAAAAAAAAAAAAAAAAGGGGGGGGGGGGGGGGTAGCACATGACAGCAGGGTCAGACTACACAGGATTACCTTGTAGTCTGTTACCATGGAGACCTTTTTAGATGTAGGTATATACAGTATACCTTGTAAACTTCAATTGTTTTTCTCCTGTTAGGTTCTGTGTGTACTTCCATATGAGATATTCCGCTGGATCATCCTCCTGGTGGCCATGTGTCTCTCGGGCTTTGTTCTTGTTCTCGCTTTTTGGCCACACGTTCGAAAAGATAACAAAATGGTGGCCATTGGCATGCTAGCAAGTATAGTACTGCTGCACGTTCTCCTGGCTGTGGGCTGCAAGGTATGTAACAATGCAACAGCTTGTGTTATCCAGGAGAGATATACAGAGGGGTGTAGGGGGGGCCGTTGGCTGTCCGGGCATGCTGGGACTTTTAGTTTTGCAACAGCTGGAGGCACCCTGGCTGGGAAACTGGCTTAGGCTAGGTTCACATCACGTTTTTGCCATACTGTTTTTTCAATGTTTTCAAATGCGCATGTGCAAAGTAAAAAACATATACGATTTCCCATATGGAACCGTATACATGTGCGTTTCCCATTGACATCCATGTTTAAATAAAAAAATTTAAAATGTATGCGGTTGCAGTACGGCTTTTAAACTGGAGACAAAACCATGGTCAACTACGGGAGAAAACCGTATTGCAAGCAAACCGTACGTAACCAGGTGTATCTGGTTTTCAATAATGAAAACGTATACGGGAAACATACTTGAAAAACGTGGTGTGAACCCAGCCTTATAAAGACCAGTGGATCAGATGCCCATAAAATTCTCTCCCCCCTCCAAGTGAGAAATGCGCAAATAATTCGCAGCTTCTTTTCTTTTGCAGGAATATTTCTTCCGGAGAGTGGAAGCAGAGACCCTGTCACCACCTATAACAACTCCAAAGGGCCACATCACCACACAAAAGGTGTGAGGGCCCCCGTGTGTATGGACTGAGCGAGCCTGGCCTGTTGTAAGGTCATACAGATGGGGACCATTGCATCTCCTCTATTTTTATTCACGGATGTAGAAATTATTGTTCTCTTAATAAAGAATGCTGCTTTTCTCATGTATATCTCATTGATTAACAATTAAAATTCAGGGGATCTGACAAAAATGTATATTTAAAAAAAAAAAAAAAATTAAGCCACATAAAGGCCTTATTCACACTGCCATAAGTCCCCAGGACATAATACTGATAAATCTCTCCCCCCCCCCCCCCCCCCCACTGTGTAAGGTCATGGGGGGGAGATGATTAGGTGTCTATTGTAGACACAGATCTACCCTTTTACACTTCTTGTCTATTGTACACTCTTGCTCAAGATTTACTAAAGTTGCGCACGTCCTTTCATACATTTTTTGCAAATATAGAAATGCCCCCCACCCCCTCGCTCTACCGTGCACTCCTCCTCCACCTCACGTTTTCACGCTGTACACTGCTCCTATAGCTAGAAGTGCCAGAGCAGCAGTGTGCGCCAAACAAAACTCTGTACTTTATAAAGATTTTGGATTTTACTATTGTGCACAGAGGGGGAGATTCGCAAAGAATTTAGCACCTCCAAAAAAAATCCATTTGGGCGCAAAAAATATCGACCACATTTTCAAAAGAGTCGGCCTGGCATCTGAACTCCCCTTTACATCACCTGCCGCCCCCCTGCTAGGGCCGAGCAGGTCCTGTGGATGGATGTGTCCGAAATAACCAGCTCTACAATTTAGATGGTGAGCGCTCTGCCTTTTTGCTCTTGTCTTGTGTACATGCATTGAAGTCTATTTGTTTTGGAGTGTGTAGCGCCACCGTGTGTCCTCGCCTACCTTTCATTGGACTGTATTTACATGTACGGCTGTGCTAGCTACTTTTTTTTTCTTGTGAATACATTTTCAAAGGGCTTTGTGCGGCGGTTTACACTGTTCACGTCAATTTTGTAAAAGTGGGTGTGTCCACATATATTGTCTACTTTAAATGATATTTTTGAAGGGGTAAGTCCAGTTTACATCAAAAATTTCACACCAGCTTTTTTATAATGTAGAAATCACAGAAATGGTCATTTTAGATCAGTTAATGCAGAGGACTACATCAGATTTGGCGGATTGCGATGAGGAACAGCGTTATTTTAAATGTGAATAAAAGGGTTAACGAGGGCTGTGGGGAAGTTTTTTTTTTTAATATATATATTTTTTTCAATGTATTTTATTTTTTATTTTTTTTAATTGAATTTTCAGGCTTAGAGTGGAAGGTGTCTTATAGACGGAATCCATCACTAAGCCAGGGCTCAGCGTTAGCAGCAAAATCAGCTAGCGCAAACCCCCCAATTATTGCTTCCCGGTACCCACTGCCACAGGGCGCTCCTGGCCCTAGGCGGTAACAGTCTGGTGTTATTTAGGGTGGGGGAGGGCCAGTAACAATGGTCCTCGCCCACCCTGGTGACATCAGGCTGTTGCTGCTTGGTTGGTATCTGGCTGATAATGGAAAAAATTAGGGTACGACGCACGTTTTAATTATTTTTTTAAATAAATAAAAAAAAATATGCACAGGGTTCCCCCTATTTTCAATATCAGCCAGATACCAAGCAGCAACAGCCTGCCATTACAAGGGTGGGCGAGGACCATTGTTACCGACCCTCCCCAGCCCAAATAACACCAGCCTGTTACTGCCTAGGCCCAGGAGCGCCATTTTTGATGCTGCGGGCCTGTTGGTACCGGCTCTTCCTAGCACCTCTGTGGCAGTGGGTACCGGGGTAATAGAGATTAGCATTAGCTGATTTTGGGGCTAACGCTAAGCCCTTCTTAGTAATGCATTCCATCTATAAGACAGCTTCCACTATTAAGCCTGAAAATTCAATTATAAAAAACACAACACATTGAAGAAAAAAAAAAAACTCCCCCACAGCCCTCGTTAACCATTATATTAAAATTTAAAAACCCGCTGGTCATCGTCGCAGTCCACTGAATCTGACATAGTCCTCGGCCTTCCGGTATCTGAAATAAAAAGAAATATGGGTTAGTACATTTTTTGCACTCTCCCCGGGGAAGAGCGCACATAATGCAGCGTGTTCATAAACAGGGAGCCTCCAATTGATGCTAAACTACAACTCCCATCATGGGGGTGGTAGTTAAGCAACAGCTGGAGTCTCCATGTTTGGGAACACACTGCCAGAAAGGCTCTGTTCCCATTATGCAAAACACATGATGAGAACAGTCAGGGCTGGACTGTGTAGCTCAATCTGTCCCTCTGCCCTTGGACTACTACTCCCATCATGGGACAGAGTCTGTCCCATGATGGGAGTAGTTGTAGTACCGCAGCGCTGAGGGATGGCACTTACACATCCCCCGGCTGCGGGACTTTTAGGACTACTACTCCCATCATGGACAGACTCCGTCCATGATGGGAGTTATAGTCCAGGGGCTGAGGTGCAGATTGCACCCCGTCATTCTCCAGAGACCCGCATTTATTAACTGTAAAAGCCGGCGGCACATGCGGCTACACTGTGCCAGCCGCCGGCTCCTGTAAACACCGCTCATAATTCATAATTGCCGGCGGGAGACGGGAGCTCTGATTGGTGAATAGCTTTTCACCAATCAGAGCTTCCGTCTTCCGGTGGCGGTGATTATGAGAGCTGTATACAGGAGCCTGGAGCTGGGGGCTTGTTAACTTAATAAATGCGGATCACAGCGGGTCTCTGGAGAATGACCCGGTGCCATCTGCACCTCAGGCCCTGGACTATAACTCCCATTATATACTGTCTGCCACATGATGGGAGAGTAGTCCAAGGGCAGAGGGACAGATCAAAAGGGGGGTCGTCACTCCTGAGATCCCCTGCGACATTACTGCTCAGCCTCCTAGTGAGAGGCCTAACTCTGTTCTCATTATGCGTTTTGCAGAATGGATCACAGCAGATCATACATTTATCATTTTCACAGGAAAAAAATTATGTAAAATTAACTTGGAAGCTCTGAACTATATGCCTCATCATCTCCCCCAACTTTGATTCCCCCTGCTCCTCAGTTTGCCCTCCCCTGCCATGCCACATCATTCCTCTGTGTGCCTCCTTTCCCCTTGCTCATCATGCCCCCCCCCCCAGCGCCTCATTCCCCCTGCACATTATTTCCCCCCTCTGCCTCATTTCTTCCCCCCTAGCTCATGGGACTCTGTCCCATGATAGGAGTAGTAGTCCAGGTGCAGATCGCAGCAGATCATTCTCTGGAGACCCGCTGCGATTCACATTTGTTAACTGTAAAAGCCGGCGGCACATGCGGCTACACTGCGCTGCCCGCCGGCTCCTGTATATAGTTCTGAGAATTCCTAGTCCCTGCCGGGAGCTCTGATTGGTTAATATCTTTTCCCCAATCAGAGCTCCCGTGTTCCGGCGGCAGCGATTATGAATAGCCGCATGTGCCGCCGGCTTTTACAGTTAATAAATGTGGATCGCACCGGGTCTCTGGATAATTACCTGCTGCGATCTGCTCTTCAGCTCCTGGACTATAACTCCCATCATGGCCAGAGTCTGTCCATGATGGGAGTAGTAGTCCTAACTGTCCCAAAATAGACACCTTTGTACGTGTCCTCCGAGGGGGTGTTAATAAATTCGATTCTACAGTAGAAAGTGCTCTATGGTAAACTGAACCGTAGACATGGCTATATCAGATTTTGCACAAAAAACTCTTGCGCAAATTTTTGTTAAAAAAAAAAAAATACACCAAAAAAAGCTCTATATACAATGATAAATTCCCATCATGGTTTGCAATAGGGTAAATGAGGCCAAACTTGGGCCTGAAATAGAACTTACAGGAGATAGAAATAGTATCCTATCCCCTCCCAGCATCAGTATGGTGAGGGTGAACTGCCACCCGATACAACACTGGCTCTAGAGCCGTCAAGTTAACTAGCCCATTCAGACTGCACTTTCTCAATGAGACTCTGGTCTTAGGGCTCATCCACACCACAGACCTTTAACCAGCATAATTCTGATTGCAGCAGGTGCCACTAAACATTGGCAGTAGAACCACGTGGACATCACCATAGACGGCAATACAGTCCCGGCAGAATTCTGCCCAAATAATGAACTTTCTAATTGAGCGGAGGTACATTACTCTGGTGCAGCGACGGCATTCTCAACAGAGCAGCAGAATTCCATTGAAAACCATCGGACTCTGAGGCAAGCAGAATTTCACCAGCAGATTGTCCGCAGTGTGGACGAGACCTTAGAGTTAAAGGGGTTATTCAGGAATAGAAAAACAGAGGTACTATCTTTCAAAAGCTGCTTCCTGTCTGTCTCCAGGTTGGGTGTGGTTCTACAGCTCAGTTCCATTGAAGTGAATGGAGCTAAGTTTTAAAACTACACCCAACCTGGAGACAGACGGGGAGCTGTTTTGTTTTGTCACTTCTGGTCCACACTGCAAGCAGTTTGTGAATCGGCTAGTCACCATAACCGCAGCAGAGACCAGAAACAGTTGTCAGGGATAGGAGCAGTATGGCCTTTCGATCCTCTAATGCCAGGAGTATGGCGCCGTTTTGGGGAGGTTTAACCTGCCAAGTTTAGTATCCATTAAGTTTTATAAAATAAACTTTAATGTACCTTCTACCGCTCCCCCAGTGATGCCAATATTGCCATCCTGTCCTCCGGCCCTGGTCTTTTTCCAACTTTGGTACCCGACGCGTCACACTAGGGCTCAGTTAATCACCAGCCACAGTGATACATGACAACGTAGTTCAGTCTAACAAGTCCAGCCACCAGCAAGAGGGTACCCAGGCCCGTTACATGACACTTCCACTCACCCAACGTATACTGTGGCAGACAGCAGCGGGTGCCATACTTTTCTCAGACAGCTTTTTGTAAGTTGGTGCTATTTTAACAGACCTCAATAGCACAGTAGACCATGCTTTTGAATCCTGTTAATAGTGTATACCAGCAGAAAGCTCCCTGAGCAAAGTCACTAGGTGACCCTGGGTAATTAAAATCAATGACACCCACTGCTGTCCGCCACACCTTCACCTCTCCCTATTGCCCAGACCCAACCACGCTTTTTTCATTTTGCAGTGGGATCACCCTGCCCTTTGGTCTGGCCACGGCTCCCTCAGTCTTCCCCAAGGTCTTGTAGACCAGAGGAGTCTCTGTGGTTTCATATCTAGATGACCTCTTAGTGAACGCTTCCTCCAAGGAGGACTCTCTGAAAAGCCTCAGCATCACCCTGGACCTTTCGGCAGGTTCTTGGGGATGGCTTTCAACACTAGGATGGCCTGAGAAGCTCCTCTCCTTCTAAGGGGCAGGGCACACTCCATCCACTTCTGCATGCAGATTGACCGGGTGGTCTTGGCATTGGAGGCCATCCCCTTTTCCTAATTTTACTCTCGCCCTTCTCCAGAGGGCAATCCTGGCACACTGGGAAAAATCTCTGCTCCCTACTCAACAGGAAGACTCTCCATTCTCTGCTAAGAGCATTGCCGTTGTCAGGAATCCCCCGAACATATGGGACACAAAACATGCCACTGTGAAAAGACAAAATAAAAGGACAATTACAGTGAAATACTGCCCAGATGTCCGGCCACATCTAAAAGAATTTTCCCCAATCCTATCCAGGTCAGGATAACAAGGATGACTCCTAAAAGGTGAAGAGTATGGTGCGGTACTACCACTCAATGAGGTTCACTCCCCTTCTAACCTTAGGGTCATAACTCTGAGGCACAAAAGTACGCCGGCTTTACATACCCCAGCCCAATGACCACACTGTGAGGTAACGGGTCTCATCGGGACAGCTGTCGAGCAGATTCCTGGCACACCTTCCCCTCCATGTGGAAATCGGTTCCTTCTCAAACCCAGACTGATAAGAACAGATGCTACACCTGATCTCATCCATCTGATCCATTCCAGGGGTAGACAACTCTATGGGCTCTTCCTGCTGAAATAAGCTGGACCACAAGTAGTGGTCCCTTTACCCAGTTGCCATGCGTTATACACAGTTCCCTATTAAATGTCACAGTGCAGTACTGCATGATGACACTGCAGCGATTCCCGATGCTACGATAGCAGCTGATCACTACGACAAACCTAGCAGAGTGGTCCTGCCCTGCAATTACTGCGAGTCTTCAGAATAGAACCTCAGGATGCCAACTCCTGTCCGGGAATTATTAAGAAGATAATGTTGGCGTTAATGCAGCCAGTGCTGGACCAGGATTACCACCTCTACCTGTATAATTCTTATACCATCCAGTGCTGTGGAGTCGACTCCAACTAAATTTTGATTGAAAAAAAAAAAAAAAAAAGCAAGTTTAAATGTCCCAATTCACAAAAAGTTATAATTAATGACTTATCTACTGTAAGAATAAAGACCAATGCATGCAGTGCCTCATGTAACCGCAAAACGAACACGTTAAGTGACCGTGAGGAAGCTTTTCATGTGCTTCACTACGCAACGCACAATTAGGAGCGGCAATACTTATACTTTCCATAGTGTTGTGTTCTGCTGTTACAGGGAACCCATGGGTAACCTAGCCTCTCACTGATAAGGGATTAAGTAAATATGTTTTTTGCAGGACTAGACACTTGTATAAGGGAATGGAATGGAGGGTCAATAGTTCAAGACTGAAGCTGTAAACCATTGGAAAAACTGCTGCCATTCAGCTAAGGCTATAAAAACTTGTAAACTCTGATTGTAGCAAACTTTAAACATGACTATGGGATTCTACTACGGAAATCATGTTTTCTAATAAATGCCCCTTCCTGGATCCCCCCACTGCTCTATCTTCAGCAGCAGATCAGCACACAAAAAGGAGAAGGCAGCAGCTTCTGCCCAACTACCTCTCTCTGGTAGAAGAGCTTAGAAGAACTTGGTGGAACAGCTTCTTGGACTACACTGTAAGCGTTTATAAATACATTTGCATATTAATACAGACGAGTCGGAAGTACAAAAAACTGCGGAGTCGGAACATTTATCTACCGATTCCACAGCCCTGATACCATCATCCCACTATTCAAGTGCCTCACTTCCAGAAGAAAAGCAGCATGAGCCACTATAAGAACAAACCAGAAAGGCCTTCCTAAGTGGCTGCTTGCGCCAACAAAAAATTAGAGCAGAGCACGGCCGCAACATTTTGGCCCTTATTTACTAAGTGTTTTGTAGGTTTCTTTGTGAGTTTTAATTCCCTTCAATTTATTTCCACGGTATTTACTAAGGTTTCCCAACATTTTCCACTTTCCCAAAATTATTATTATTATTATTATAATTTTTTTTTTTCCACACATGCTCTTAGCTGTAGGGTTTTGCCCAGCTGAAATCCGCCACATTTTCTATGGAAACTTTAGTGAAAATGTTGGGCAAACGCCCCTTTTCAGTGACCACACCCCTTTTTGGGTTTTCTTAGCAAAACGGAGTATTAGTCAGGGTTTTTTCAATTCTGGCGCAGACAGAATTTCTGGCCCAATGTGACAGAATCTGGTGCACAACCCGGCAAAACATGTCAGATCTAAGAATAAGGGAGAGTTTTTTTTTTCCCTCTTTACTAAGCACAATACATAGCCGCACCACCACCCCAGTTACTGTATGGATCCAGTGCAAATGTTCACAAGACAGACTGCACTAAGTACATGGGAGGGGAGGACTTGTCAGACCAGGTCCTTCGGCCATAAAGTGGCATGCAGCAGTCAAGGGTGTGGTACAAGACGCTAGTTGTGCACATTGTACAGATGGCATTGTAGAATGCATTGGTATTGTATCCATGTACAAGTCAGAGGGCGACCTTTCTGGAAGTGATCATCAAGGAAAGACGGAAAAGACTCACAAAAATGGGGCCAGGTCTGATATAAAAGTGGGATACAAAAAAAATAATTATTGTGAGACCTGCCCCACACAGCCAGGACTGTGTACAGCAGTGGTACCCAACTAGGGTGCCTCCAGCTGATGCAAAACTACAACTCCCCGCATGCCCGGACAGCCAAAGGCTGTCCGGGCATACTGGGAGTTGTAGTTTTGTATCAGCTGGAGGCACCCTGGTTGGGAAACACTGGTGTATAGGCTGGTTTTAAAGGAAAACTGTCACCCGTTTACCCGCACTATAACCCGATACACCGGGTTATATTGCGGGTGAACAGGAGACTGATGCGGGGTCTATACCCACCTGCAGTCCGGAGCCCTGATCCCCCAAAGGTCCCCTCTTTCAGTGTTGACTTGCGCTTTGAGGCGGGCCCACCGGGCAGATTTAAATGTTGATAAGCGCCGGTCACGTGAGCGCTCAGTAGGCACTAGCACTCATTTGACCAGTGCATATCAATATTTAAATCCAACCGGTGGGCCCGCCTCAAAGCGCAAGTCAGCGATGAATGAGGGGGGGATCGGGGCTCCTGACTGCAGGTAGGTATAGCAGTCCGAGACCCCGCATCGATCTCCTGTTCACCAGCACTATAACCCGGTGTATTGGGTAAAGAGGTGACAGTTTTCCTTTAAACTTACCACAAGTCCCTAAATGTATTAATTTATTTTATCCTGATGTAATCCACACACCTTCTACATTAGACTGAACACCACTATTTGTTTTACTCTAAAACCATTCCAGCAAAATCTATGCTCCAGTAGGCCTTGGACAATCCTTACCTTCGGAGCCCTCACATGTGCGCAGGCTGAACAGACCATACCTCACGTTTAATGTTGCCTTACCCAGAAAAAGCCACATAATTCCTCAGGTGTATGTTTCTGGTGGCGTAAAATCATGGGCACAAAAATGGTATAACAGCAGGGAGTCTACGCATGTCTACGATTAAAGGGGTTCTCCACCATAAGGTGATTTTAGTACGTACCTGGCAGACAGTAATGGACATGCTTAGGAAGGATCTGCGCTTGTCTTGGGGCTAAATGGCTATGTTGTGAGATTACCATAAGACTGTGGCTAGCTTTTTGTGAACTGGTATTTCCTCTGAGTTTTCTTTTTTGCCTACAAATCCCATAATTCCATCTTCCTCCCTCCCACACATCATCCAACCCACCCATTGAAACATAAATGAGCTGCATCCATTCAAAAGACCTGTGGTTTTCAATCAGGGTGCCTCCAGCTGTTGCATTAGTTGCAGATTGATCCCTCCACCCACTGAAGCAGACAGGCTCCCTGTCGTCAGCTGACTAGTGATGTCAGGTCTCGGCCGCATTGCAACCTGGTAAAAATCTGAGACAAGTCATTTTGTATGCTGTTAAAAATAAATATTGGGGTGAAAAATCACAGAAGAATTGTGAGAAAACCGTCACACACAGGTACAGACACTTTATTATGAACTACACTAACTGTACAGCCCCTGTAGCATAGTCAAATAAAAAAAAAAAAAACTGGAATACCCCTTTAAGCACCTAGGTGCGAAAAGCATCAGACATTCTCTGTATGTGACACCTGTCCAAGACTTTAATAAAGCAAGCTTTGGTTTTACCTTCAAACCTCGAGTGCCGGACGTATTTCTTCAACAGCAGGGAGTGTAGAGTTCTCCAGCTCCCAAGAAAAAAGGTAAAAAATGTATTGGAACAGGATTAAAAACAGTGAAAAAAAAAGTTCCTGAATCATAGAAAGCTTCAATAGAAACAGACGCATTTCGAGCCACTTAGTCATGGACCAGGGTGGTTCAAAACACGACTGAATTTCTCGCATCAAACCCTGTGTAGAGGTAAAGTTGATCAGTTGCCCGTAGCAACCAGATGGCTTCTTTCATTTTTCAGAGGCCTTTTCAAAAATGAAAGAAGCGATCTGATTGGTTGCTATGGGCAACTATTGCTCTGGACACGTTTTGATAAATCTCCCCCAACGGCCCTTATTTACTAAGTATTGTGTAGGTTTCTTTGTGAGTTTTAATTCCCCACAATTTATTTTCCACGGTATTTACTAAGGTTTCCCTACATTTTCCACTTTCTCTACACTTTGCTTTTTATTTATTTTTTTACACCTGCTCTGATCTGTCGGGTTTTACTCAACTCAAATCCACCACATTTTATGTGGAAACCTTAGTAAATATGATGTTTTTTTGCGAAAATGTCAGGAACACGGCTCTTTTCAGAGACCATGCCCCTTTTCCCGGCAGTCACGCTCCTTTTTCGGGTTCTCTCAGCAAAATGGAGAGTTAGTCGGGTTTTTTCAATTCTGGCACAAATTCCGGCGCAGACAGAATTTCTGGTGCAATGCAACATAATCTGGCGCACAACCCGACAAAACATGTCGGGTTTGCAATGGTAAATGAAGGCCATTGTTGTAAATGTATAATTTTTTTTTCATAATTTACGGAATTAGAAACTTTCAGGTTGTAGTTTCCAAAATTAGGTCTTTTAGGGGGGGTTTCTGGCAGTTCTAGGACCGCTCTGAAATGTGGCGTCATATAGACAGCAATGTATTTCCTTGCAGAGTCCAGAGAAAGAATAGACATGACTTTTCTTTCTGCAGATGTCAATCAAAATCGATGGTATCCTGCTGCAGCGCGATGTTGGTGCGGAATATTCTGTGTGAACCCGGCCTACGGCCTCTGCAAACATTATATTGGGACTAAGATAAAGTCTAAGAAAATAAGGTGGTGTCAATCCACTGGGCGATTCATTATGTCTTTGTGTGAGTCAGGGCGCACACTAGGGTGACACATGGGCCATTTCTAAAAAGCCAAAGAATTCAAATAAAATATAAAAATAGAAATTTTATATTAATACCTGTTACTTTGCAGAAAAGTAAAATGAATTGAAAATGTTCAAAAACATTTTTATTTTAATATTTCACCATAAATTTGCTTTAATTCTTGTGAATGACCTAAATGGGTTAAACATTGTAAATGTAATTTGAAAAATGCAGTTTTTACAATATGGCGATTCATGGAGGTTTCTAGCACACAGGCCCTACAAATCCACTTCAGAACTAAAGTGGTCTCGGGGGGGGGAAGAAATCTGCTTTTTTTTTATTTTTTAAATGTCCTTGAAAAGTTGGAAAAACATTATAAGCCTTCTAATAAGTAAAAGAACGTTTAACGAATAAAGCCAGTATACATAAGACATTGTAGATGTGAATTAATTTTTGGCATGATTTCAAATCTTTGAAAGCAAAAATGTTTTTATAAATAAAAAAATAAAAATGGAACAAAAAAAAAAAAAAAACATTAAAAGGGGCACTCCTGTAGGAAACAATTTTTTTTTAAATCAACTGGTTTCAGAAAGTTAAACAGATTTGTAAATGACTCCTATATACAAAAAATCTTAATCCTTCCAGTATCAGTTATCAGCTGCTGTATGCTCCATAGGAAGTGCTTTTCTTTTAAATTTTCCAGTCTGACCACAGTGCTCTCTGCTGACACCTCTGTCCAATGCAGGAACTGTGCAGAACAGGAGAAAATTCCCATAGCAAACCTCTCCTGTTCCAGAAAGTTCCTGACACTGAAAAGTGTCAGCAGAGAGCACTGTGGTCAGACAGAAAATACATTTAAAAAGAAAATAACTTCCTGTGGAGCATACAGCAACTAAGTACTAGAAGGATTGCTGGCACCAGTTGATTTAAAAAAAAAACATGGCTAATGCTGGACATCACCGATAGGGATGATGCCCACCATTAACCCTTAAGACGCCGCAAGAAAAGTTGATAGCAGCGTCTACAATGGGGGGAAAAAAACAAACTAGGTGGGCTAATCATGGTGTCCTGATCAGCTGGATGGACGGTGGGAGGGCCCTTACTTTCCTTCTGTCTCTGTGTTCAGCGCTCCTTTACTGCAGGAAGCCTCAACAGCCTATAGTAATGGAGCACCAATAACGCTGATCAATGCTGTGCTGTGGGATAGCACTGCTCTCCTATGGTGGACTAAAAAATTGTAATAAAAAAAAAAAAAGGTAAGAAATGTGAATAAATCCCTTCGCTATTAAAGGGGTTCTCCGGTGCTTACACATCTTATCCCCTATCCAAAGGATAGGGGATAAGATGCCTGATCGCGGGAGTCCTGACCCTCAATGCAAGCCTACGGGAGGGGGCGTGATGGCTATCACGCCCCCTCCCGTAGGCTTGCATTGAGTGGCGGAGCGTGACGTCACACGCCGCCGGCCCGGTGGTCGCCCGTAATCAGACCCGGAGCGAACACGCTCCGGGGACTGATTACAAACGGGGTGCCGCGTGCATGATCACGGGCGTCCCCAGCAGCGGGACTCCCGCGATCAGGCATCTTATCCCCTATCCTTTAAAAGTTTGAATCACCCCTGCCCACCTTTTTTTTTGATTGACAGGGGGAGGGACTCGCCCTACTTGTGACCATGCAACGAGATCATGGGGTCCCGATGGTTGACATGGTAGCAAGATGGCCAGCTGATTGCCTCCTCTCTGCCAAGTACCACAGCCTGTGAGGTTCAGCCATCAGTGTAATACTGAGTAAGGCTGGGTTCACACTACGTTTTGTCCCATACGGGACCGCATACGGTAGGGGGAGCTGAAAACTTCCGTATGTGCTCCGGTATGTAATATGTAAAACTTGTAATATGTAAAACTTGCGTATGTGCTCCCGTATGTAATTCATTTCAATGAGCTGACCGGAGTGAAAACGCTGACTCCGGTCGGCTCATTTTTGCCCCGTATGCGGTTTTCCCACCGCACCTAAAATCGTGGTCGACTAAGATTTTAGGTCCGGTGGAAAACCGCATACACAATAAGTGAAAAAAAAAAACGCTATATAAATAGGGTATCACCAAAATTGTACAGCTCTGCAGAATAAAGATTTATACTGCACCGTGAACACCATAAAAAAGGAAAAATAAATAAAAATTCAAGAAATTTCAAGTTGCCAAAAAACCGCATGTATCCACAGAAATTTACAACTAATATAAAAGTACAATATGTCACGATAAAAAAAAAAAGGAGATTTTTTACACTTACCGTAAAATCTCTCTCGGAAGCTCCATTGGGGGACACAGGAACCATGGGTATATCTTGCTGCCTCTAGGAGGCCGACACTTGGCACACAAAAAATGAAGTCGGCCCCTCCCAGCAGGGTATACCCCACCTACTGCCTTAGAGACACTCCGTTTTAGTCCCAAAGCAATAGGAGGAACCGAAAAAAATACAGAGTCCAGAGGGAGCCCGTCAAAACAAATGAACTAACAGACTGACAGGCGACCGACTCTCAGACCACAACTAAAAACACTGGGTGGGAGCTGTGTCCCCTAATGGAGCTTCCGAGAAATAGATTTTACGGTAAGTGTAAAAAAATCTCCTTTTCTCATTCAGCTCAATTGGGGGACACAGGAACCGTGGGACGTACCAAAGCAGTCCCCGGGGTGGGAAAAACAATGCAACCCAGAATCAAGCTGACGGCAGAGCCACCGCTGCCAGCAAAACCTTACGCCCTAAAGAGGCGTCGGCGGAAGCAGAAGTGTGCACTTGGTAAAACCTGGTGAACGTGTGCACCGAAGACCAAGTAGCCGCTTTACACACCTGTAGGGCTGAAGCCCTGTTGAAGACCGCCCAAGAGGCCCCCACAGAGCGAGTGGAGTGAGCCGTGACCCGGAAGGGAGGATCTTTCCCCTTGGAACGATATGCTTCAGAAATGGCAGACCAGATCCACCTGGAGATGGAGGCCTTAGAAGCCGGCAAACCCTTGCGTCGGCCCTCCGGAAGGACATACAGCGACTCCGACCGTCGGAACGAAGAGGTGGCCGAAAGGTAAACTCGTAGGGCCCGGACCACATCCAGATTGTGGAGAGAACACTCCTTAGGGTGAGACGGAGCAGGGCAGAAGGAAGGAAGAATGATATCCTCGTTCAGATGAAAAGAAAACCACCTTCGGTTGAAAAGAAGGAACCGGCCAAAGCACAGCCTTGTCTTGATGAAGAATTAGGAAGGGAGGTTGACAAGAGAGAGCTGCCAATTCAGACATCCGACGGATTGAGGTCACAGCTGCCAAAAAGGCGACCTTCCAAGAGAGGAAACGTAGAGAAATGTCAGATAGGCTCGAATGGAACAGATTGTAAGACACTCAGGACAAAATTCAAGTCCCAAGGGGGAGTAGGAGACCTATAAGGAGGAATCTCATGAGCTACCCCTTGAAGGAAAGTGCGAACCGATGAGTCGGAAGCTAGAGGCCGCTGAAAAAGAATAGACAGCGCCGACACTTGGCCCTTGAGAGAACTAAGAGCCAAACGCGTTTCAAGATCCGACTGCAGAAACGCCAAAAGGTTTGGCAGAGAAAAATGAACCGGGGAAAGAGAGCGGGCCTCACACCACCGAAAATAAGCCCGCCAAGTCCTATGGTAGATTCTAGCCGAGGACGGTTTACGCGCCCTGAGCATAGTGCGAATAACCCCAGATGTGAAGCCGCGAGCCTTCAATACCGCGGTTTCAACCGCCACGCCGTTAAACGCAGCGGCAGGGAATTGGGGTGGCAAAGAGGACCCTGAGAAAGAAGATCGAGGCGATCAGGCAGCCGAAGAGGTACGTCCACCACGAGCCGAACCACGTCGGCGTACCAAGATCGGTGGGGCCAATCCGGAGCCACTAGGATGGCCGATACGCCTTCCGCCTTGAGTTTCCTGAGCACTCGGGGAAGGAGGGGGAAGTGGCGGAAACAGGTACGGGAGAGCGAACAGAGACCGTGGAATGACGAGAGCGTCCGCGGCAAGAGCCAGAGGATCTCTGGACTTTGCCACAAAGGTTGGGACCTGCTGATTTAGGCGGGATGCAAAGAGGTCCACGTCTGGAGTCCCCCAACGATGGCAAATGGACTCTAACACCTCCGGATGAAGGGACCACTCCCCGGGATCGGGAGAGGAGCGACTTAGAAAGTCCGCTTCCCAGTTGTCCACCCCCGGGATGTGGATCGCTGATATGGAGGGGGACCATGCGCTCCGCCCAAGTCAATATCTTGGATACCTCGGTCATGGCCGCGCTGCTGCGAGTGCCGCCTTGGCGGTTTACGTACGCCGCGGCCGTGGCGTTGTCCGACTGAATGCGAACTGGGCGACCCTGAAGAAGAGACTCCCAGTGCTGAAGGCAAAGAAACATTGCCCGGATTTCTAGGACATTGATAGGAAGCCTGGCTTCCTGTGGGGAACACCGGCCCTGGACCGTCCGGTCCAGGAGAACACCCCCCCCCCCCCCCAACCGAGGAGGCTCGCATCCGTTGTAAGAACTAGCCAGTTCAATGGTAGAAACGAGCGACCGCTCTGAAGGAGGGGAGAGTGGAGCCACCAAAGAAGAGACTGGCAAGTCGAGGTGGGCAGACGGATCCGGTGATCCAAGGACAGGGGGGACCCGTCCCAGAGAGCCAGAATGGCCCACTGAAGCGGACGGCAACGGAACTGAGCAAACGGAACCGCCGTCATGGCCGCCACCATTCTGCCCAGTACTGCCATGCAGGCACGAATGGACACTAGATGCGGGCGTCTCAAGTGACGAACGCCGGACAGCAGAGCACTCCGCTTGTCCAGAGGAAGGAAAACTTGGGCGCTCTCGGTATCGAACCGGAGGCCCAGAAAGACCAGAGAACGGGAGGGAGAACAGTTGGATTTCTCCTCGTTGATCAGCCACCTGAAGCTGGTTAAGGTCAGCAGGGTGATGTGGAGACTCTCCTCGCTCTGGATTCGGGACGAAGCCTTGATGAGCAGGTCGTCCAGGTAAGGAAGGACAGACACCCCCCTGGACCTGAGAATGGCCATGACAGCCACCAGGACCTTGGTAAAAACCCTGGGGGCTGTAGCCAGGCCAAAGTGCAGAGCCACAAATTGAAAGTGACCCTGCGGAACGGCAAAACGTAGAAAACGTTGATGAGGAGGAAAATCGGGATGTGGAGATACGCATCCCGAATGTCCACCGAAGACAGGAATTCGCCCTGATCCATGGATGCCACAATCAACCGTAGCGACTCCATGCGGAAGTGGTGAAGTCGAAGATGTGGATTGAGGAGTTTTAGGTCCAAAATCGGAAGGACTGAACCCTCCTTTTTGGGGACAACAAAGAGGTTTGAATAGAAACCCTTGAAACGGTCCTGAGATTGGACAGGCACAATGACACCCTGTTGTAGCAGAGTGTGAATGGCAGAATGAAAACCTGCAGCCAGAGCAGGTGAACGAGGAGGCCGGGATCGGGAAAAACGATCCCGGGGAAAAGAAGCAAACTCGATTCGGTAACAGTCGGAGATGACGTCCCGAACCCAAGAGTCCTGGACTTGCTCTAACCAGACGTCCCGAAAAAGACGTAAGCGACCTCCCACCCGAGACGGAGTCCTGGGTGGGGGAACCCCTTCAGGTCGAGGAAGGTTTGCATGTTCCCGATTTAGCGGGAAATCGGTTGGAATGACTATCCTGCTTCCATGAGGGGGCAAGGCTTGAAGGACGGGCCCTGCCTACCCTGAGAGGGACTCGATTTTTCCTGGCCCTGGGAACGAAAGGACTGAAAGGAGGTCAACTTACGAAAATTCTCGACCCATTTGTCCGCAGGATCCTTAAAGGAAGCGGCATCCGCCAACGGTAGAGTGGTGGATTTGGATAAACGGGAGACTGGTGGAACGGTCCATTTAGAGATAAGATCCTGAGGAAACGGACAGAGAGTCTTCAACCGTTTAGTGCCTTAGAAGCGCTTCTCCGGAAGCTTCCAGGCAGTCTCCAGAAGTTCATCAAACTCCTTATGAAGATGGAAAACCTTGGGAGAGCGATGAGTACGTGTAAAGGAAACTTCAGGAGCAGGGTCCGAAGGTCCAGGGTCCTATAGATGGAAGGTGTCCCTGACTGCAGACACCAAGCTGGCCACCAAGTCAGACATGGATGACAGCTCTTCAGAATCCGAATGCAGAGCTGGGTCTAAGTCCGCTAGCTCACCCAGAGATCGGGAATGGTGAGTGGAGGTTCCCGATCTAGGTGACCGGGATCTGGAAGGGCAGTTCGGGGAACGAGAACGGCCCCTAGGAGAGCGGTCGCGAGACTGTGAATGCTGCCGAGGAGCGGGGGACCTGGAGCGCGAGCGGCGCCTGTTTTCAGGAGATGAGTCAGGATAAAAAAAACGATGGGCGCCTGTGGGAGCGTCGCCCATGGGGGATGCAAGGAAGACTGCTTTAAGGCCGTAGCCACCTCCTTGGATACCTGTGTCAAGTCTGAGATAGTTTGGGAAAGGGAAGACACCCAAACCGGGGCAGGGTCAGGGACCACAGACACCGAAGGGCCATCTTGGGCAGGGGGAGTAGGGTGTGAGGAAGAGCAGGCAGAACAAGTGGGTTCAGCCGAACCCCTCCCCTAAAATTTAACTGAACATGCCCTCCCCGTGCGAGCACTGCAGACATTGGACGCGCAGAGAGCATGGAAAAAGGGGGCGGAGTTACTCGCGGCCGGGACCAGGCCAAAGCCGCGGACTAAAGTAGCGGCCTGGCTCCCGGCCGAACATGCCGCCCTGATGCTTCAGAAGCCGGCAGCCGGCTCCCACTGCGGGTACGGTTGCCGGCGATAATAATAGCAGAGACCGCCCGCGGAAGTGAGGGCGGGTAGGTCCCAGACCGGATGGCCACAAATGCCATTCGGAGAGCCGGCAGCTACCTCCCATACAAGTTCCCCCAAAAAGAGCCCCTCCAACCCTGAATAAACCTGTAGAGAAAAGAAAAGAAAGGACCGACGGACGGCGCCTCGTGTATTTACCCTCAATAGATCGGGTGGTGGGTGGGGGGGGAACCCCACGGGGCTTATAGATGGCCGCTCACCTTGAGATCTATGCAAAAAAGCATATCACCCACGATATAATCTGGGTACTGTAGTACGAGTCGCTGCTATGCCGATGGGTTGCAGGAGGAAACAAGTCGTCCTGGGAGTCAATATTAGAAGTAGAGCAGGAAAAAACCCTCAGGTATGGCGCTGCAGACTCTTGTAGACAGATGAGGCGGATGCCAAAGGTAATAGGAAAGTCCTCAGCAGGACATTTTATTAAAAAAACAATAAAATGGACAAGATTACGCGTTTCGGGAGGATCCCTCCCTTCCTCAGATCAGGATCCTGATCTGAGGAAGGGAGGGATCCTCCCGAAACGCGTAATCTTGTCCATTTTATTGTTTTTTTAATAAAATGTCCTGCTGAGGACTTTCCTATTACCTTTGGCATCCGCCTCATCTGTCTACAAGAGTCTGCAGCGCCATACCTGAGGGTTTTTTCCTGCTCTACTTCTAACCCTGAATAAAGACTCATTCCTATGTTAACCCTTGAGGGCCCCAGGTTAGGAGATTCCATGATTAACACCTGAGAGGCCCTAGTGGAGTGGGTGAGCGGGGGTACCGGGGAATATACTCACCTGACTATGGAGGTATGCTTACCTCCCTAGAAGTCTGTTCCCCAGAAGTCTTCACCAGACTAAGACTTCTGCATCATGCCAGGCTTCTGTAAGCAGGGCGAGCAGAGGCAATAGGCGACTCGGACCCAAGGTACAACCTGATGCTGACCGGTGGCGAGGAAGGGTTAACGGACCATACTCTATGGAACCATGCCCTTCAGTCGCATGTGGGGAAACAGGCAGCGCCATGCTCCTGTCGCCCCTACCTAGAAAAAATCTAAACACCAACTCTAAAAAACAACAAAATAGACCAGGCCTGGAGCAATCCAGGCCCGTGTTGCCTCCTATGACACTAAGCTAAAACTGCTCATCAAGGCAGTAGGTGGGATATACCAGGGGTGTCAAACACCCGGCCTGGCCTGCCAGACCTAGTCATGTGGCCCGCCGCCAGCCTTCACCTTTAATCTTTTTATTTTTATTTATTTTTTTTATTAAAAGAAAGCCGCCTCTTCAGCGCATGCGCGGCGATCCTCCTCCTCTATGGTTGTACGTCAGTGACGTCCCGTGCATACAACCGTAGAGACGCGGGAGGAACAGGACGGCAGGATCATCGCAGGGGGACACGCACAGGCCCTGGTAAGTGACCGGCGGCGCGTTTTCTTCAGCGTTCCGGTCACGGCTCAACCGGTCCTGGCACCTACTGCTATGGTCCATAGGCCGTAGATGTGACCCTGGGCCGGAGGAGCGGTGACCGGATCACTGTGGGGGCAGCACACAGACAAACAGCCTCCAGCCATACACTGTATATGGCTGGAGGCTGTATGTCTGTGGGGAGGGGGGGGGGGGGGGGGTGAACTATACTGCCAACTAATGTGGGGGAACATGCTGCCTACCTAATGTGGGGGGGAACTATACTGCCTACCTAATGTGGAGGGAACTATACTGCCAACCTAATGTGGGGGGAACTATACTGCCAACTAATGTGGAGGAACATGCTGCCTACCTAATGTGGGGGTAACTATGCTGCCTACCTAATGTGGGGGGAATTATACTGCCTAGCTAATGTGGGGGAACTATACTGCCAACCTAATGTGGGGGAACATGCTGCCTACCTAATGTGGGGGGGGGGGGGGGGGAGAACTACAAGGTACTGTACATTGTGGTAGGAGGGGTAGTCTTACATGGAGAGTATATGCCAAACTCTACATTTTAACTGTAAAAGTTGGGGGTCGTCTTATACACCCAGTCGTCTTATACGCCGGCATATACGGTATGTGGGGGAGGGGTCATACAGATACAACCAGCCCTTTGAGGGTGACCAAACTTCTGATGCAGCCCCCGAGGAATTTGAGTTTGACACCCCTGGGGTATACCCTGCTGGGAGGGGCAGACATTTTTTGTATGCCTAGTGTCAGCCTCCTAGTGGCAGCAAGATATACCCACGGTTCCTGTGTCCCCCAATGGAGCTGAATGAGAATATATAATTTGTGTTGGTGCATTACACGAGAAAGAAAATTACAACTAAACCCAAATAGATTAGAAACATAAAAACAGCCTGTTCAAAATGACAAAAAAATGCTCTAACACGTTTGGTCCCGAAGGGAGTTAAAAAATAAATAAATAAAACACACACAACATAGGTTGTTTAACTGTGGCCGAACTATAAAAATATAAAATGTTAATTTAAAAAAACTGCACGGTCATTGGCACATATGGGGGGGAAAAAAAATTATAAGTGCAGAAATATGCCGATATTTGGTTACTTCATATACCAGGGGGAAAGGAAAAATAAAAAAAAAAATATAAAAAGTCATCAAAAAGTCCTATCAAAACAAAAATGATGCCGATAAAAAAACTGCACATAAAAATGAGCCTCACACATCCCTGTATATGGAAAAATAAGTTACAAGTACAGGACATTTTTAAACATCTCTATGGGAGAGCTGGAGATACCTGATCGCTGTATCTTACACTCTCCCACAGATACATATTGGGGGGGGGGGGGGAGTCGGCCACCACTTGGTGCAGGGGTTGACAAACTCCCTTTCTGGGAACTGCCAAGGTGCTATGCAAGAGTTCCAGCAGTCCGGCCACCCATGATCAGACACATACTCTATCCTTTTTGGATAAGGGGGTAAGTGTTCATGCAATGGAGTACTCCTTCAACAGAGTGTCTATATTACAGACTGTGCCCTGTTCAAATTGGGGAAGGATCAGAATGGGTCTATTACCCAATGGGCCCTATACCCAAGAAGACCTAGACAAATAAGAAACCTGAAAATCTGGTGTAGAGAACCCTGCCTGCCTCCTACTGACACTAAGCTACAACTGACTAGCTCAGTACCAGTGGACAGGTACCTCTTTAAGGGTCTATTCACACGTACAGTATTCTGCGCAGATTTGATTCACAGGACTTTCTGCTGCAGCTGTCAATGTAAACTGAATGACTGAACACAGCTTGGAATCCTGCGCATCAAATCTGCACAGCATACTGTACGTGTGAATAGACTCGAAAAGAGGAGACACTTTACTTCGTGTTTGTGCCTCCTAGAGGCAGCAGCCTATACCTATGATTTCCTATGTACCCCATAGGAACAACCAAGATTTTTTTTTTTTTTACTTACCATAAAAACCCTTTCTAAATGGATTGGGGTGGGAACAGCTCCCACCCTCTTTTTGAAACAGGAGTGCTTGTTCTTGGCTCTGGTTGTTTTTTTTTGTCAACTTTTCTCTGCCTCATATCCCCTCCGAGACGCAAGGGTATAAACCAGTGTTTCCCAACCAGGCTGCCTCCAGCTGTTGCAAAACTACAACTCCCAGCATGCCCGGACAGCCAACGGCTGTCCGGGCATGCTGGGAGCTGCAGTTTTGCAACAGCAGGAGGCACCCTGGTTGGGAAACACTTCTCTATACCCACAGTGCTGTCAACCAGTGAATAGAAAGTTTACATACAGAACCTGAACAACTGATCACAACTTCTGACAAGTCACTATTGCGTCAAAAACAGTTTAGGAAGGTTGTCCAACCAAAGAAAACCTGTGTATGGTGTCAAAAAGTATAATAAAGCAACTTAATATAATGTTATTAGCCATACTGCCTAGATCTTTCATATCAGCTCTGCTCTCTTGAAGGTGTGACATTACACTGAAGAGGTCCGACCCCATCTCCATTCTGCTCAGGATAAGACCATTGATGTGAAAGGGGGAACTCCTATTAATGCTCATTAGATTTTTAGGCAGCAGCAAAACGGCCACAGTAGATTTACTCAGAACAGGCTCACTGCTGTCTTATCTTAAAGTTTTCTGCTGCCCTAAAATCTAATGAGCAGTAATATGAGCTCCCCTTCTTCATATCAATGGTCTTATCCTAAGACAGGAAGGGAGGAGAGACAGAAGCTCTGCTTTCAGAGTGTGTTACAGGACGTCACAAATACAAGCCAGACAGCTCAGCTGATAAAGATCTGTGCGGTGTGGCTAACATATCAGTAAAATATTTAATTTTTTTACACCATACGCATGTTTCTTTCACTGGACAACCACTTTAAAAACAATCCAGTCACCACTTTCATGCTGCCATCCGGGCAGTCACCATAAGCTTATCCCCAACGTTAAATGAATGGTCTAATCTAATTGTCAAAGGTTAGGTCTATTAAGGTCAGGTTTAGGTCTATTAAATCAAGGCCGGCAGAAGTAGTCTTTGGGGATCACTTTGATGACCTGTTGTTCAAGCGGAATGAAAGTGAAGGCAGGTTCTCTTTAAGGGAAACTCCAGAGAAAATTTTTATGAAAATTCCTATGTCCAGGATGCAGGAATAAAATAAATAAAACTTTTACGTCCCTTCCACCGCTTCTTGTATCACTCTCCCATCCACCGGCCCTGGTCTTCTTCTGGCGATGTCCTGACTTGGTGAGTAAGATATGACGCGGCAAGACAAACTTTCCTGGTGCCAGAACTCCGTCCGTCACACTGCTACTAAGCATATCACTTGCTGGCTGAGTGTAGTGACATGTCTGGCACCAAAAGCTGGAAATACACCAGGGTAGAAGACGGGAGAGATAATCTGGCAGTACCGGGGGAGTGGCAGAAGGTTAGTTAACTGCTTTTAATGGAACACAAAACAACACAACACCTCAAAAAAAATCCCTCCCAACTTTATTGAACTCTACAGGCAGAAATAAGACCAGCAGCTGTGTTAGCAATGGTTTCCTATGCATCTTCAGACATTACCTCTGAAAAGCCATCCTAAAAACGGCAGTCTACCATCCCACAGAGGACATAGACAAAATGACAGGTTACACGTAACGGGTAAAGGGGCACGTAGGGCATCGAAAGAAAAAATAATATTCCTAAAAAAGAAACCTGAAGATACAAACCAGTACATCAAGGATGTGCTGGCCTCCCCCCAAATACTAGAAGGAATCATTGCAGAAAAAACTAAGCCCTTCCAAAGTGTGAGGGGGGGGTATCAAAAACAGCACGCACACGATGCAAGGACGGACGCATTCAGGGCATGCTTTATCCACTCCGCCGTAGGAGCAGAGAAAACAGAGGTAGGAGAGGATCGGAGACCGAGGAGAGTCCAGCGTAACGGAATCGGAGGAGATCACAGAGATTCACATTAGCCCCAACTCGAAGGACCGTTCTTCATCCCAAAACTTCCAGCACTTAAAATTCCAGCGACCTCCAGTCTATCCTGCCTCAGACAATAAGGAAGCGGACATAAATGGGAGGATGGACTGTGAAGAATTCAACCAGGTGGATCGTTGTGAATACTGACATTGTGGCAAAACAAAATGTCTTCCTATCTAGAGAGAGAAAGTTCAGATCATGTCCCCCAGATGAGAAAAAAAAATAAAAAATAAAAAATTAAAAAGCTTTTTACACTCACTCTCAGTGCTCCCCTCCCCCCACCCTATCCCCTTATAGCCGACCCCTACCTTCACAACTACACCATAACAGTACACTCTCCGGACTATATACGCATGCCGATACAAACTCAACGCTGGTAGTCAGATCCATCCAATACCAAAGGAGAGTGAAGAAAATGAGAGGCCGCCACCCTACCATGGCCCCCAGTCATTAGTGCAGTGTAATCGCTGCCGGCAGACGGGAACCATCTTGATGACCAGAGGGGTTAACAAGCTGGGACTCAAGAAGTTCATAAAGGGCAGCCTCAATGACTACTATACAACTGGCACACTTTAAGGCTGGCCATAGACCGTACAATAACATGTTGAGCAGCAGACTAGATTCTGTAGAGGAGTAGGATGAGCTGCCTGAGACAATGGAACATGCACAGGTGTAGTGTCAAAAGGTGCCAATGGGAAACGTAGACTTCAGGTGGATTCCCGCTCTGTCCAGACTGAGGTTACTGCAAATATTGGGGGTTTATAGGACGAGAAAAAAAAATTAAATAAAAACACCGGCTGCAAGTAAACCTTACGTATTCTCCATAGACTAGCAATAGCCTTATATCTTTGGGCATCAAGAGACTACGCAAACTCCTGCGATGCCGTATAGTCTCTCGCCCCCGGAGTTGCCCTTCACTTTCCATTTACAGTATCAATACTAATTCACAGCAATGTGGAGGGGGGAAAGAGAGGCGAGCGCAAGTCCATTATGACACCTGTACAAGCAGAGCGAGCAATACATGATTCCCCGTCTCCTCCGTAATACGCAGGCCGGTCCTGATTCTTCACGTGCCCATCTTTTATGACACTGCGCAAAGTTTATTTTTATTTAAAAAAACAAAATAATAATAATGTACAAGTCCATTGTCAGAAAGCATCTTGCTTTGAGTTATGATAGAAACTGGAGTTAGATGACCACCGGGTTGTTTACAGACCAAGATGGTGGATGGGCATAGAAGGAACCCAGAGGTGCGGCTGTCAGGGGGAGGAGGGTAGATTCTGCAGAGAAGGATGAGGATAAGCAGAGATGTGTCTGCGTCATTTGGTATCCTGTTGCTTAGAGAGAATCAGGGAGGGAGGAGGTAGGACGGGCAAGGTGGTCGGGGAAGGGCGAGCGATCTTAACTCCCATAATGCATTGTGTTGGTGTTGATAGACATGGGAGAAGCCATAGAGATGGCCGGGCCGCCCATGGTGAATTGGTTGTTGACTGGGTAGTGGGTGGAGGAGGTGGAACCAGCTTGTCCTGTGGCCGATCCTAAAGAGGGAAACAAAAGAGAAAAGACAAAAAAGGGAAGTTTTCACATGGCCCAGAAGACTTACAGACAACAAAACAATATTTCAGCTGAAGAGCCTCACCTTGCACAATCCCTGTGCTCATGATAGATCCCATTCTGGAGTGGGTGTGATTTACGATTCCTGTGTTAGCTGCAAGGAAATGGGGGAGGAAGTGGGGATGGAGATGGGAAGGTTACAGGACAGACATTTCCCCCACAGTAAGATGACAGTGTAGAGGACTGCAATAAGGCAGGGCCTGCAGAGTGGGCAGCCCATAGACTGGCACAGCACCTGGCCGCTCCGTCAGTGCTCAGCAAGACTGCCAGTAACCACAGAGCATTGATGGACACTATGTAGTCTCTGCCTGAAATCTGCAATGACCTCATGGGTTAAGCCCGGCCTACAGGGAAATCTAACACTAGATGTCCACTGAACACCCAGAATGCAACTATGTGACTACCACTTGTCCTAAGAGGATAAAAGTGCTCAGAAATAACCATGACCCCACAATAAACTGGATCACTTAATGCAAATAGTTAATATAAGTACAGAATCACTGGACAGCCCTAAGATGTGGAAGAAACGGCAAAGAGATTCTCAAGTTCTATGTATTCTCTAATATGTGGTGGGATCAGCACTAATACTCTATGGAAGGGGTCCTGGGGGGAATCACACAGCCAGCTGAAAGGGACCTAGAGGGACCCACAGCCAGTCCAGGTAAGGCCTAGGGTGAAAGAGCTCCGAGTTAAAATTTTGCAACAGCTGGAAGCACACTGGTTGGGAAAGACTGCTCTAGAGTGACAGTGAGCCAGTCCTGGGGGGGCGCCTGAAAGGAGAGAGACAGTCCTGTGTGTGTGTGTGTGTGTGGGGGGGGGGGGGTTGGGGGGGTCTCCTAGAAAGAAAGAGAACCAGTCCTGGGGGGGGCCTAGAGGGAGAGAACCAGTCCTGGGGGGGGCCTAGAGGGAGAGAACCAGTCCTGGGGGGGCCTAGAGGGAGAGAACCAGTCCTGGGGGGGCCTAGAGGGAGAGAGCCAGTTCTTGGGTAGGGGCCTAAAGGGAGCCAGTCCAGGGGGCCTAGAGAGACAGAAGGAGCCAGTCCAGGGGGCCTAGAGAGACAGAAGGAGCCAGTCCAGGGGGCCTAGAGAGACAGAAGGAGCCAGTCCAGGGGGCCTAGAGAGACAGAAGGAGCCAGTCCAGGGGGCCTAGAGAGACAGAAGGAGCCAGTCCAGGGGGCCTAGAGAGACAGAAGGAGCCAGTCCAGGGGGCCTAGAGAGACAGAAGGAGCCAGTCCAGGGGGCCTAGAGAGACAGAAGGAGCCAGTCCAGGGGGCCTAGAGAGACAGAAGGAGCCAGTCCAGGGGGCCTAGAGAGACAGAAGGAGCCAGTCCAGGGGGCCTAGAGAGACAGAAGGAGCCAGTCCAGGGGGCCTAGAGAGACAGAAGGAGCCAGTCCAGGGGGCCTAGAGAGACAGAAGGAGCCAGTCCAGGGGGCCTAGAGAGACAGAAGGAGCCAGTCCAGGGGGCCTAGAGAGAGAAGGAGCCAGTCCAGGGGGCCTAGAGAGAGAAGGAGCCAGTCCAGGGGGCCTAGAGAGAGAGGAGCCAGTCCAGGGGGCCTAGAGAGAGAGAGGAGCCAGTCCAGGGGGCCTAGAGAGAGCAGGAGCCAGTCCAGGGGGCCTAGAGAGAGAGCAGGAGCCAGTCTAGGGGGCCTAGAGAGAGCAGGAGCCAGTCCAGGGGGCCTAGAGAGAGCAGGAGCCAGTCCAGGGAGACCTAAAGGGGCAGACTGGGAGCCAGTCCAAGGGGACCTAAAGGGACAGAGCAGAAGCCAGTCCAGGAAGCCTAGAAAGAGCAGAAGCCAGTCCAGGAAGCCTAGAAAGAGCAGAAGCCAGTCCAGGGGGACCTAAAGGGACAGAGTGGAAGCCAGTCCAGGGGGACCTAAAGGGACAGAGCGGAAGCCAGTCCAGGGGGACCTAAAGGGACAGAGCGGAAGCCAGTCCAGGGGGGACCTAAAGGGACAGAGCGGAAGCCAGTCCAGGGGGGACCTAAAGGAACAGAGCAGAAGCCAGTCCAGAGGGGCCCAAAGAGAGACTGGGAGCCAGTTGAGGTCTGATCTTACCATGTTTTTGTATACCGATGACTACCTGATACTGACCCCTTCAATACGAGTTAGTACCAATCCCAACAATGAGGTAAATACAGGGGAAATCAGTGGGAGCACCCAAGAGTTTTATAGGGGGTGACCCCTAACAACTACAACAGCAAGTTTGTCTGTCACTAGTCCCTCTTCAATAAAGTGACTGGGAGAAATGGAAACAATTTGTCAGTGAAAAACTAAAATAATAAAACTAGAGAACCTCTTCAGTTAGGAAAACACAAGACATAAAGATCATTTCACATAAGATACAGCACATAGCAGAAGTCTCTAAACACAGGTTGTAGAGAGCCCCGCTATAGGGAATAAGTCATCACTGCTGTAAAATATACAGACTCCTTGGAGTATACACAATGTCTGTAAGGAGAGTCTGGTCGCTCCTAATAAAACGCAGACAAAACATCAAACACTCATTCAAGTTGCTATATGTTGCGTTACACGGTTAGTCCGGTCACAATGGAGAGGTCAGTTTTTATGGATGCTGCTCTAGTGATGCGGTTAGTGAGTCAGTGTATAGTGATAGGAGGAAAACGTATGACATGATGCATGCGGTCACCAGAGATAGAGAACGCGACCTACAATGACAGTGATGCGGGTGACGGATAATCAGATGGACCCTGATGAAGTTATTTAGGTCAAAAAATTGTTTCAAAAGGAGCAAACTAGCATCGGGAAGTATCTGCACTTCTTAATGCCAGAGAGATGGTTGTTCCACTATTGTTTCTTGATTCGATTAAAAGCGAATATTCACCTGTGAACACCAACTTCATGTAAAAAGTTCTCCAAAAGGCCACCCTCTTATCAACCCCTATAGAAGACTGCTTTTAGAGTATTCTCAAAAATGTTTCACTGTACAGACATGGGTTCTATCCTGTGTTACACTCCAGAGCTACACTCACTAGAGATGAGCGAGGTTACAGTAATTCGATTCGTCACGAACTACTCGGTTCGGCATTTGATTACTTTATCCTGCATGTATTAGTTCAGCTTTCAGGTGCTCTGGTGGCTGGAAAAGGTGAATACAGTCCTAGGTAAGAGTCTCCAGCCACCGGAGCACCTGAAAGCTGAACTAATACATGCAGGATAAAGTAATCAACTGCCGAGTCGCTCATCTCTAGCACTCACTATTCTGCTGGTGAGGTCACTGTGTACATACATTACATTACTTGTCCTGTCCTGATCCTGAGTTATATCCTGTATTATACTCCAGAGCTGTACTCACTATTCTGCTGGTGAGATCACTGTGTATATACATTACTTATCCTGTACTGATCCTGAGTTATATCCTGTATTATACTCCAGAGCTGCACTCACTATTCTGCTGGTGGTGTCACTGTGTACATACATTACATTACTTATCCTGTACTGATGAATACAGGTAACTTCCTAATGAAATCTTACTGGAAATTACTTGGGAGGAGAAAAAAAAAAATGAAGGTCCCCCATGCACAGCCCAGCCCCCCCCATCTGTGAGTAATGTTACATTAGGGAGTATATTTTTGTATTGTACATGGCCCATGGACTTTATGTTAATGGGTTAGTCCTCCGAGAAGGTGACCCCCATAACCGGCACACGTGGTTAATGGATCATTTGCAGTGATTAATGCGAGGTGAAGTTATGTTTGGGGGGGGGGGGGGGGTTAACACTATAAAGGAATGGAGAGGGATGTTTAGTTATGATCCCATGACTGACGTGCAACAAGATTTCTAAAACCAATAAGGAGGGTTTAAGCTGCTGCACTGGGGAGGGGGTATTATGAGATAATGGAGATCATGGTATTACTGGAGGTTCCGTATGTCAGGTCTTGGGGCTTCGGGCGCAGAGATGCAGGAGAACACGCGACTGCTGGCTGCTCACCTAGAGGGATGAGGTTACTGTGACTGATGCCTGAGCTTCCACCTATAACACTGCTGAGATCGTACGCCGTGGGCATTCCTGGAAACAGAGAGTTATGTTAGGAAACTTGCGTGGCAATAGTCATTTCTTGTCCAGTATGACAGATTGAGATGCCACCCCTCTTACAGAGACCCCAAAGTACCCCCCATATCATGTGCAGCTACAAGAGTGGCACAAATTTAAATGGGCACTGTCAGATTCAAAAACTTTTTATATATTGTACATCTTGGCAAAACATTAACTTTTCTAATATACTTCATAATAATTTTTCTTTTTTTTTTTTTTTTTTTTTTATAGAAATCATGGCTGATGAAATCATGGCTTTATCCAAGCTGAAGCACAGGCATGGACAAAGCCCAGTAAGTGATGGTGGGCTAGTACTCCTCTGTGATCTCTCCATTCTGATAGGAGAGAGCACAGAGGGTGAGTGCTATCAGACAATAGAGAGAACACACAGAGGAGGAATGCGATCAGACAGAAGAGAGAGCACAGAGGAGGAGTGCCATCAGACAATAGAGTACACAGAGGAGGAGTACTATCAGACAGAAGAGAGAGCACAGGGGAGGAGTACTATCAGACAGAAGAGAGCACAGAGGAGGAGTACTATCAGACAGAAGAGAGCACAGAGGAGGAGTACTATCAGACAGAAGAGAGCACAGAGGAGGAGTACTATCAGACAGAAGAGAGCACAGAGTCGTCATGTCAGACAGGAGAGAGCACAGAGGAGTGCTAGCCAACCTCACTTACTGTACTTTGTCCATGTCTGTGCATCAGCCTGGACAAAGCCATGACTTTATAAGCCGTGATTTTTATTTTTTTTTATCAAAAAGGGAAAACCTTTTCTTATGAAGAATATTAGAAAAGTTTGTTTTGCCAAAATGTACAACATATAAAAACTTTTTGTATCTGACAGTGCCCATCAACCAATGGGGAATTGTAGGTAACACCAGCCATACAGCTAAGAAGCAGTCAGCTATTTCTCTTGATCACCCCCTTACGTATGGACGCTAAGATGAGCATGTACGTGTTGGCAATGGGGGAGGGGGGGGGGCGCGTTGCTGTATTTAAGGGGAATCTGTGAAAGTCACCTGTTCGTACAGTTATATAGTGCAGGCGACACGGATAACGATTACCTATCCGAGGATAAGTCGCTCCGTTGATCAGTTATCCTGCTTAGTCGGGCAGCAGGCTGTGCACGGACAACGCTCTAGGGGCACGCTGACATCACTCGCAGCTTCTTCCTCGCTCGGCCCTGCAAGCAGGCTTGTAAAAGGACCCCCCCCCGTGCACCAAGCGTGCCACCCAAATAAGGAGGATAACAGGTGAACGGAGCAACAGATTGGTAAGTATGATCAGAGTAACCCGCACTACACACCCGTAATGACAGGTTAGTGCAGGTGACACGGATGATAGATTCCCTTTAAATGCCTAATCCATCTATCCTACAACATGTGTCAACCAAGGGGGAGCTGGGAAGCCCCATATAATTTAAATGATCAGTGGGTTCGGCCATTACTTACCCGAGTGCACAGCTAGCCTAAGTAACACTCAGCATCACTTACCTCCCATGGCCATTCCTGTATTCATGGTATATGCCCCCGCCGTATTCCACATGTTTTCAGAAGGTGAGCTGTAGTGTGAGCCAGGGGGAGGGGACGGCGTGCTGCCGGTGTACCTGCATTATACAAACGCTCAGCTCATCCAAAAAGTAGGGTCACACATGCCATATTTTGCTGTTGCACATTTTCCTACCCATTGAAGTCAGTGGGAAGCATAATCTGCTGCGTATTTTGCTACCCACTGACTTTAAAAAGGGGTACTCCACTGGAAAACTTATTTTTCTTAAATCAACTGGTGCCAGAAAGTTAAACAGATCTGTAAATTACTTCTATTAAAAAATCTTAATACTTCCAGTACCTAGCAGCTTCTATATGCTCCACAGTAAGTTTCTTTTCTTTTTGAATTTCCATTCTGTCTGACCACAGTGCTCTCTGCTGACACCTCTGTCCATTTTAGGAACTGTCCAGATTAGGAGTAAATCCCCATAGCAAACCTCTCCTGCTCCGGACAGTTCCTAAAATGGACAGAGGTGTCAGCAGAGAGCACTGTGGTAAGACAAAGGAAATTCAAAAGGAAAAAAAAAACTTCCTGTGGAGCACATAGCAGCTGCAAGGAAAGTACTGGAAGGATAACATTTTTTAAAACAGATTTAATTTACACCAGTTGATTAAACAAAATAAATAAAGTTTTCCAGGGGAATACCCCTTTAAAGTGTAGTTAAAGGACAACTATAGTGGAACACATATATTCCCGTGCCGGTGATAGGCTGAGCCCACTGTCATGTAATGAGCTCTGGCCGGCTCCTTACATGACAGTGGGTTCAGCCCATCACCGGCCGGGGCGGGACATCGCTGTGGCCAGTCATACGCCGACGGCTCTGCAGCGTCCCCGTCCCCAGGAAGTGGAATGAGGTCAGCACTGCCGGGCCGTGAGGCCTGTGCCGGACCAACGGGGGCTCATAGGAAGGTATTATGAGTTTATTTTGTTTATTTTTGAGGCCTGGGAATATATAATAGTGTACCACTAAAGTTGTCCTTTAAATAAGCAGCAGCAAAATACAGCACTTTTGTTACATAAGGAGGGAACAGAGGCACTCACCTAAAGAAGGGGTTCTTCAGATCCAGCAGATTACTTGATTTGGATCCAGTCTGATCCACCTGAGCAACAATACTGATATCGTAACTCTGCCTGCAGGGAAAAAAAAAAGAGGAGGAAATGGTGTCAAGAATGCAATGTCAGCAGGGCACAAGGAGTGACGGGTGTTTATGTGAGGTTTCCCCTTGCTCCTACCTCTTATTAGCTATGAGCAAAACTGTTCCAGACAGAGTATCTCCAGCTTTGGTGAAGAGCGGGGACTGCAGAAGGCAGCGGACTTGGTACCAGTGGGTGAGCGGTTCAGTGGGTGCTGTGGACAGCCACACAGTCATTCTGGAGGGGAGAAAGCGCGCGAACAGATCAGGATTATGACCAATGACAATCATTTAATTTTCTGAGTAAAATCCTCAGATATCAAGATCTCTGCTTGCTGTCTGTTGCTTCATTTTTACTTCTAATAGATTGTAGTCAGTCCTGGTAACGTAACATGCACAGAACTCTCAGAACTGAACTGGAACAAGTGAGGTCCTTCACATGATCATATGGGAACATCCCGTAGATTAGTGATGTCCAAACTGCAACCCTCCAGATGTTGCAAAACTACAACTCCCAGCATGCCCGGACAGCCAACGGCTGTCCGGGCATGCTGGGAGTTGTAGTTTTGCAACATCTAGAGGGTTGCAGTTCGGCTGTCCAGGCATGCTGGGAGTTGTAGTTTTGCAACATCTGGAGGGTCGCAGTTTGGACGCCACTGAGATCCGCAGTTTAGACACCACCACTGTCTCAAGCAGAGATCTTGTGAACATCATAGAGAATGTACAATGGAAAAAACGGAATACCTTTACCGCACAAGGAATTATTAATGAGAATCGGATTAACCCTCTACGACTCGAGATCGGCTGGTACTTACATGGATCCAATGAAAGCCACATCAAACCAGAAGGCCAAGCCGTGTACCAGGCCCGAATGCAGCATGTGGAAGGAGAAGGGGATCTCTATCCTGGGGAGAGAAGGTAGTTACCACCATTATAAACAACTACAACCGATGTTGATCTTTAAAGGGGTACTCTGAAATCAACTGGAGTCAAAGTTAAAGCAGATCTGTAAAATTACTTCTATTTAAAAATCTTAATCCTTCCAGTACTTAGCTGCTACATGCTCCACAAGAAGTATTTTCTTTCTGAATTTCCTTTCTGTCTGACCACAGTGCTCTCTGCTGACAGCTCTGATCATTTTAGGAACTGTCCAGAGTAGGAGTAAATCCCCATAGCAAACCTCTCTTGCTCCAGATTTGTAAATTACTTCTATTAAAAAAATAAAAAATTTTAATCCTTCCAGTACCTATTAGAATTTTTTTGGGGATCTCTTTTTTCTGACCGACAACAGTGCTCTCTGCTGACACCTCTGCCCGTATCAGGAACTGTCCAAAGCAGGATAGGTTTGCTATGGCGATTTGCTCCTGCTTCTGACAGAGGTGTCAGCAGAGAGCACTGTGGTCAGAAAAAGAAATCCAAAAAAAAATAATAACTTTCTCTGTAGTATACAGCAGCTGATAAGTACTGGAAGGATTAAGATTTTTTAAATAGAAGTAATTTACAAATCTGTTTAACTTTCTGGCACCAGTTGATTAAAAAAAAAATATAAAAAAAATATTGTTTTCCACCAGAGTACCCCCTTTAACCCCTTAAGGACATAGGGCGTATCCATACGCCCCCGTTTCCAAGTCCTTAAGGACCGAGGGCGTATGGATACGCCCTGAGCATTTCCGGCCCCCACCGCTAGCCGGAGGGGAGCCGGAGCCGGATGCCTGCTGAAATCGTTCAGCAGGCATCCCGGCATATCGCCCAGGGGGGTCATTATGTCCCCCCATGTCAGCGATTGCCGCAGATCGCTGGACAATTCAGTCCAGCGATCTGCGGCAGATTCCGGGTCAATCGGGTCTCCAGTGACCCGATGACCCGGAATTACTGGCTGATCGGGGCCGTCAGAGACGGCCCCGAACAGCCAGAGGCAGCAGGGGTGAGGTGGCACTGGTGCCACCTCACGATCGCCCTGATTCGTCGGACGGATTACCGGCCGACCAATCAGGGCGCCTGCTGCGGGTGTCACTCCCGCAACCCGCTCCGCCCCTCTTCCGGAGGACGTGAGCGGGTGCGGGAAGACGACCCCCGGTGCTGGGGACCCCGATCCCCGGCGTCCCTGTTGGGATCGGGGCCCCAGGAGCAGCGGCGGCGGCGGCGACGACGAGGGACTGACCTGTGCTGCTGGATCGTTGGAGGTGAGTGACAGCCTCCTGCTGTTGCTTAGCAACAGCTCCCAGCATGCAACAAGGGCATGCTGGGAGCTGTAGTTATGCAACAACAGGAGGCAGACCACCACAACTCCCAGCATGCCCTTATGGGCATGCTGGGACTTATAGTTTTGCAACAGCTGAAGGCACATTCTTTCTATGTAAAAGTGTACCTTCAGCTGTTGTGTAACTACAACTCCCAGCTTGCACAATCAGCTAAAGTGCATGCTGGGAGTTGTAGTGGTGCATCTGGTGGTTGCATAACTACAACTCCCAGCATGCCCGTTGGCTGTCGGTGACTGCTGAGAGTTGTAGTTTTGCAACAGCTGAAGGCACACTGAGTTAAGTAGTAAACCAGTGTGTCTCCAGCTGTTGCATAACTACAATCCCCAGCATCCCCAGCCAATGTAGTATGCCTCCGGCTGTTGCATAACTACAAGACCCAGCATGCCCTTCCGCTGTCCGTACATGCTGGGGGTTGTAGCTTTTGCAACAGCTGAAGGCACACTGGTTGCAAAACACTGAGTTTGTTACCAAACTCGGTGTTTCACAACCTGTGTGTCTCCAGCTGTTGCAAAACTACAACTCCCAGCATGCACTGATAGACCGTACATGCTGGGAGTTGTAGTTTTGCAACAGCTGTATGTTTCCCCCCCCCAATGTGAATGTACAGGGTACACTCACATGGGCGGAGGATTACAGTAAGTATCCGGCTGCAAGTTTGAGCTGCGGCAAATTTTCTGTCGCAGCTCAAACTGCCAGCGAGAAACTACTGTGAACCCCCCGCCCATGCGACTGTACCCTAAAAACACTACACTACACTAACACACAATGAAATAAAAAGTAAAAATCACTACATATACACATACCCCTACACAGCCCCCCTCCCCTCCCCAATAAAAATGAAAAACGTCTGGTACATCACTGTTTCCAAAACGGAGCATCCAGCGGTTGCAAAACTACAACTCCCAGCATGCACTGATAGACCGTCCATGCTGGGAGTTGTAGTTTTGCAACAGCTGGATGTTCCCCCCTCCAATGTGAACGTACAGGGTACACTCACATGGGCGGAGGATTACAGTAAGTATCCGGCTGCAAGTTTGAGCTGCGTTAAATTTTCTGCCCCAGCTCAAACTGCCAGCGAGAAACTACTGTGAACCCCCGCCCATGCGACTGTACCCTAAAAACACTACACTACACTACCACACAATAAAATAAAAAGTAAAAAACACTACATATACACATATCCCTACACAGCCCCCCTCCCCTCCCCAATAAAAGTGAAAAACGTCTGGTACGCCACTGTTTCCAGAATGGAGCCTCCAGCTGTTGCAAAACAACTACTCCCAGTATTGCCAGATAGCCACTGACTGTCCAGGCATTCTGGGAGTTTTACAACAGCTGGAGGCCCCCTGTTTGGGAATCACTGGCGTAGAATACCCCTATGTCCACCCCTATGCAATCCCTAATTTAGGCCTCAAATGCGCATGGCGCTCTCACTTTGGAGCCCTGTCGTATTTCCAGGCAACAGTTTAGGGCCACATATGGGGTATCGCCGTACTCGGGAGAAATTGGGCTTCAAATTTTCTGGGGTATTTTTTGCTATTACCCTTTTTAAAAATGTAAAATTTTTGGGAAAACAAGCATTTTAGGTAAAAAAAAAATTTTTTTTTTTACGTATACAAAAGTCATAAAACACCTGTGGGGTATAAAGGTTCACTTAACCCCTTGTTACGTTCCCCGAGGGGTCTAGTTTCCAAAATGGTATGCCATGTGTTTTTTTTTTTTTGCTGTCCTGGCACCATAGGGGCTTCCTAAATGCGGCATGCCCCCAGAGCAAAATTTGCTTTCAAAAAGCCAAACGTGACTCCTTCTCTTCTGAGACCTGTAGTGCGCCAGCAGAGCACTTTTCACCCCCATATGGGGTGTTTTCTGAATCGGGAGAAATTGGGCTTCAAATTTTGGGGGGTGTTTTCTGCTATTACCCTTTTTAAAAATGTAAAAATTTTGGGAAACCAAGCATTTTAGGTAAAAAAAAATAAAAAATGTTCACATATGCAAAAGTCGTGAAACACCTGTAGGGTATTAAGGTTCACATTACCCCTTGTTACGTTCCCCGAGGGGTCTAGTTTCCAAAATGGTATGCCATGTGTTTTTTTTTTGCTGTTCTGGCACCATAGGGGCTTCCTAAATGCGGCATGCTCCCAGAGCAAAATTTGCTTTCAAAAAGCCAAATGTGACTCCTTCTCTTCTGGGACCTGTAGTGCGCCAGCAGAGCACTTTTCACCCCCATATGGGGTGTTTTCTGAATCGGGAGAAATTGGGCTTCAAATTTTGGGGGGTGTTTTCTGCTATTACCCTTTTTAAAAATGTAAAAATTTTGGGAAACCAAGCATTTTAGGTAAAAAAAAATAAAAAATGTTCACATATGCAAAAGTCGAGAAACACCTGTAGGGTATTAAGGTTCACATTACCCCTTGTTACGTTCCCCGAGGGGTCTAGTTTCCAAAATGGTATGCCATGTGTTTTTTTTTTGCTGTTCTGGCACCATAGGGGCTTCCTAAATGCGACATGCCCCCAGAGCAAAATTTGCTTCAAAAAGCCAAATGTGACTCCTGCTCTTCTGAGACCTGTAGTGCGCCAGCAGAGCAATTTTCACCCCCATATGGGGTGTTTTCTGAATCGGGAGAAATTGGGTTTCAAATTTTGGGGGGTATTTTCTGCTATTACACTTTTTAAAAATGTAAAATTTTTGGGAAACCAAGCATTTTAGGTAAAAAATATATAATTTTTTTTACATATGCTAAAGTCGTGAAACACCTGTGGGGTATTAAGGTTCACTTTACCCCTTGTTACGTTCCCTGAGGAGTCTAGTTTCCAAAATGGTATGCCATGTGTGTTTTTTTGCTGTTCTGGCACCATAGGGGCTTCCTAAAGGTGACATGCCCCCCAAAAACCATTTGACGCTCCTTCCCTTCTGAGCCCGCCGAACAATTAACATAGACATATGAGGTATGTGCTTACTCGAGAGAAATTGGGTTTCAAATACAAGTAAAAATTTTCTCCTTTTTACCCCTTTCAAAAATTCAAAAATTGGGTCTACAAGAAAATGCGAGTGTAAAAAATGAAGATTTTGAATTTTCTCTTTCACTTTGCTGCTATTCCTGTGAAACACCTAAAGGGTTAATACACTTATTGAATGTCATTTTGAATACTTTGGGGGGTGTAGTTTTTATAATGGGGTCTTTTATGGGGCATTTCTAATATGAAGGCCCTTCAAATCCACTTCAAACGTGAACTGGTCCATGAAAAATAGCGAGTTTGAAAATTTTGTGAAAAATGTCAAAATTGCTGCTGAACTTTGAAGCCCTCTGGTGTCTTCCAAAAGTAAAAACTCATAAATTTTATGATGCAGACATAAAGTAGACATATTGTATATGTGAACCCCAAAAAAATATATTTTGAATATCCATTTTCCTTACAAGCAGAGAGCTTCAAAGTTAGAAAAATGCAAAATTTTCATTTTTTTCATCAAATTTGGTGATTTTTCACCAAGAAAGGATGCAAGTTACCATAAAATTTTACCACTAAGTTAAAGTAGAATATGTCACGAAAAAACAATCTCGGAATCAGAATGATAACTAAAAGCATTCCAGAGTTATTAATGTTTAAAGTGACAGTGGTCAGAATTGCAAAAAACGCTCCGGTCCTTAAGGTGAAAAAGGGCTCGGTCCTTAAGGGGTTAAAGAACATTCAGTACTTTAGTTTACCTGTGCAAATCGTTCTCTTTGGCATCCAGGAAATTCACTGTATACTTCACAGATTTGGCCATCAGGATTCTAATATCAAAGGTGTCCTGAAGGGGAGAGGATAGGGTTAATGGGTGGGAGAAGGAAACCAGGCAATTCCATGCAGCGCGCTGCGCTACTCACCACAACCGGCTGCTTAAAATACTCATCCACAGCGGCCCCACGCAGAGCCGAGAGGTCCACACCATGGAAAGATGGCTGATACCTGTGGAGGAGGGTTTATAAAGAGCAGTGCTGGGATGGGACAATGAGACGGGGGACTGGGGGGGAACCGACACTCACCAGAAATTGGCTTTTGTAAACTGCTCCATGTAAAGCTGCTCATCTGTAAATGGTGCGAGGTGAACGTCTCCAATCGTGGGGAACATGTTACCTGGAGAGAAGCAAAGGGTCAAGACATATGGAGAGAAAACTATGACAAGAAAATAGAATATAGGTAGTTATATTCTTGTATATAGGAGGCAGTATTATAGTAGTTATATTCTTGTACATAGGAGGCAGCATTATAGTAGTTATATTCTTGTACATAGGAGGCAGTATTATAGTACAGTAGTTATATTCTTGTATATGAGGCAGTATTATAGTAGTTATATTCTTGTATATAGGAGCAGTATTATAGTAGTTATATTCTTGTACATAGGAGGCAGTATTATAGTAGTTATATTCTTGTATATAGGAGCAGTATTATAGTAGTTATATTCTTGTACATAGGAGGCAGTATTATAGTAGTTATATTCTTGTACATAGGAGGCAGTATTATAGTAGTTATTTTCTTGTATATAGGAGCAGTATTATAGTAGTTATATTCTTGTATATAAGAACAGTATTATAGTAGTTATATTCTTGTATATAGGAGCAGTATTATAGTAGTTATATTCTTGTACATAGGAGGCAGTATTATAGTAGTTATTTTCTTGTATATAGGAGCAGTATTATAGTAGTTATATTCTTGTATATAGGAGGCAGTATTATAGTAGTTATATTCTTGTACATAGGAACAGTATTATAGTACAGTAGTTATATTCTTGTATATGAGGCAGTATTATAGTAGTTATATTCTTGTATATAGGAGCAGTATTATAGTAGTTATATTCTTTTATATAGGGGGCAGTATTATAGTAGTTATATTCTTGTATATAGGAGGCAGTATTACAGTAGTTACATTCTTGTATATAGGAGGCAGTATTACAGTAGTTACATTCTTGTATATAGGAGGCAGTATTATAGTAGTTACATTCTTGTATATAGGATGCAGTATTATAGTAGTTACATTCTTGTATATAGGATGCAGTATTATAGTAGTTACATTCTTGTATATAGGATGCAGTATTATAGTAGTTATATTCTTGTATATAGGAGCAGTATTATAGTAGTTATATTCTTGTATATAGGAGCAGTATAATAGTAGTTATATTCTTGTATATAGGAACAGTATTATAGTAGTTATATTCTTGTATATAGGAGGCAGTATTATAGTAGTTCTATTCTTGTATATAGGGGCAGTATTATAGTAGTTCTATTCTTGTATATAGGAGCAGTATTGTAGTTCTATTCTTGTATATAGGAGGCAGTATTATAGTAGTTATATTCTTGTATATAGGAGGCAGTATTATAGTAGTTATATTCTTGTATATAGGTGCAGTATTATAGTAGTTATATTCTTGTATATAGGAGCAGTATTATAGTAGTTATATTCTTGTATATAGGAGGCAGTGTTATAGTAGTTATATTCGTGTATACAGGAGCAGTATTATAGTAGTTATATTCTTGTATATAGGAGCAGTATTATAGTAGTTCTATTCTTGTATATAGGAGCAATATTATAGTAGTTATATACAGTGGGGTAAAAAAGTAGTCAGCCATCAATTGTGCAAGTTCTCCCACTTAAAAAGACAATGGGAAAAAAAAAATTCATAAAATCCCATTGTCTGATTTTTAAAGAATTTATTTGCAAATTATGGTGGAAAATAAGTATTTAGTCACCTACAAATAAAGCAAGATTTCTGGCTCTCACAGACTAACAACTTCTGTAAGAGTCTCCTCTGTCCTCCACTCGTTACCTGTATTAATGGCTCCTGTTTGAACTTATCAGTATAAAAGACACCTGTCCACAACCTCAAACAGTCACACTCCAAACTCCACTATGGCCAAGACCAAAGAGCTGTCGAAGGACACCAGAAACAAAATTGGAGACCTGCACCAGGCTGGGAAGACAATCTGCAATACGCAAGCAGCTTGGTGTGAAAAAAAAAATCAACTGTGGGAGATATTAGAAAATGGAAGACATACCAGACCACTGATAATCTCCCTCGATCTGGGGCTCCACGCAAGATCTCACCCCGTGGTGTCAAAATGATCACTGTGAGCAAAAATCCCAGAACCACACGGAGGACCTAGTGAATGACCTGAAGAGCTTGGACCAAATTAACAAAGGCTTCATTCAGTAACACACTACGCCGCCAGGTACTCAAATCATGGAGTGCCAGACATGTCCCCCTGCTTAAGCCAGTACATGTCCGGGCCAGTCTGAAGTTTGCTAGAGAGTATTTGGATGATCCAGAAAAGGATAGGGAGAATGTCATATGGTCAGACCAAACCAAAGAAAAACAACTCGTTGTGTTTGGAGGAGAAAGAATGCTGAGTTACATCCAAAGAACACCATACCTACTGTGAAGCATGGGGGTGGAAACATCATGCTTCGGGGCTGTTTTTCTGCTAAGGGAACAGGATGACTGATCAGTGTAAAGCAAAGAATGAATGGGGCCATGTATCATGAGATTTTGAATGAAAACCTTCTTCCATCAGCAAGGGCATTGAAGATGAAACGTGGCTGGGTCTTTCAGCATGACAATGATCCCAAACACACTGCCCGGGCAATGAAGGAGTGACTTCGTAAGAAGCATTTTAAGGTCCTGGAGTGGCCTAGCCAGTCTCCAGATCTCAACCCCATAGAAAACCTTTGGAAGGAGTTGAAAGTGTGTTGCCCAGCGACTGCCCCAAAACATCACTGTTCTAGAGGAGATCTGAATGAAGGAATGGGACAAAATACCAGCAACAGTGTCTGAAAACCTTGTAAAGACTTACAGAAAACTAGGGATGTCCCGATACCATTTTTTTAAGACAGAGTACGAGTACGATACTTTAATTCTAGTACTCGCCGATACCAAGTACGAGTACTTTTATTTTAAAGGGAATCTGACAGCAGGGTGACGCGGTTTCTGGCGCTGTTTACCGTGCTGATATGTGGGTTCCTTGTTGAGTACAATGGAGGCGGCTGCTGTAGTATGAGCCAAGATTTCTCTCTTCTCCATTGGGCAGAACAGGGAATTTGAATTGTCTGTGAGACCTATGACCACATGGTGAGCAGCGGTAGAAACCGGGTCACCTGCACTATCTACATATAAATTCAAGTTAGTGCAGGTGACTCTTCTGTTAGATTGCCTTTAATAGTAGGTAGTCTCCCCTTGCAGACATTAGCAGCAGCCCCCCTTGTAGACAGCAGCCTCCCTTGTAGACAGCAGCCCCCCCCCCCTGTTTAGACAGCAGCAGCAGGGCCCCCCTTTAGACAGCAAGCTCCCCTGTAGAAATTAGTAGCAGCACACAGCTCACCTGCGGCTGTCCTCCATCGGGTGCTACCGCTCCACTGCCCCGTTCTTCCGTCCTCCCGATCAGCATCATGGCGTCCTATGGAGGAGCATGTGACATATACGTCACTCTGCTTCCTGCGTAGCGTTACGCTGGGCGCAGGTGGAGCGACGTGTGTGTCACATGCTCCTCCATGGAACACTATGAAGCGGACGGGAGGACTGGAGAACGGGGCAGCATAGCTGCACCAGGTATCTGGCATGGTATCGGGGACATTAAACGAGTCCCCGATACCATGTAAATGGCTAGTATCGGCCCCTATACGGATACTAGTATCGGTACATCCCTACAGAAAACGTTTGACCTCTGTCATTGCCAACAAAGGGGATACAACTAAGTATTGAGATGAACTTTTGCTATTGACCAAATACTCATTTTCCACCATAATTTGCAAATACATTTAAAAATCAGACAATGTGATTTTATGGATTTTTTTCTCATTATGTCTCATAGTTGAGGTATAAAATTACAGGCCTCGCATCTTTTTAAGTGGGAGAACTTGCACAATTGGTGGCTGACTGAATACTTTTTTTGCTCCATAGTACTTGTCCACAAGACTATTTTGGTGGAAGCTATAGCCAATTTTAGTAAAAAACTAAAAGAAACAAGTGTTAAGAACGCCCATATTTATTAACAGGAGATGTATGGTTTGTGTCTTACCATTGGGTTTAAGAAACTTCTTTGCATGTAAGTAACTCTCAAGCATCCGCTCATTGAATAGCATGTATCCCATGGGCTCAGATATGATAATATCCACCTGCTCTGGCAGAGCTACTTCCTCCACCTTCCCTGGGATGACCACTATACGATCTGTCAGGTTGTTACTCTTCACTAGCAGCTGTAGAGGGCATAGGACAAGGATTAATCATAAGACCCTTTCACATCACTACCACTAGAGATGAGCGAACTTACAGTAAATTCGATTCGTCACAAACTTCTCGGCAGTTGATGACTTTTCCTGCATAAATTAGTTCAGCTTTCCGGTGCTCCGGTGGGCTGGAAAAGGTGGATACAGTCCTAGGAGACTGTTTCCTAGGACTGTATCCACCTTTTCCAGCCCATGGGAGCACCTTAAGGCTGAACTAATTTATGCAGAAAAAGACATAAACTGCCAAGCCGAGAAGTTCGTGACGAATCGAATTTACTGTAAGTTCGCTCATCTCTAACTACCACCCCTAGCTTTCATACTCCACTCACCTCAGCGTGCTGCGCCATGGTACTCGCTTCTACAGCATACACCTTACGAGCACCAGCCTGAACTGCAAAGAAGGACAGGATCCCTGAACCACAGCCAACGTCCAACACAACCTGACATAGGGAGAGTAAGAGTTATAACAAATTGCGACCAAGGAGTGATTGCTAGCTCCTATGAGGGCGTCCGGTTCACACCTTGTCCTTGAAGTCTGTGTGGTTTTGTAAGATAGCTCTTTGATAAGTGCCAGTTCTGACGTAATCCTGCATCATGTTCTGCTGCTGTGAAAGGTAGCCATAAAACTGCAGGAGAGGAAAAAGACAAACTAATAATACATCAACAGATAAAGCTTCTTGACCCATCTCAGTTTCCCATTGTAGCCTGTCTGGCTGTTATCTTGCTATGATTTATTGCCTCACTAGAAAGAGACATACCGTATATACTCGAGTATAAGCAGAGTTTTTCAGCACGATTTTTCGTGCTGAAAACGCCCCCCCTCGGCTTATACTCGAGTGAACTCTCCGCCTGTCAATCCCTTCTCAGTGGTCTTCAACCTGCGGACCTCCAGCCATCGGCTGTCCGGGCATGCTGGGAGTTGTAGTTTTGAAACCTCTGGAGGTCCGCAGGTTGAAGACCACTGCAGCCTTTGTCATCATCCAGACCCCCCCCCCCCCCTTTAGCTTTCTACTCAACTCCCCTCGGTGGGAAGGAAGGGTGAGCTGGTCCGGGCCATCTATGCTGCAGGGACCGCCCGGTGGGGAGGGTTAGTCGTTCCGGGCTGTCCATCTTCAACAGAGGGGGGGGGGTCCTCTTCTCCGCGCCTGCCCTGGACTAGTGACGTTGCAGGTTTCAAAACTACAACTCCCAGCATGTCCGGACAGCCGATGGCTGTCCAGGCATGCTGGGAGTTGTAGTTTTGCAACATCTGGAGGTCCGCAGGTTGGAGACCACTGATGAAGGGATTGACAGGTGGAGATGATGAAGGGGGGGTCTGGATGATGAAGGGGGGGTCTGGATGATGAAGGGGGGGTCTGGATGATGACACGGGGGTCTGGATGATGAAGGGGGGGTCTGGATGATGACACGGGGGTCTGGATGATGACACGGGGGTCTGGATGATGACACGGGGGTCTGGATGATGACACGGGGGTCTGGATGATGACACGGGGGTCTGGATGATGACACGGGGGTCTGGATGATGACACGGGGGTCTGGATGATGACACGGGGGTCTGGATGATGACACGGGGGTCTGGATGATGACACGGGGGTCTGGATGATGACACGGGGGTCTGGATGATGACACGGGGGTCTGGATGATGTATTTCCCACCCTAGGCTTATAGTCGCGTCATTAACTTTTCCTGGGTTTTTGGCGTGAAATTAGGGGCCTCGGCTTATATTCGGGTCGGCTTATACGCGAGTATATACGGTATAGGGCAGAAGCTTCCCCGATGCAGTGAGGAAAGACTATACAAATACATTTGGAATTCAAGAAGATGGGGGCCCAGAAACAGAATAGGTGACCAAGAACCATGGAAGTCATGTGATGTCCCCCATCACATCCTCAGGCTGTTGGGAAGTAGCCGACCCTAAAGATTTAAATTGTTAATATATAAACGGAGAGTAATAAGATGGGTAGGGGTATCACTTTTCTTTCCTAGTTTCTATTGAGAAAACTCAGTTGGCTCTGCGTTCATCTCACAGCACGCATGGACGCCCCTTTATAAACAATGGCCAAGCAATAAAAATGACAGCAGATAAAGTTGTGAAGACCCCAGCTGATCAGACAAATACGATATCCCAGCAACATGACATCAGTGTCTGTTCTGAAGCAACCCTTAAAACATCATGACGTACATTTAGGCTCGCCATGACCGCAAGCAACGGATGGGTGCTCGCATCATGCGCGGCAGGTCTCAGTTGCTATATTCTTACTTCACTGTGACTGCGTTAACTAGCGGGACTTTATTAGTGAGGCAACGGAGCCCAATTTAATGATTGTAGACACATATATATATATATATACATACACATATACACACACACACATATATACATACACAAACCTTTTGGGCTACTAAACACTTATACTGTATACCTTATCAATAGTGATTGCTTGTTGATCCCCTGAGGACATCCCCTGGTGCAAGTCTGCACAGGGGGGCAGAAACATACGTTGGGATATGAGTGTTAAATATTATTAGTTGGTATCGCAGTAGTGGTACCTTTGTGCTGCAGGGTATACTGACATTCATAACCGCTTGATGGTATCTAGCTATACAGGCTTTGCATGATTTCCTTCCAGCGAGGCCACGATCTACTGCACGGGGCCCCAGCTCTCCACCTCAATGCGGCGTGGACCACTGCACAATGCGGCGTCTGACGTGCCCCCTCAATACAGCTCTATAGGAAAGCCAGAACGCTCCACTCTAATCTCCGCCTCTCCCCTACAGCTGCATTAAGGGGGCATGTCAGCCACTGCTTTGTGCAGTGGTCGACACGCTCCCTTTAGGAGAAGAGCTGGGGCCCTGTACAGGAAATGGCGAGGGTACCAGCAGTCAGACCCCCCACACAATCTGACACTTATCCCCTTTCCTTAGGATAGGGTGATATGTTTTTGTATCCCGGAGTACCTCTTTAAAACCTTCCCTACTGTTTTGTGCTGTGCAGTCGTGCTTCTCCATGGTAACAGACAACAAACAAACCCTATGTGGTCTGATCCTGCAATCATTTCCCTACATTTGTTCGGATAGCAGGAAAATACTGACGGAAGGGAATAGAAATGCAGTACCAGACAACATGGGGTTAACTTATCTGTTACCATGGAAACAGGTAAGCATAGCAGCCATGGGCATAAAATGATAGGAAAGTTTTGTAGTACTGAAGCAATAATAAAAGGATTTGTTGTAATTTATTTGGATGCATACTAGGAAGTGACAAAGGACACTGATTTTGGAAATCGACGAGGGTCCAGAGAGGATAGGTGACCATTTTTTACTACAGCAGCATCCCATATATAAATAACCAAGCAAATCTGAATTTTTTTTACTCAAAAAGCAGCAAGTCTGTACAGTGTCTCTTGCTGGCAAAATAAATAAAGGGGCACCAGAAACCACCCTGATCTAAAAAGGATCAATGTTATGTCAAGGATCCGTCTCAGATTAGACGCTGAGGTGTACGGTGAGTTACCTGGAAGTACTGCACTGCCGAGGACTCCTCTGTGCGCTCGCTGAACACACTTTTGTCAGAACCCAAACTCCGGCAGTTCTTTATGATATTGTAAAACGAACAGAAATCTAGAGCAAGAGAGAGAAAAAAAAAAGAAAGACAGAAAGGGTTACATACGCTTCCAGTGTACAGTGGTCCTGCACCATACCATGCTACTTGGTTCCAGGAGGACGATGGTTTGCTGAAACCATCGTATGTTGAGGGATTTGTACCACGGATCATACACACACACACACACACACACAACACACACAACACACACAACACACACAACACACACAACACACACAACACACACACAACACACGTCCCCATCGCTCTGGCCCGTCAGTTCTCCTCTGCTGCCGTATCACTACGTTGCCGCTGCCCTGCGCCATTGCAGTCATCACATCGCCCCTATTGGACGAGGGGCCGACATGACTGCGAAGGAGAGCAATGGCACAGGGCAGTGGAGGAGCAGCGAAATGACAGGCCGGAGCGGCGGGGACATTTAAGTATTGAGCTGGGCACATTAAACGACTATACGGAAGCAGCTGAAGCAGTCGGCGCTGCCGGATAGCCGTTTTTTGCGATGGGCCCGACACACAAGCATCGTATGTTGATGCTGCTTTCAACATACGATGGCATCTGAGAGGCCATCGTATGTTGAAATGATTGTATGTCGGGGGGGAACACTGTATAGTCTCCTGCTTCTATCTACATACAGTTAATGGTCTAAACAGGGTCCCCAATGTGGCTTTACAACATGTGAGAATAGTGTTTCTCCAAACAGGGTTTATCCAGCTGTTGCAAAACTACAACTCCCAGCATGCCCGGACAGCCTTCGGCTGTCCGGGCATGCTGGGAGTTGTAGTTTTGCAAAAGCTGGAGGCACCATACTTGGTGAAAACACTGTGTTCTTGTTTATGTGAAGATCTGACAACCAGAACCTTGTGCCAAACCCACAACAGTGGTCCTCAAATTTTGCGCACTTCCTATTATAGGGTCTATGGAAGCTGCATAGCTTCATCTCCCCCTTGTGACGTCAGACCATCCTTTATACACTAAAGATATTGTTTCCCAGCTATTGCAAAACTTCAACTCCACGACAGCAGGATTAGAGTTGTAGTTCTGCAGCAGCTGGATGACATGTTACGAATGGCCTCCAGGTGGCAGCACCCTGCCAGCTCCACCTCCCTACAGGAAGTATCATGGCAAATATTCAGAAGTGACTCATTTACAAGAGAAATTGGAATCCGCACCCTGTCTAGTAAAAAAAAAAAAAAGAGACAAAAGGCACCAACCTGCCGGGGTGGCGAACTGAACCAGGACGCTGTTACATCCCAGGGTGACGATGAAGGACTGCTTCCCCACGCGGCTGCACTCAGTCTCCGAGTTGACCGTACACTTGAACACGCAGACATTTTCTGGAAGAGACAAAAGGAAAATTTGACATTATTTACGGATAAGGCCATGTTCACCTATGAAATAGGTTTCCTTGTGGAGTCTACTGCATACAGCGCTGTTTTCCCCTAATGAACAAGTATGAACAGAGCCCGATGGAAAAAGAAAACGACAGCAACGCACATTTAAAGGGGAACTTCACCCCAAAAATCAGTAAATCCCAATATATAAATATACTACACACATATACATATATACATATATACATATATACATATATACATACACATATACACATATACATACATACATATACATATATATACATATATATACACATATATATATATATATACATATATATACATATATATACATATATATACATATACATATACATATACATATATATACATATACATATATATACATATACATACATATACATACATACATATATATATATATATATATATTTATATATTCCAAGATGAACCCCTAGAAAAAAAAAGAGCTAATATATATATATATATATATATATATATATATATATATATATATATATATATACATACACACACACAACCTGAGGACAGGTGTGGTGCTGTTTTTTTTTTTTTTTTTTTTTAAAAGAAACCAATATTTTTTTTAATCCAGGATAATAACCCTTTTAGTTTCTTCTCCCCCCCCCCCCCCCAGCAACATCTGCAGGGTAGGTCTTAAATGTCTGACGAAGAAGCCAAGAAAAGGACTCCCGTTCTCGCCATCAGTGGTCGGAGAATGTCCTGTTCATCATTGTCAGGTCCATAGAGTTGACTGAAGTAACACAAGTCTGACTGCTGCTCCCTTCAACTGAGGGGGTACAGGGTAGGGATCGACCAATACCGATTTTTTTTTAGGGCCGATACAGATACTTTTTTTCGTTGCTTTTCAGGACGATAACATACCGGAATATCGGCATAAGTTATCGGCTATTACTCCATCCACCCCCCCCCCCACGAAGAGGCAGCTGCAGATCACTGATTAAAAGCGTGCGCTACAAATCAATGAACTCCAGAGGCTTTTGTGGGGCCAGAGGCCGCCTCCGCCGCCCGCTTCTCTCCCCCTGCCTGTCCTGGGGTCCTCCTGAGTCCAACGCCCCCCCCCCCCCCCCCTGTCCTCTGGCCAGAGACCGCCACCACCCACTTCTCTCCCCCTGCCGGTCCTTAGTCCAACCACCGCCGCTGCCCCATTGCCTCCCCCATCCCCGGTTTTATAATTACCTGTTTCCAGGGTCTGCGCTACTTCTGGCTCCGGCGGCGTCCTGAGCTGTCACTGCGCACTGATGGTGATATTGCGTTGAGGACGTCACTCGTCATTGCGCAGCACACAGCGTAACGCAGGACGCCGCAGGAGCCAGAAGTAGGGCGGACCCCATGCAATTATAAAACCGGGGATGGGGGAGGCAATGGGGAAGCGGCGGTCTCTGGCCAGGGCGGTGCATTATTGGATTATCGGCAAGGTAATTGCAAATACCGGTAACGTCCAAAATCGTGAATATCGGACAAATCGATAATCGGTCGATCCCTATTACAGGGGCCCCATTCTTGTGATTAGTGGGGGTCCCAGCCTAACCCCTCCACCCAGACACTTATCAGCTACCCTATGCTAGTGTTCATAGGCTAAGCGGGGTTGTCCGATGGAAAATACTTTATCCTGTATTCCACATGAACGGGGATAAGTATCTGACCACGTGGGGGGTCTGACCACTGAGTCTATCCACAAAGTGGAAACCCAGGCTCTCAGAGGAGGGAATATCCTATGGACAACATTCCATTCATTTGTATGGGAGCGCCAGAGATGCCCAACTGTACTCTAGTACAAATAAATGGGTCTCGTTCCCTCAATCGCACGTTCAGTCTTTTGCGAAAAATGGTACCATTCAGAAGATCGTTTTGGGGGTCACAGTATTCAGACACTTACGCTTTACCCTGTGGATAGGGGGGGATACAATATTTTATATCCAACAACCCCTGTAAGGCTGGGTTCACACCACGTTTTTGCAGTACAGTTCCCGTATCAGGTTTTAGATTTAAAAACAAATTGGATCCCTAAACTTTATCAAAACGTGTGTTCAAATTTTCATCTGTATATGGTTTGAAAAATGATGTACGGTAAGAAAAAAACATCTGCATTTTTAACTTATTCCATTATGAATAAAGTTTCACTTGTTTGATTGAAATTCCAAGAAAAAAAAAAATGCCCAAAGTAAAAAACCGGATGAAACCGTACGCACATACGGTTCTGTACGGTTCCCATTGACTCCCATGTTTTAAAAAAATGTATACCTTCGACCTGTTCTCCAATTTGTCTTGTATCATTTTTATTCTGTCAATAAAGCTTCACTGACGGCTAAAAAAAAACACATACGTTTCAATATGGTTTTTTAGGCTACGGTTTTGGGTACCTGGAAAAAGAACTGACAAAACCGTACAAGATGCAAAACGGACACAACCTGATGCATCTTTTGGCATACGGTTTTCAATGGCGAGTCAATGCATACGGTTCTCAATACGGTTCCGTACGTTTTTCACATTGAAAACGTTTGCGGGAACTGTATAGCAAAAACTTGGTGTGAACCCAGACTAAGGCTGGGTTCACACCACGTTTTGTTAAATACGGTTCCGGTATACGGCTGGGAGGAGGGGGGCGGGGCTTAATCGCGGCGCCCGCACTCAGCCGTATTCGGGAACCGTATTTCATGTATGTCTATGAGCCGACCGGAGTGAACCGCAGCCTCCGGTCGGCTTCGTTTTCGGCCGTATGCGGTTTCCCGACCGCAGGCAAAAACGTGGTCGACCACGTTTTTGCCTGCGGTCGGGAAACCGAATACGGCCGAAAAAGCAGCCGACCGGAGGCTGCGGTTCACTCCGGTCGGCTCATAGACATACATGAAATACGGTTCCCGAATACGGCTGAGTGCGGGCGCCGCGATTAAGCCCCGCCCACCCCTCCTCCCAGCCGTATACGGGAGCCGTATTTAACAAAACGTGGTGTGAGCTCAGCCTAAGGAGGCCATAGGATCAGTCACTCATGTTAATTAGTTGGATTCCCAGCCAAAGGCTGTACGGCCATGCAGGGAGTTGTAGTTTTGCAACAGCTGGAGGCGCTCTGTTTTGGGGAGGAAACTTCTTGCTTATGTGGGTATCTGACCATAAGGAACTTGCGCTGATCCCACAATGGGTGCAGGGGGGTCCCCAATTTTGTACACTTTGCATTATAGGGTCTACGGAAGCTGCAGAGTTTCATCTGGTCCATCAGATTGATGTTGTCCCTTTTACTTCACAAGGCCCATTTTTGGGGGGGATAATTTCTAGTGTTTTTCCACATGTGCCGGCTGTATAGAAAGCATGGCATCTGTGCCCGATAAAAAGGGGGCATACATCACTTGGCTCTGCCGCATCTGTGCTCCGTGACACAATGATAAAAAAAAAAAAACACCCCCGACTCTGCTCTTATTACCATCACAATGGAGGATCAATTCTCCTGCCAGCTTATAGGTTGGGCAGAGTCATTAGTCTATGGGGAAGGAGAGGGGGGCAAGGCGAAGGAAACCTTTTGTGAGACCACCACAAAACCCCAGCATGGGGTCTTCTATATTCCCGGGACTGGTGACAATGGGATGAGGCTTCACCCCCCCCCCACCCCCCCTCTCCTCACACAAATCCTACTGATCTCAGACCTGCCGAGGGGGACAATGGGCAGACACTATACAGGGAGAAAAAGGAGCGAAATCCTATAAACTGCCTAATGTACAGAGGGGAATGGGAAGGATAAAGACAGCCTATAGTACAATGTTTTCCAACCAGGGTGCCTCCAGCTGTTGCAAAACTACAACTCCCAGCATGCTGGGAGTTGTAGTTTTGCAACAGCTGGAGGCACCCTGGTTGGAAAACATTGCCATAGTACGAAGAGCACTTAGCAGGAAGGAGTATAAGGATGGCGGTGGAAAAGCTGAGCCGCGGCCATCACTAGATCCCATTACCGATGCTGTTTCTTTCACAATACAATTCTGTCACCAGCTCTCCCCCCCCCCCCCCCTCCCACAGTACAATATACACGCAGGCCACGGTATACATGATTTATATGTGACCGGACTCGTTCTACAACTCATCGTATTCCTTATCCAGAGGCGCTGACCGCACTATACACATCGTCCATACAGGACTTAAAAAGCGGCGAAGCATGTCTATAGTATAAGGCAGTGTTTCCCCAACCTGGGTGTCTCCAGCTGTTGCAAAACTACAGCACCCAGCAGGCCCAGACAGCGCATGCTGGGCGTTGTAGTCATGCACAGGAGCCCACAGCCAGAGAAGATGATGAAGAACCCATAGACACTAAGGACATGCAGAATCCTACAGCCAGTGACTGTGGGTGTATTTACATATACATGTGGCCACTAATAAATAAGTAAAAAATATATATAATGTTATACACTATGTAAATATAATGTCATACAGAAATATAATGTAATATAATACATGAAATATATAATATGAATAAAATATAAAAAAAAATCTAATATAAAAAATATAATGTAATATATATAAAATAATATAATATGAATAAAACATATAATTTAAAATATAATATAAAACTATAATGTAATACAAAAATATAAACATAATATAATATGAATAAAATATATATAATTTAAAATATAATATAAAAAATCTAATATAAAAAATACAATATAATGTAATAGAAATATAAAATATATATCAATAAAATATATAATTTAAAAATATAAAAAAATCTAATAAAAAATATATATAAAAAAATACAATATAATGTAATACAAAAATATATAATATATAATATCAATAAAATATATAATTTAAAAATATAAATATATAAAAAAAATATAAAACTAATGTAATACAAAAATATAATGTAATACAAAAATATAAGATATATAAATAAAATATATAATATGAATAAAATATCTAATTTAAAATATAAAAAAAAAAAATATATATATATATCATTTTTTTTTTTTTTTTTTATATATGGAAAGCATTCAGCACTCAATATCCTAAAATTAGAATGTGAAAATAAAGTTAGAATTTTTTTTTTCAAACTCCTCACAATTTAAAGAGTTACATTTTGCATGGACATAAGTATTCAGACCCTTTGAAGTTTCGCCCATTTTCTTCTGATCATCTCGGAGATGTTTCTGCACCTTGGTTGGAGTCACCTGGGGGTAAATTCAGATGATAGGACAGGATTTGTCCTGTCTATATCAAGGTCTCACAGCTGACAATGTATATCAGAGCAAGAACCAAGACATAAGGGGGAAAAGAACTGCCTGTAGAGCTCAGAGACAAGATTGTATGGAGGCAGAGATCTGGTCAAGGGGACAGAAAATGTCTGTAAGAGCACAAAGGCCTCCAGAATTCTTACAGGGAAGAAGCTTGGTACAACCAGGACTCTCCCCGAGAAGTGCATTGGCATGAGAAGTGACCAATAACCCAATGGTCACTCTGGTTGAGCTCCAAAGATCCGATGTAAAGATAGGAATAACTTCCAGAAGGTCCAGACCCATCTCTGCAGCCTCCAGTGTCTGGGCTTTATGACCAGAGAGAAGCTTCTCCTCAGTAAATGTCACATGAAAGCCGCCTGGAGATAAAACCCTACAGGCCTCTCAGACTGAGAAACAAGATTGTCTGGTGTGATGAAACTAAGGTTTACAATTTTTTGCCCTAATTCTAAATGTACCCGGGCTGTCCATCACACTGAGGGGCAGCAATTATAGCCGGAGAAGACCGTACCCGGGCTGTCCATCACACTGAGGGGCAGCGATTACAGCAAGAGAAGACTGTACCCAGGCTGTCCATCACACTGAGGGGCAGCAATTATAGCCGGAGAAGACCGTACCTGGGCTGTCAATCACACTGAGGGGCAGCAATTATAGCCGGAGAAGACCGTACTCGGGCTGTCCATCACACTGAGGGGCAGCGATTATAGCAGGAGGAGAAGACCGTACCCGGGCTGTCAATCACACTGAGGGGCAGCGATTATAGCAGGAGGAGAAGACCGTACCCGGGCTGTCAATCACACTGAGGGGCAGCGATTATAGCAGGAAGAGAAGACCGTACCCGTGCTGTCCATCACACTGAGGGGCAGCGATTATAGCAGGAGGAGAAGACCGTACCCGGGCTGTCCATCACACTGAGGGGCAGCGATTATAGCAAGAGAAGACCGTACTCAGGCTGTCCATCACACTGAGGGGCAGCGATTATAGCCGGAGAAGACCGTACCCGGGCTGTCCATCACACTGAGGGGCAGCGAATATAGCCGGAGAAGACCGTACCCGGGCTGTCAATCACACTGAGTGGCAGTGATTATAGCCGGAGAAGACCGTACTCGGGCTGTCCATCACTCTGAGGGGCAGCGATAATAGCCGGAGAAGACCGTACCCGGGCTGTCAATCACACTGAGGGGCAGCGATTATAGCTGGAGAAGACCGTACCCGGGCTGTCCAACACACTGAGGAGCAGCAATTACAGCAGGAGGAGAAGACCGTACCCGGGCTGTCAATCACACTGAGGGGCAGCGATTATAGCCAAAGAAGACCGTACCCGGGCTGTCAGTCACACTCAGGGGCAGCGATTATAGCAGGAGAAGACTGTACCCGGGCTGTCAATCACACTCAGGGGCAGCGATTATAGCAGGAGAAGACTGTACCCGGGCTGTCAATCACACTGAGGGGGGGGGGGGGGGGGAATTGTAGTTTTGCAAAAGCTGGAGGCACACTGGTTGGGGAAACACTGCTCTATAGGGACTAAATCCTCTAAACGATAATCCCTTTTTAAACAGATAATTGACGCAGCCAGGTCTATAACATGCAATAGAATAAGGCTCCAAATAGATTCCTACAATCTTACATCACCACAACTGGAATAAAAATGTAAAAACAACCAAAGGCTGTATCATCATCTGCAATGCCTTCTCAGTAATAAGTGTCCCCCAAGTTGTGATGTGCAGGATCAGAGCCTGTCCCCACTCCTCTGGTGATCCGCTGCTATCCAGTGTGGAGGTGCTGAATGACAAAACATGGCATAGAGAGTGTGAGATCTGGGTGGGTCAGATTGTCTATGTCCTATCGGGCCCTGGATGGGACGTCTGACGCAAAAGGTCTTGTTTGTTGTATGGGGCTTCCTCGTTAATGGCGTTTGCGAACCAGGGTTTTCTGAGGCTTTTAAGGGGTACTCCGCTGCACTCATCTTATCCCCCTATCCAAAAGGATAAGATGTTAGATTGTGAGTGTCCCCCCCCCCCCCCCCCCACAATCTCCAGGCCGACACCCTTGTCATTCGGGGCTCGGAGCGAACTCCGCTCCGTGCATGATGATTGGCGATGCAGGCCGCTATGCCCCCTCCATTCAAGTCTATGGATCTACTAGCCATCTCGCCCCCTCCAATAGACATGAATGAAGGGAGAATGGCGCGACGTCACGCATGAGGGAAGCTGCAAGCTTCCTTTTTCCGGATGACGCAGCTGCCGGCCCAGAGATCGTGGGGGTCCCGGATCTAACATCTTATCCCCTATCTTTTGGATAGGGGAGAAGGTGTGTGCAGGGAGTACCCCTTTAACCCCTTAAGGACACAGCCCTTTTTCCCCTTAAGGACTGAGTCTTTTTTGCAATTCTGACCAATGTCACTTTAAGCATTAATACCAAACGCTTTTACCTTTTATTCTGATTCTGAGATAGTTTTTTCGTGACATATTCTATTTTATTTTGGTGGTAAATTTTTGTCGTTACTTGCATCATTTCTTGGTGAAATTTAGCATTTTTCTAACTTTGAAGCTCTCTGCCTGTAAGGAAAATAGACATTCCAAATAAATTATATATTGATTCACATTTACAATATTTCCACTTTGTGTTGGCATCATAAAATGGACATATTTTTACTTTTTGAAAAAATTAGAGGGCTTCAAAGTATAGCCGCAATTTTCTAAAATTTCGTGAAAATTGAAAAATCTGAAGGGACAGATGTTACAGAACTACAACTCCCAGCATGCCTGGGTAGTCTAGGCATGCTGAGATCTGTAGTTTGGCAACATCTGGAGGGCCACCGTTTTGGCACCACTGTAATAGTGGTCTCCAAACTGTGGCCCTCCAGATGTTGCAAAACTACAACTTTCAGCATGCCCAGACAGCCTTTGGCTGTCTGGGCATGCTGGGAGTTGCAGTTTGGCAACCACTAGGAAGGGCAGCAGTAAAGATCGCTTTAATGCCACCTTCCTTGATGCTCCGCACCGTCGCCTCCCTACCTACGCTGCTGATCTCCGCTGATGCCACCAATGATCGCAGGTCCCCACGGCATCATCTTCAAAGGTACCGGCTGCCATCTCCCCCCCCATTCTGCCCGACATCCAGGGGTGGGCAGAGCGGGGGGGGGTTTCCATGGTAACCCCCCCCCCCCCCCCGTCTTCAACTGCCATTGGCCAGTACTCATTGCTGACTTATGGCAGGGGATAGGAGGAGATTGCAGCACTGCAACCTCGCTCCTATCCCTCAGGATGATTGGGGCTGTCACTGACCGCTCCGATCATCCCTATTTTCCAGGTAATCGGGTCACCAGAGACCCGATCAGCCCAGAATAGCAGAAAATCGCATGTCTGAATTGACATGCGATTTCCTGCGATCGCCGACATGGGGGGTCTCAGGACCCCCCTCGGCGATGTGCTGGGATGCCTGCTGAATGATTTCAGCAGGCATCCCGGTCCAGTCCCCGAACGGCTAGCTGCAGGGATCGGAATTCGCACAGGCGTATCCATACGCCATGAGTCCTTAAGAGGTTAAAAGGCTACTCCACTGGAAACCTTTATTTTTAAATCAACTGGTGCCAGAAAGTTAAACAGATTTGTAAATGACTTCTATTAAAAATCTTAATCCTTCCAGTACTTAGCTGCTGTATACTACAGAGGAAGTTATTTTCTTTTTGAATTTATTTTCTGTCTGACCACAGTGCTCTCTGCTGACACCTCTGTGCATGTCGGGAACTGTACAGAGTAGAAGAGGTTTGCTATGGGGATTTGCTCCTGCTCTGGACAGTTCCTAAAATGGACAGAGGTGTCAGCAGAGAGCACTGTGGTCAGACAAAATGGAAATTCAAAAAGAAAAGAACTTCTTCTGTGGTATACAGCAGCTTATAAGTACTGGAAGGGTAAAGATTTTTAAATAGAAGTAATTTACAAATCTTTAACTTTCTGGCACCAGTTGATTTAATTTTTTTTCCAGTGGAGTACCCCTTTAAAGTGGTATTCCGGGCTCTAGAAATGTTTTTCTATGTTGTTAGGGCCCAATGACAATTAAAATAACATACTTACCTACCTCGCTCTCTCGGTGCTCCCAGTCTTCTGGTCTCACGCTGAATGCTTCAGCCACTACTTCCGAGACAGAGTCTCCTTCACGCAGTGACGGACCCCTCAGCCAATCACTGGTCGCCATGGTGCTTCACCTCAGTCAGTGATTGGATGATCGAGTCTTCACGGCGCAAGAGGAGTGTCTTAGAACTGCAGCCCGGATGTTCAGTGAGAAACAAGAAATGTTCACCAGGGACCCCCGAGGGAGTGAGGTAGGTATGTGTTTTTTTTGTTTGTTTTTTGTCATTATGTCCTCAGCAGCAAAAAAAAAAATTTTTCTAAGATCTGGAACAACCCTTTAATACTCATGTCCCATCCGACTGCTGGGGGTCCAATTCCTGGCACCCCGTCAATCAGCTGGGTATTGGCCATCAATAATAAAAAAAAGGTACCTGTCAATTAAAAAAATAAATAAAATAAAATAAAACTTTATCAGTCGGGTCCAAGCGTTCAAATCCCAACAGAATGAGAAAGAGCCAGGAGATAGACATGGACACCCGCTTCTCGCCCTGCTCTATGCCTCCCAACCAGGGTGCCTCCAGCTGTGGCAAAACTACAACTCCCAGCATGCCCGGACAGCCTTCGGCTGTCCGGGCATGCTGGGAGTTGTAGTTTTGCCATAGCGTAAGGCACCCTGGTTGGGAAACACTGGTCTAAGACCTAGATTCATAAATTTAAATGAATACTCAGACCCCAACGGATCAAAACTTTTGACATGCCTCTATGACGCATCAAAAGTTTATCTTAATGACAGCGCCCATTTAAGGTCTCGGACACAAGTAAATAATAATAATACAAAAAAAAAAAAATTTTTATATATATATTAAAATGAGCTAAATTCTTGTATCATTAAAGTTCTGCAACATTTTGATACCACTTCTGTGATACTTAAGATCACTGCTTGCTTTCAGTCAATGGGAACACCTGTTTATCATTGTAAACCTCTTCTACATCTGAGGGTTTGCTGCAGTTGTATCCAGGGAAGACAATCCTCTTCCTCCACCAGGCTGTAACATTATTGAAAACACATCCGTGCTGCCGCTAGACTACGCTCTATAAGGGCTCGATCGCATGTACCTCTTCCAATCCTTAGATCCGTTCTGGACTCAGAAACGGAAACGAATGGAATGCACCGATTTGATTTAAACGGTACCTCTCATCAAATAAACTTTTGATATATTTTAGATTAAATGAATGTTGAATAACTTTCCAATAGCATGTTAATGAAAAATATGCTTCTTTCTATTGTATTTTTCCCGATCAGTCCTGTCAGCAAGCATTTCTGACTCATGCTGGAGTCCTAAACACTCAGAGCTGCCAGCCTGCTTCGTTCACAGCCAAACAGGCTGTGAACAAAGCAGGCTGGCAGCTCTGAGTGTTCTCCTTTGAGAACAAAGCCGACTGGCAGCTCGTAGTGTTTAGGACTCCAGCATGAGTCTGAAATGCTTGCTGCCAGGACTGGTAGGGAGACCCCTAGTGGTCATTTCTTCAAAGTGGAAAATTAAATAGAAAGAAGCATATTTTTTAATAACATGCAATTGTAAAGTTATTCTGCATACATTAATCTATAATATATCAAAAGTTTTTTTGATGAGAGGTACCCTTTAAAAAGGGGGTACTCCACTAGAATATATATATATATATTTTTTTTAAATCAACTGGTGCCAGAAAGTTCAGATTTGTAAATTAATTCTATTTAAAAATTGTTAATCCTTCCAGTACTTAGCTGCTGTATGCTCCACAGGAAGTTCTTTTCTTTTTGAAATTCCTTTGTCTGACCACAGTGCTCTCTGCTGACACTTCTGTCCATTTTAGGAATCAAATCTGGACAGAGGTGTCAGCAGAGCGCACTGTGGTCAGATTGGAAAAAAAAATTCAAAAAGAAAACTTCCTGTGGATCATACAGCAGCTGATAAGTACTGGAAGTCATTTACAAATCTGTTTAACCCCTTAAGGACTCAGCCCATTTTGGCCTTAAGGACTCAGACAATTTAATTTTTACGTTTTCATTTTTTCCTCCTCGCCTTCTAAAAATCATAACTCTTTTATATTTTCATCCACAGACTAGAATGAGGGCTTGTTTTTTGCGCGACCAGTTGTCCTTTGTAATGACATCACTCATTATATCATAAAATGTATGGCGCAACCAAAAAACACTATTTTTGTGGGGAAATTAAAACGAAAAACGCAATTTTGCTAATTTTGGAAGGTTTTGTTTTCACGCCGTACAATTTCTGGTAAAAATGACGTGTTCTTTATTCTGAGGGTCAATACGATTAAAATTATACCCATTATTACATACTTTTATATTATTGTTGCGCTTAAAAAAAATCACAAACTTTTTAACCAAATTAGTACGTTTATAATCCCTTTATTTTGATGACCTATAACTTTTTTATTTTTCCGTATAAGCAGCGGTATGGGGGCTCATTTTTTGCGCCATGATCTGTACTTTTTTTTGATACCACATTTGTATATAAAAAACTTTTAATACATTTTTTATAATTTTTTTTTTAATAAAATGTATTAAAAAAGTAGGAATTTTGGACTTTAATTTTTTTCGTTCACGCCGTTCACCGTACGGGATCATTAACATTTTATTTTAATAGTTCGGACATTTACGCACGCGGCGATACCAAATATGTCTATAAAAAATGTTTTTTACGCTTTTTGGGGGTAAAATAGGAAAAAACGGACGTTTTACTTTTTTATTGGGGGAGGGGATTTTTCACTTTTTTTTTACTTTTACTTTTACATTTTTTTACATTTTTTTTTACACTTGAATAGTCCCCATAGGGGACTATTCATAGCAATACCATGATTGCTAATACTGATCTGTTCTATGTATAGGACATAGAACAGATCAGTATTATCGGTCATCTCCTGCTCTGGTCTGCTCGATCACAGACCAGAGCAGGAGACGCCGGGAGCCGCACGGAGGAAGGTGAGGGGACCTCCGTGCGGCGTTATGAATGATCGGATCCCCGCAGCAGCGCTGCGGGCGATCCGATCGTTCATTTTAATCGCGAACTCCCGCAGATGCCGGGATCTGTATTGATCCCGGCACCTGAGGGGTTAATGGCGGACGCCCGCGAGATCGCGGGCGTTGGCCATTGCCGGCGGGTCCCTGGCTGCGATCAGCAGCCGGGATCAGCCGCGCATGACACGGGCATCGCTCCGATGCCCGCGGTTATGCTTAGGACGTAAATGTACGTCCTGGTGCGTTAAGTACCACCTCACCAGGACGTACATTTACGTCCTGCGTCCTTAAGGGGTTAAAGGGGTATTCCAGGCAAAAAAATAATAATTTATATATCAACTGGCTCCGGAAAGTTAAACAGATTTGTAAATTATTTCTATTAAAAAATCTTAATCCTTCCAATAGTTATTAGCTTCTGAAGTTTTCTGTCTAACTGCTCAATGATGATGTCACGTCCCGGGAGCTGTGCATGATGGGAGAATATCCCCATAGGAACTGGACAGCTCCCGGGACGTGAGTCATCAGAGAGCAGTTAGACAGAAAACAGCAACTCAACTTCAGAAGCTAATAACTATTGGAAGGATTAAGATTTTTTTTTTATAGAAGTAATTTACAAATCTGTTTAACTTTCCAGAGCCAGTTGATATATAAAAAAAATGTTTTTGGCTGGAATACCCCTTTAACTTTCTGGCACCAGAAAAAAAAAAAAAAAGGTTTTCCAGTGGAGAGCGGAATCCCATAGAAGTCTATGGGCTTGAATTAGAGGCAAAATTCCGCCGTGTGAATAGACCCCAAGTATACCTATTGACTTTAATGGGTAACCAAATCCTCTCCAGAAAGTATGCAGCAGATCCTGTACGTGTGAACATACTGTAACGGATAATTAATTAATAAAAAATTAAAATAGGCACCAACAACTCCCATTGACTTTGCATGGGGTCCGTCGGGTGTCCGTTAATTTGGAGGAAGTAGCGGGAAAATTATATCTGACATGCAGGAAATTTTAACGCAACTACAGCTAACAGTGCTCAGAGCCCTTAAAGGGGTACTCCACTGGAAAATTTTCTTTTAAATCAACTGGTGCCAGAAAGTTAAACAGATTTGTAAATGACTTCTATTAAAAAATTCAAATCCTTCCAGTACTTGTCAGCTGCTGTATAATACACAGGAAGTTCTTTTATTTTTTTGAATTTCCTTTCTGTCTGACCACAGTGCTCTCTGCTGACACCTCTGTCCACGTCAGGAACTGTCCAGAGCAGGATAGGTTTTCTATGGGGATTTGCTCCTACTCTGGACAGTTCCTGACATGGACAGAGGTGTCAGCAGAGAGCACTGTGGTCAGACAGAAAGGAAATTTAAAAAGAAAAGAACTTCCTGTGGAGCATACTGCAGCTGATAAGTACTGGAAGGATTGGGATTTTTTTAATAGAAGTAATTTACAAATCTGTTTAACTTTCTGGCACCAGTTGATTTAAAAGAAAATGTTTTCCAGTGGAGTACCCCTTTAAACTGCTATAAACCGATACAAACCGCCCATTATTTTTACCGACCATTCCATCAAATCCTTGAGTAATGTGAACGGGATCTCCGCTCGCAGAATTCCACGAGCGAAGATTCCATCTGGCGACCCCAGGCAGAATAGGACCGTGCTTTGGCAGTAGGGCCGCGCAGCACTGTGCCGTTACCACTGACTGCTATGCAGTGCTCGCGGACTTCAGCGCAAAGAATGAACACATTCCTTCTTTGGGTGGATCAATTTCAGCGGCGGAATTGTCCGCAGCTGAAACTCGGCAGTGTGAACGGGTCTCGCGGAAGACCCATTCACACTAATGTTCGGAGATCACATCGCGGAATTCCCACTTCATTCCCAATTCAGTACGCGGAATGTGGCGCTAATTACTCTTAAAGAAACAGTTTGTATCAGTTTACAACAGTTTTCAATAAGATCCGTTATACATTAACAGGACGGATGTGAAATCAGCCTTAGGGCGATGTTCACACTACGGAATCGCCGTTCGTGGAATCCCGCGAGCGGAGATTCCACCTTGGCGATCTTCGGCAGTAAGACAGCGCGGCACCGCGCCGTCACCATTGATAGCACTGCAGTGCACAAGTAAGGTCACCAAAAGAATGAACATGTTAATTCTTTGGGCTGATCAATTTCCGCGGCAGAATTCTGCGCCGCTAAAATTCCGTAGTGCGCAGAAGACCCGGGTGCGGAGAAATCTGTAGTGTGAATGTACCCTTACAGTGTTTACCAACCTGTGGCTCTCTGGCTGCCAGGGTACGCTGAGAGTTGTAGTCCTGCCACAACAGCCGAAGAGCCACGGGTGGGAGATCCCTGCTGTATAGCTTCTTGTCTCGTTCACTGACAGCAAGCAGAAGTCTTGAAGAAAGTGCGGACACTCGTCACTTGTTTGGTACAAAGCGAAGCCCCCGAAGCTTTAAAGTGATTCTGATCCACAGTAAAGGAGACGAGAAAAGAACTG